>NC_071992.2:67514239-67820108 GCF_028885655.2 Pongo abelii
ACTCAGCACAATGCCTTTTGAAACACAGACACTCAACAAATGTTCACATAATGAATGCGTAAATAGAGGTGCGCCAGGCAACAACCACTTCTGAAGCAAGAGTGGTAACCGAGATAGGAAAATATTGCAATCGCAATTTACAAATGCTCTTCTGCTGAAAATGAACAAGAAGATTAAGCTATAAATACTCTTTCGGGACAATTAAATGGAACAAAAGGTAATAATTGTTAGCATAAAATGCAATCACATTTTAATAGATTCTGAAAATTAAACAGGCTTTCTGGTGATAGATCTTAAAGCATTTCTATTACACGTATTAGAGAACATTAATTTCTGAAGACCCAGAAATGACCCAGTCCTTTGAATTACATTGATGTTATTACCACAGAGCCTGAAAATTGTATATTTGGTATTAAGAAATCAAACACAGTCACTCTTAAACGTTAGATGTTATTTGGTCTGACATTTGATTTTACCTCACTTACTGAGAAAGTAAGTTATTTTTCTACTGTATTATGAATCCTGACGGAAGACACAAGACTCTTGGGACAGAGATAAAGGATTTTATTATTCACAATACTGCAAATGGCATGATTGCATTGGTTCCCTTACTCTTTAAGTCCCAAAAGGATGCCTACATAAGGAGTGTGTTGTGCTAAAGGAACTGACTTGAGGAACTCTGAAAAGAGCCCGGATGGAGGCATTATACATTCTTTAAGATTGTTCACTAAAAACACAACCCAGAGAAATGGCTCAGGTGAAGAGGGTCAGCACCCTGCATTCTTTTTTCCTCCCATATATACCTCTGTAAGCAAAGGGCCTTGAATTCTTGATAGACACAACAAGAACCTGCAGGGATGTGAAGAGCCATGGTGAATTGCCTCTCCCAACATACTTCAGATAAGAATTAATACTCAGAGTAACAAGGATATCATTATTAGCTTTCTGAATTTAGAGTATAGACTATTGGGACATTGATGAACATCCTTTGTGCAAAAATAAACTAGGTGATCAGAAAAATTAATACTTATGTGTGTGTATATATATAACACACACACATATATATACAGAGTGTGAGGAAAGGAAGATATAAGTTGTAACTTGATATTTTTCTTCAACAGAATTTTTTTTTATGAACACATCATAATGAGCCAAATGAAATTCTCTCACTTTAGCACAAAACTTGAGACCTTTGAAAAAAATCTATTTCATGCTATGTATGCTTATTCTGAAAAGCCCATGGCTATTCTACTGCAGCAGAATCTGACATGATCTCAATTATTATCACTAACAGCATTAATTTATGGAACTATTTACTGTGTGATGCACTTTATGTTAGTGATGCACATTCAAAAGAGATAGAATAGTCCTTGTCCTCAGAAGACATACAATGGATTTTGATCAGCATAATTAGTCACAGGTCCCATCATCTATTTTAGTATATCTGAGCATAAGGGAATATATTGAAGCAGACTTGTAGCTATGGAATCTCTGAAAAGGCCTGAGAACCAGGCAGGGATGCTGCATCTCCAGAGAATACACAATGAGGAGCAACCCAGCCAGAAGAAGTCACACTGCGTGGAGGTCTGAAAGAGCAACACAGCAGCTATGGCCCATGGCTTGGCACCTATGGTGCTCAGGACCAGACCCTTGACCCCTGCCATACTGCCCCAGAAACCTAGGTGCCTGTGCCTCTGTGCCCGTCAGAAGCTTCTCCCACGGTGACTGCTTCCTCCATTTTGTCACTTCTGTTGCTAAGTTGCTCACAGCGAAGCCGGATTACAGAAGCTAGGACTTGTTTCGAACCTAGCAACAGAGAACTCAGGGGAACTGAAATTTAGCTTTATAGTCTATGTAATACAGAAAGATAGGCTAGGAGGGTGAGCAGAAAAGGTGAGCCTATTCCATCTGTGGTTTCTGCCATCAGGTAGTATATACAAGTAGTAAATAGTAGGTAGCTATTAAATGGTTGCAAAAGAAAGACTGCAGTAATGTACATAGATGCTTAACGAATGTGTGTAGATCATCACTGTCCAATAGAAACATGACATAAGCCAAAATTGATTTTACATTCTCTACTAACCATGCAAAAAAGCAAAAAATAAAAAAAGGTGAAATTAACTTTATCAGTGTAATTATTTAACCTAGCATATCCAGAATGTTATTATTTTAACATGTAATCAATATTAGAATTAATAAAGTGTTTTACATTCTTTTTGAATACTAAGTTCAAATCTGGTTTGCATTTTTTCTTTATAGCACCTCTAAATTTCCATGAGCACATTTCAAGTGCTTTGCAGTCTTGTGGGGCTAGTGGCTACCACGCTGGATGGCATGGCTTTAAATGGACAGTGTTAGAGGAGCTCAGAGATAGGGAATCAGTCAGATCCAGGGTAGTTGAGCAGAGCTTCTTGGAAAAGTGGGACTTGAATCATCTTAATGTTAGAACTTACAAAAGTTTGAAAATGGAAAAGAGCATGGCAAGTGTCAAGCCTGGATATTTCCAGAGGTCCTGAAAAGCTTCAGCTACTAATTCTCCTTGCTGGATTTTTCATGGTTGAAATCTGACCCTGAGAAACCTGAGTGTAGGGACATGGTGAGTTCTTCTCATGGAGGCGAATATCTAGGAGCCAGCCTCAGAATATTGACATATGAAATCAAAGGGCCATTCTTTAATTTCAAGTTTTTATTTTAGGATAATTGTAGATTGATATGTAAGTGTAAAAAATAACTACAGGAAAATCCACATACCCTTTATCCAGTTTCACTCAATGGTAACATGTTGTAAAGCTATAGAACAATGTCACAACCAGGATATTGACACTTACACAGTCAAGATACACAGCAGTTCCATCATACACAATCCCCATATTCCGCTCCCCCACCACTTTTATTTTTTGAGACGGAATCTCATTCTGTCAAGTAGCTAGGATTACAGTCGTCCACTGCCATGCCCAGCTACATTTTTGTATTTTTAGTAGAGACGGGGTCTCTCTGTGTTAGCCAGGATGGTCTTGATCTCCAGACCTCGTGATCCGCCTGCCTCGGTCTCCCAAAGTGTTGGGATTACAGGTGTGAGCCACCGCTTCCGGCCCCAAGTTCCCCTTTTATAGCCACACCTACTTCCCATCTGCTCCCAGCCTCCCCCTCTTTTTAAAATGTTTGTCAACCACTAATCCGTTCTATAATTTTGTCATTTCAAGTATGTTACATATGGAAACATACAGTATGTAACCTTTGGAGACTGGCTCCTTTGACTCAACATAAATTCTGTAGATTCATCCAGGTTGTAGAATCTATCAACAGTTTGTTCCTTTTTATTGCTGACTGGTATTTCCATTGTATAGACTGTGAACATTGTCAGAATCAAAATGGAGTTACTAATGTTAAAAAAAAGTCCAGCCTTGGACTGGCATTACCATTGTTATTGATCTTTATAGCAAGAATAATCATTTCAAAACAATTATGCTATTCGCCTCATTTTTCCTTTAAAAACCTTTGTCATTCTTTACTTCCCTGAATATACACATAGTTAACTATGGTAACTGTATTCCCATCACAAGGCTGTAGTCCCAAATAAACATCATTTTCTTTCAGAAAGCCTCTCTCTGTTTGTTATTTATGTTAACATAAATGGTGTTCAGAAGTGGGACCTAGAGTAGGATCCCATTTGGATGGAGTCAGAGATTCTTGGAACCCGTTTGCAGTACTTGGGCCTCTCTGCTTCCGTGGCTCACCTTTCCTGTCCTGGAGAGTCTCCTCTCAGCCAGGGATTCCTCTTTGGGTAGAAGCTCTTGACTTCGTCTGCATGAGGCCACCTTACTAAAGAACCATACATTCCTCCTGGGATGATAAAAGACTTTCTGTCTTTTCTGGTAAGTCTTTTCTGATATAAAGACAAGTGTCTTCTGGGTTGAGCACTCTTGTTTCTCTAATTTACATTTTGTCTGTGAGGCATGTCATTTCTGGTGAATTCACTTTTGGTTATGTACCTAGTTTAATATTTTGGTTGATTTGCAAGCCTGGGTTAACATTTTTGTGAACACTGTTATCTTGGTTTCTTTCAATTTGGTTTGACTCTTCTCCTTTGCTTGTTTCTATAAATTTTCCGAGAGTAATCATAAACATAGTAAATGGTGGACACAGGATGGCTAATTAAAAGCCACTAGGTGGTTGACTCCATCTAAAACACTGGTCCAAACTCCTGAGGTCCTCTGACAGGATTTATAGGATTTTCTTTGCTTTTGTGAAATTAGTAAGAAATGGAATGGGATTCTCAAACATTAAGGCATACTAGGTTTCCTGGGACTCCAGCCAGCTACATATTATGGCCTGTTCTTCCCATTTTAACACTGATGGGCAAAATTACATCAAGAAAAATTCAGAACTCAAATGGCCATTATTCAAATTCTCTAAAAAACTTCTAACTATAGAGTTGGTATTGTGATTTCATGACTAAAATTCTAAAATTAAAGGTATAAGACCTTTGTGCATATGTATAAATGTTTAGGTGTGTTTATGCACATGTACATGTGTTATGTTATGTGTTGTATCTACGTAGTAAAATCTGGCATAGCCAGAAATGTTCTAGGAATTTTATTTAGATTGGCTTAGGTAAATAAAGACTCATATAAAATATATAGTAATTAACCCAAAATGGCTCTTTAGCTCACGTGACTTAAGCTGGCTTTAAAATTATTAACAAGATAGAAATATCTTCAGAATTGTCTGCATACAGTTTTGCTGGTCACATGACTTTATATTAGTTTCTGCTGGATGTTGACACACAGATTATGAAACTGTAAACCCAGCCTGAACAGAATGACCTTTCCTTTTGCAATTTTTTTGATACTTAAGACTAATTTAATATTGTTGTTTTAATGAAAACAACTGTATCTTCTGAGTTATTGGCAAAATGCCCATCTATTTCACTTTTAAAGTTTTTACTTAGATGAACACCTGATATTCACAGGCTCTAAAGATGGTTAACAGAAATAATTCCAAACGATGACTAGCTTTGTTTAATATCTCAGTTTCCACAAGTAATCTAGGTAAACTATTAAAAATAAATAAATCAGGTAAATGTTAACGGTATAAGCATTTATAAGTAAACTTTTTATGTAATTTAAAAATTTAAAGCTCTGTTGTGTTAAATTACGTAATAAATACTCATTAAATGTCTAGGTCATTTCCAGATAAGATAAAAACTAAAACAAATTGGTGATCATAAATAAGTTTGTTTTTGGTCCCTTAGATTTTATATAAAGACTAAATATATTTAGATCTATTAATAAACATAATAAATTATCTTATGGGAAAACATGTTTCTAAAAATTTTGAAATGGTTCTCATCTATAGAATAGTGATATGTGACAATTCAAAATTACTTGCTAAAAATTAAGGTTACTAAGAGTTAAAAATTAATTAATATATAATTCTGTACCCAGAATGTGCACAAAAAATAAAATATATTTCTGATAAGAAAAATTAGGACAAGGGCATTAAAAATGTGCTTTTCAATGAGAAAGAAATAATAATTTTGTTTATTTTGGAGGTTATTTCAAGGTTATTTCAAGATTATTTCAAGATTTGGATTTAGGAAGGAAATAGAAACAAGATAGAAAGGAACCAGCAAGGAGAAAGAGATGTGAAGAAAGTTATGCCTGTGAAGATGTATTTTCAGTAGGGAAGATTAAAAAGAAAAGAGACTAATTTTTTATTAGACAGAATCTTGTGTAGTAAATCTTTGTCTTAAAATAAAATGACTGGTTATTTTAAAAAGAGAAGGCATAGGACAAAGCAGAAAATTAGAGCATGTTGTAAATGATCTGAGTCAGTTGTAATAGGTTTCTTGAGGGAAGAATTTATGGAAGGAATGTTGTGTGTGATCAAGTTGGGTATAATTAAAAGATGAGCTTTTTAAAAAATGAGCTTCAATATTAAAAATGTACTAATATAAAACTAAAACATCTCATCCTCTATGTTAGAACAACAGGTTTTTTTCAAGTATTGATTTGCTCTTAATAAAACTGTAAAAGGTTTTGATTTTAATTCCAAAATCTGTTTCTTTAATAGTCGTCTTCTAAACTGCAGACAGTTTCTATTTCTGCCACATTTATTTCTGAAATACATTTAGTTTCCCTAGATTCAGGTTGGAAATGCTGTTGTTTTCATTCAGAATGGTAAGTTCATTTCTTGACGTAAAATTTTCTTTTCTGAAACTTCTTGGATTCATATTTCAGAGGTTCAACTCTTGCTGTATCTTGCTGTACATCATTTGCAGGTCATACGTTATTGCTTTCAGCACTCCTTCTTTCTCCTCTTCAAAGGGTATATCATTTTGCTTGGCTAGGGGTGACAACCCTCTGCATCAATCTTTTCATCAGCTCCTGTAACATTTTCTTTCTGGTTCTATAATAACTTTGCTGTTAGGGGCCGACACTGAAATGTTTACCTTAAAGGTCTAGCAGAGCATTGTTTTCCTCCAAAATTACTTGATTCTGTATTCTTGACTTTTCTTTATGTGTGTGAATTGTAACCAGGAAACTCCCCATGTTGTCACTAAGAGCCATGTATTCCCCTGCTTGAAGGTAAATTAGTTTTCTTGTTTACATTCTCCTGTACATAGTGCACATTCATAATCTTGGAAATATATTCTTCCTGTGTCTGATTAAATTTAAGCACTCTTTTTCAGCAGGTTCAGTTTTCAAGTTACCTACATGAGCTTCAGTGAGGAGAAGCAAGAATACTGCAGGAGGTTTTTCTTTACTTTTCTAATAACTGCCCTAAGAAACAAAGATTCTATTTTTTATCAAGATAATTTCTTGTTTTGTCTTTATTAGGTTTTTGGTTACCTAAGACAACCAAACTTTAAAAGGATTAAGGTTTTTACATGTATGTAACATTCAGTATTGCCTTTGAAATCTTTTGATTATCACTCTGGTTAAATGACTATTATTTTACAGTGATCTGTCATTCTGTTTGGATGAAGTATTTTGAACCCTTTGACATCTTTGGAAAGCTTCTCCAGGATTAAAATTCTAAGTGAAGGCTGTTACACCTAGAATTAACTTTGGGCCCCTGGAGAGCCTCAAAGAATGTGTCTCTCATTTTGTAGTGATATTAAATGATTAGGCTTATTTGGTAAATTGTATGGGAAACATTGCCAAATGATAAGTGATACTAGATCTTCTTTCAGTTACATTTATGGATATATTATTGATACAAAATTTTTATATAAAAAATTTTTATATAAAATCATAAAAATCTAATATGTTATCAGTCATAATTTTAGTTGTTAATGTTAAATCTTTTTTCAAAATGATATTTTTACGGATATGTTATTTATGTCAATATCCTAAAGATTACATAAAATGTATAAAAGTCTGATGGTCCTAATGTGTCATTGTCAGTCATAATTCTGATTATCTTAATGCCACAGGTAATAAAAATAACTAAATTTCATTGTAAATTGTGAACTTTGATCAGTTTTTTTATCATAGCTATCTTCAGTTATTGTTATCCACAGTTATTGTTTTGAATTCTTCTTTAAATGGCTTTGTAATCAGCTATAGTCCAAAATTACTTTTCATGGAGAAGTCTAACAAGTACCCTCGAACACAGATTTCTGGTAATGTTAAGATCAATGGATGAAATAAAAATATTCAGAACTCTAATATAGAAACTGATCAAGCAAAATAAAATTTAATTACATGAAATCAAATAACTGATTAAGATCGTGTTTTTTTTTTTTTTTTTTTTTTTTGAGATGGAGTTTTGCTCTGTCACCTAGGCTAGACTGCAGTGGCAAAATCTCAGCTCACTGCAAATTCCGCCTCCTGGGTTCAAGTGATTCTCCTGCTTCAGCCTCCTGAGTAGCTGGGATTACAGGCATCCACCACCATGCCTGGCTAATTTTTGTATTTTTAGTAGAGATGGAGTTTCACCATGTTGTCCAGGCTGGTCTCGAACTCCTGACCTCAGGTGATCTGCTCTCCTCATCCTCCCAAAATGCTGGGATTATAGGCGTGAACCAGTGTGCGTAACCAAGATCATGTTTTTGTGATTTTTATTCAAAACATGGTTGGTTCTTTATTTAAATGTATTGTTTCCCAGATTTAAGGATTTTTTTCTTCTTAAGCTGTTTATAGTTTACAACAATTTGGTAAAGTATACTTTTGTGAACAAAGGTGGAATCATTTTTTTCACATTTCTTTAATATTTACTTTAGGTTTAGGGATACATGTGCAGGTTTGTTATACAGGTAAATCACATGTCATGAGGGTTTGGTGTACAGATTATTTCATCACCCAGGTAACAAGCATAGTGCCTGATAGGTAGTTTAGCAACCCCCACCCTCCTCTCACCCTCTATCCTCAAGTAGGTTCCATTGTCTGTTGTTCCCTTCTTCATGTTTATATGTTCTCAATGTTTAGCTCCCACTTATAAGTAGGAACATGCAGTATTTGGTTTTCTGTTCCTACATTAATTAGCTTGGGATAATGACCTCCAGTTCCATTCATGTTGCTGCAAAGGACACGACCTTGGTTTTTTTTATGGCTGTGTAGTATTTCATGGTGTATACATACCACGTTTTCTTCATCTAGTCTACTGCTGATGGGCATTTAGGTTGATTCTATGTCTTTCCTGTTGTCAATAGTGCTGTAATAAACATACACATGCATGTGTCTTTATGGTAAATCAATTTCTATTTCTTTGAGTATGTACCCAGTAATGGGATTGCTGGGTTGAACAGTAGTTCTGTTTTAAGTTATTTGAGAAATCTCCACACTTATTTCTTGTTCTGTGGTCCCAGAGCATTGGAGGTATGATTTCTTTTTTTTTTTTTTTTAATTTACTGAGGATTGTTTAACGGGCCAATTGTGTGGTTGATTTTAGAGTATGTGCCATGTGCAAATGAGAAGAATGCATATTCTGTTGTTTTGGAGTGGAGAGTTCTGTAGATGTCTCTTAGAGTCCATTTGGTCAAATGTAGAGTTCAGGTCCCGAATATCTTTGTTAGTTTTCTGCCTCAGTGATTTAATACTATCAGTGGTGTTGAAGTCTCCCACTATTATTGTGTGATTATCTAAGTCTCTTTGTAGATCTCTAAGAACTTGCTTTATGAATCTGGGTTCTCCTTTGTTGGGTGCATATGTATTCAGGATAGTTAGGCCTTCATCTTGAATTGAAATTTTACTGTGATGTAATGCCCTTCTTTGTCTTTTTAGATCATTGCTGGTTTAAAGTCTGTTTTGTCTGAAATTAGAATAGCAACCCTTGCTTTTTTCTCTCTTCCATTTGCTTGCTAGATTTTTCTCCATCCATTTGCTTGGAGCCAAAATGTGTCATTGCATGTGAAATGAGTCTCTTGAAAACAGCATAGAGTTGGGTCTTGCTTGTTTACCCAACTTACCAATCTGTGCCTTTTAATTGGAGACATTTAATCTGTTTACATTCAAGGTTAATATTGATATGTGTGGATTTGATCCTGTCTTCATGTTGTTAGCTGGTTATTATGCAGACTTGATTGTGTGGTTGCTTTATAGTATCAATGGTATGTATACTTAAGTGTGTTTTCGTGGGGGCTTGTGATGGTCTTTTCTTTCCATATTTAGCACTCACTTCAGGACCTCTTGTAAGGCAGGGCTGGTAGTAATGAATTCTCTTAGCATTTACTTGTCTGAAAATAATCTTATTTCTTCTTTGCTTATGAAGTTTAGTTTGGCTGGATATAGAATTCTTGGCTGGAATTTCTTTAAGAATGTTGAATATAGGCCCTGAATCTTTTCTGGCTTGTAGGGTTTCTACTGCAAGATCTGCTGTTAGTCTGATGGAGTTCCCTTTGTAGGTGACCTGCTCCTTCTCTCTAGCTGCCTTTAACATATTTTTCTTTCATTTCAAACTTGGAGAATCTGATGACTATGTGTCTAAGGAATGGTCATTTTGTATGGTATCTTGCAGAGTTCTCTGCATTTTCTGAATTTGAATGTTGGCCTCTCTAGCAAGGTTGGGGAAATTTTCATGGATGATATCCTGAAAAATGTTTCCCAAGTTGCTTGCTTTCTTTCCCTCTCTTTCAGAGACACTGCTGAGACATAGATTTGGTCTCTCTCTCTCTCTTTTTAAATAAATGGTCTTTTTACATAGTTCCATGTTTTACAGAGGTTTTGTTTATCCTTCTTTAATCTTTTTTCTTTATTTTTGTCTGACTGTTACTTCAGAGAACTGATCTTAGAGCACTGACATTCTTTCCTTGGCTTGGTCAATTCTGCTGTTAATATTTGCAACTGTATTCTGAAATTCTTGAAGTGAGTGTTTCAGCTATATCAGATCATTTTGGTTCTTTCTTAAAATGGCCATTTTATCTTTCATCTCCTATACTATTTTATCATATGCCTTAGAATCCTTGAAGTGGGTTTCAACTTTCTCCTGAATCTCAATGATCTTTGTTCTTGTCCATATTCCGAATTCTATTTCTGTCATTTGAGCCATTTAAGCCTGGTTAAGAACCATTGCTAGAGAACTAGTGCACTTGTTTGGAGGCAAAAAGACACCCTAGCTCTTTGAGTTGCCAAAGTTCTTGAGCTGGTTTTTAAAATCTGCATGGGCTAATGTTCCTACAATCTTAGAAGTTGTTGTACTTTGGATGAGTTTTTCTTTTCACTTTTTTCTTCTTTGATTCTCTTGGGGTTCAATTGGTGTAAAGTGCTACAAGGTAGGTTCAGTCAACTAGCTTTGTTTCCCTTCCCCAAAAGTCACCAAAGGCCAGGAACAAGTTCCAGTGCACAGTAGCCCTGCGCAGCGTTCCCAGCTTCCTCTTCCTGCAGGCCAGCATGTGTGTCCTTCCACTGTCCACTCTCAATCATTTGATTTTCCTCCCTACTTGATTTTTCCAAAATTCAGAAACTATTCATGAGTACTCTTATTTTTATGACAATATGATTATTTACATAAGTTTAATAAAGATTTGGTCTCTATATTAATACACAGTTGGAAACATTGATTATATTTCCAAAGCTTCAGCTAAAATAACATATTTGAGAATGAACATAAAATGCCTGGCTTCAAGTGTTCCAGTCTTATAGTGAATGAGTAAGAATTGTCACTTTCTGCCAGATCCAGAAACCTTAAGAATGTTAGTAAAATAAGTTTCCTAGCCCCAAGAAGTTTTAAAATCTGAGATTCCTATGTGACTGGCATAGAAAAAAAAGTCATGTTTCAAAGAAAAACTATAGTACCCTGTTAATAGATAGTAGCTCTGTTTTGCTTTGTGCATTGTTTTCAAGTTCTTGTTGTCTACCTGTAGACTGGACTTGATCCTGAATTCTCCTAATTTCCTCCAATACTTGGCTACAGCTCTCCAACTAAAATCAAAGGTTGCTATGTTCTTAAAGTCCTATAAGCTGAAACTAGATAAATCTTAAAAAACAAGTCTCATGCTTGATGTATGGGCCACACAGCAAGTTCATTCACAAAACTACCTGGTGCCATGGAAGAGAGAGCTGAAATGCAAACCAGGAGTAGTAGTTAGCATTTTCACATTATAGACCACTTTTTTTCACGACACTGGAACAAGACTCCATGTCATTATGAGACTCTTACCCTTTTAATGCTACCTTTTTCATTTGGCAGTGTAATGATATAATTGAAACCTAATAATCAATAACACCTGCTGGTAACTGAACAGAACCTCACCTAAGAAATTATTTAGTATCCATTGTTAAATAAGAAAACGTCTATGCTATTACTAACACTACATGCTATACCTGAATAAATTCCTCTGTGAAAGTTGAGACCTATATACACAAAATAAGAAAATAGGTCACAAGGTTACCACGGGTCTCACCTAATTCTTTATGGTTGTTTGATTTATTCAATTGTCTTAAAGCCTAGGCTTATGGCTGAAAACCATTATGCAAACTGGGGTTGTCATGTTACTATTGATTTTACTTTGTTTATCCACTTTTTAAACTTTGTATCTGCTATTTGTTAAATTTTTACAGAAGTACAACTCCTAAAAGAATAATACTGGCTTAGTACTTTGAGATGATAACAAAAAGCTATGAAGCAGACAAAATTGAACTTAATAATGAACTGCAAGCAGACAGCCTGAGAGCCACTCCTTCAAACCTCCCTTGTTGTTCAACTGTGACTACATGGGTTTTGACCCTGATTCCTAGTCACCAATCACTTCCATCAACATGGCATGAGACCAGTAACTGAGACAGGTCCCTCCTGGCGCCAATGGAAATCAAAACCTAACTACAGAATGATTAATAGTGATGCTTTTGGAAAAAGATCTTGATCAAATGAGAGAAACATGAAAATTGTTAGAATCAAAATGGAGTCACAATGTTAAAAGAAAACTCAGATAAATAGAGCTTGGGAAGGCAATGAAAAGAGGGTTCTCATGCTTGTATACCCAATTAAAAAAAAAAAAACCTATCACAAAAGACTGCAAAACCACAACCCTGCACAAAGAACGTCATAATCTCACACAAAAAAATACTTCCGCAAGGTCGTTTTCTCAGCAACTGCCTGTCCAGACTTGGACTGGCGTCACCCTTGTCACTGATCTTCATAACTAAGGATAGTCATTTCAAAACAGTTACATAATCCTTCTCATTTTTTCTTTAAAAATATTTGTCTTCCTTTACCTCTCTGGATAGGCACACAGTTTACTACGGCATGCATACTCCCATTATAATGCTTCATTCCCAAATGAATATTACTTTCTTTTAGAGAGCCTCTCTGTTTGTTATATAGGTTGATCAGATGTACCACTCTTTCATCCACTGAGGGACATTTGGCTGATCCAGGCTTTGGCTATGGCAAAGCTGCTACAAACATTGGGTATGGGATTTTGAGCAAACATGTTTCCATTTCTTTGATTAAATACCCAGGAGTATAATTGTTTGACTGTATGGTTGTGGCATGTTTAGTTTTTAAAGAAATTGCCAAACTGTTTTCTTGAGTGGCTGTCTCATTTCACATTACTGCCATCAATATGTGAGCGTTCTGATTTCTTTGCATCCTCATCAGCATTTGGTGTTGTCATTATTATTTATTTAGCCATTAGTATGGTGTGTAGCGATATCTCATTGTGGTTCTGATTTTCATTTCCATAATGGCTAGAGATTTTGAACACATTTTCATGTGATTGTTTGCCATCTGCATATCCTTTTTAGTGAAATGTCTCTTTGTTTCTTTTAGCTACTTTCTAATTGGGTTATTTGTTTATTTTACTGTTGAATTTTGAGAGTTCTTTATATATTCCAGATACTAGTCTTTTTGGATATATAGTATGCAAATATTTTCCCCATCTGTAATAGCTTGCATTTTTATTATCTTTCACAGTACAAATTTTGAAATTTTGATGAAATCCAATTTAATTTTCTTTTTATAAATCTTGCTTTTCGTGTCCAAAAACCAGGCACTGTGGCTCATGCCTGTAATCCAGAATGCTGTGAGGCTGAGGTGGGATGATTGCTTGATCTCAGAAGTTTGGGACCACTCTGGGCAACATAGAAAGACCCCATTTCTTTAAAAAAATAAAAATATAAAACGAGAACTCTTTTTTTCAGCACTAGATTCCAAGATTTGCTCCTATGTTTTGTTCTTAAAGATTTGATAATCTTACATGTTATCTTAAAGTCAGTAATCCATTTTGAGTTAACTTTTGTATTAGGTGTGATGTTGAGGTAAAGGTTCATATTCTTTTGCCTATGGATGTCCAATTGTTGCTGTACCATGAATTAAAAAGTCTGTCTTTCCTCCATGTCATTTACTCCATTAAACTACTTTTCAACCTTTATCAAGATGTTGTATATATATGTGTGGGTACACTTTTGAGTTCACTGTTTCATTGATTTTTGTGTCTATCAATCTGTCAACATCACAGTCTTGGTTGCTGTGGCTAAATAATATGTCTTAAAATTGAGTAGAGGGTTTCCTCGTACTTTATTCTTTTTCTCAAAATTGTTTTAGTTATTTCAGTTCCTGTGTATTGTCATATATATTTTATAATAATCTTGTCTATATCTACAAATCCTCTTACCAGGATTTAAATAGAAATTGCATTAAACCTTTATATCATTTTGGGGAGGATTGACTTCTTTATTCTGTTTAGCTTTATTATCCATGAACATGGTTTGTCATCCCATTTGTTTAGATCTTCTTTCATCAGTATTATGTAGTTTTAAATGCACAAGTCTTGTTTATGCTTTGTCAGCTTTACAGGAAAGTATTGTGTTTTGGGACAATGGTAAATGGTATTGTATTTTAAATTGTGGTGTCCCTGTGTTTATTACTAGGATATATAAGTGCAATTGCTGTTTTGTATGTGTATCTTATCTCCTGTGACTCTACAAAACTCACTTATTTGTTCTAGGAGGTTTTTTTTTTTTTAGGTTCCTTGGAATTTTTTATGCAGACATTTATGTCATCTGCAAATAGGGAAAGTATTATTTCTTCCTTGTGATCTATATGCTTTCTGTTTTCTATTCTTGCCTTGTTGAACTTACTAGATTATTCTAGTAAGTTCTAGAATAATCCTATTCTAGCACTGAATAAAATCCTATTCAGCATTATGCAGAATAGGATAGTGAGAGCAGACATTCTTGCCTTGATCTTATCTCAGGAAAAAAGCCTTCAGTATTTTAGTGCAATGCTAACTGTAGGTGTTTTTGTAGGTGCTTTTGATCAAGTTGAGGAAGTTTCTCTCTATTCTTATTTTTCTGAGAGTTTTCATTATGAAGGTGTATTAAATTTTGTCAAATTTTTCTGCATTCATCAATATGATTATAGCATTTTTCCTTAGTCTTAATCTAATAAATTATATTCATTGACTTTCAAATACTGAAGAAGACTGGCATCTTTGAATAAAGACCAATTGGTCATGGTATATATAAAGTTGTGATAAAAACCACATACCATATAATTTACCATCTTAACAATTTTTAAGTATACAGTTCAGAAGTGTAAAAGTATGTGAACCCTGAAAATTTAAGACAGATCTCAGTTGATTTAGAAAGTTTATTTTGCCAAGGTTGAAGATGTGCTCTTGTGACACAGCCTCAGGAGGTCCTGATGACATGTGCCCAAGGTGGTCAGAGCACAGCTTGGTTTTATACATTTTAGGGAGACATGAGACATCAATCAATATGCGTAAGATGTACATTGGTTCAGTACAGAAAGGTGGGACAACGTGAGGTGAAGGCAGGACATCTCAAAGTAGGACTGGGCTTCCAGGTCATAGGTAGATAAGAGACAAATAGTTGCATTTTTTGAGTTACTGATTAACCTCTCCAAATGAGGCAATCAGATATGCATTTATCTCAGTGAGCAGAGAGGTGACTTTGAATAGAATGGGAGGCAGGTTTGCCCTAAGCAGTTCCCAGTTTGACTTTTCTCTTTAACTTAGTGATTTTGCGGCCCCCAGATTTATTTTCCTTTCAAAAGTATACTCATATTATTGTGAAACAAATCTCTGGAACCTTTTCATTTTGTAAATTTAAAACTCTATACCTCTTAAACAATAACTCTTTTCCCCTCTCTCAGCAGCCTCTCATAACTACCATTACACTTTTGTTTCATGAATTTGACCACTTTATGTACCTCACATAAGTGGAATCATACAGTATGTTACAGTTTATTTCACTTGTCACAATGGCCCCAAAGTTCCTTTACGTTGTGGCATATGACAGGATTGCCTTCCTTTCTTCTCAGTTTTATGAAGATATAATTGACAAATAAAAATTATATATATTTAAGGTGTACAACTTGATGTTTTGACATACATATACATTGTACAATAATCATCAAAATTAAGCAATTAACACATCGATTCCCTCACATAGTTACATTTTCTTCCCCCCTTTCTTTTTCCCACACTTAAGATCCATACTCTTAGCAGATTTCATGCATACAATACAATATTGCTAACTATAGTCATACTGCTGTACATTACATCTCCAGAACTTATTCATCTTGCATAACTAAAACTTTGTACTCATTGACCAAGATTCTCTTCTTTTTAAAATCTGAATAATATTCCATGGTATGTGTATCTTATAAGAGTTAAAAAAGAGGAAAGACACATGAAAAGTGGCTGAACAATCAAAGACAAAGATAGATTTATTTTGGAGAATAAATCCTAGAGGGGCTTCTGGCTGATTTTCTTTTGGTCAGGAACACTCTCTCTTACAGACTAAAGTATTTATTGGTGAGAAAGCTTGGAATGTTTCTGTGTTGGGGAGAAGTTTATGGTGGGGTTGGAATGTTTTTGGTTGGAGTGGACTTTATCTTGGGGCTGACATCTCTCTGGCCAGAGGAAGGTTATCTGGGGGCTGGCATGTCTCTGGTTGGGGAGGGGTTTGGAATGTTTCTGGTGGGAGAGGTTATTTGTGGTTTATGGTCACACTGACCTTAGCCTTTAGGCTGATGCCCTTTGGGTTGAGGCAGTTTTTGATCAAGGTGAACTTCAGAATGGCAGTGGTTGTCCAAGATGGTAATGCTCCTGCTCTGTCATACGTCACAGTCACATTTTATTTATCTATTCATCTGCCAATGGACATTTGGGTTGCTTCCACCTTTTGGCTATCGTGACTAGTACTGTTTTGCACAGGGATGTGCAAGTATCTCTTTTGAGATCCTGCTTTTAATTCTTTCAGATTTATACCCAGAAGTGGGATTGCTGGATCATATGACAATTCTATTTTGGTTCTGATTTGCAGATTTGCATTTCTCTGATGATTGGTGATGTTGAGCATCTTTTTACTCTCTTTCTTTTTTTTTTACTCTTTTTTTTTTTTTTTTTTTTTCTGAGACAGAGTCTTACTCTGTCATCCAGGCTGGAGTGCAATGTTGCGATCTCAGCTCACTGCAACCTCCCCTTCCTGGGTTCAAGAGATTCTCCTGCCTCAGCCTTCCGAGTAGCTGGGATTACAGGCATGTGCTGCCACGACCAGCTAATATTTTTAGTAGAGATGGGGTTTCTCCATGTTGGCCAGGCTGGTCTCAGATTTGTGGCCTCAAGTGATCCATCTGCCTAGGCCTCCCCAAGTGCTGGGAATACAGGTGTAAGCCACTGCACCCGGCCATGTATATCATCTTTGGAGAAATATCTATTCAAGTCCTTTGCCCATTTTCTAAATGGATTATTTTTATTGTTGTGGTTGAGTTGTAGGAGTTCTTCATATGTACTGAATATTAACCCTTTATCAGATATATAATTTGCAAGTATTTTCTTCCATTTGGTAGGTTGCCTTCTCATAATGCATCCTTCGATGCAAAGTCTTTTAAAATTTGATGTACTATCATTTGTCTTTTTTCTTTTATTCTCTGTGCATTTGGTGTCATATCCAAGAAATCATTGCCAAGTCCAATGTCATGAAATTTCTTTCTGATTTCTTTTAGAAATTTCATAGTTTTAGGTCTTTAATCCACTTATAGGTAATTTTTATATACGGTATAAGGGCCCAATTTTATTTTCATTTTTTGCATGTGGATATAATTCTTACATATTACTGAATCCTCTTTGCTAATAACTTATTGATAATTTTTGTATTTATATTTATAAAGAGATATTAATCTATAGTTTTCACCTTTTCTATTATCTTTGCCTTTTGTCTGAGCAATACTAACTTTAAAAATTTAATTGAGATGTGTTAATTCCTCTTCTATTTTCTATTTAATTCACAAAGCTAGTTTGTAGAATTAGTGTTAATTCTTCTTTAGATTTTTGGTAGAATATACCAGTGAAACAACCTGGGCTTCAATTTTTTTCAGAGTTTCAAAAACAAGATTTAAATTCCTTTAATAGTTTCAGGCTATTCAAATTATTTATTTCACACTGGGGGAGTTGTGTTAGTTTGTGTTTTTGAAGAAGTTTTATCTAAGTTGTCTGCAGAAGTGTTTATAGAATTCCCTTATTGTCCTCTTGATGTATTCAGAGCTTATACTGCTATCTCCTGTTTCATTCCTGTGATTAGTTATTTGTGTCTTTTATTTTTGCCAGTCCTGCTAGAGATTTGTGAATTTTATTGATCTTTTCTAAGAAGCAGCTCTCTTTTTTCCATTCATTTTCTGTGCTGTTTTTGTGTTTCCAATTTCACCAGTTTATGTTTTCATTTTTATTATTTATTTCATTTGACATTTCTTATGCTTATTTTGCTCATCTTTTTTTAGATTCTTGAGGTGGGAGTTTAGATTCTCAAGTTGAGATTTTTGCTTCAATTGGAGGAGAAAGAAAGTCTATTTTTTAATCTATATTTTTGCATACCGTGTTCTTCCTTTCTGATGTCCTTTTATTGGTTGCCTTCTATTTAGGAAACTTTCTTTAGCCTTCTTTTAGGGTAAGTCTGTTGGCAACAAATTCTCTTAGTTTTTCTTCATCTGAGAATGCCTGTATTTTTCTCTTAATTCCCAAAGAAAACTTTCACTGGATATAGAATATTGGTTATTTTCTTTTTGTACTTGAAAAATGTTGTGCACGCTCATAATTTCTGATGGGAAATTTGCTGTCATTGGAATTGTTTTTCCCATAGGTAGGGAGTAATTTCTCTCTTTCTGCTTTAAAGATTTGTTCTTTGCCTTTTGTTTTAAGAGTTTGAGTATGATGTGTCTTGGTGTTGATATTTTGAATCTATCCTTTTCTCAGGTTCACTCAGCTTTTTGACTTTGTAGTATATGTCTATTGCCAAATTTTTGAAGTTTTTACCATTATTTTTTGAGTACACTTATAGCTCTGTCCCCTCCTTTTGGGACTACGATGCCAAGAATGTTAGATTTTTTTTTGTTATTGAGCTACTCGTCTTTGACACTCTGGTGCCCCCAACTCCCAGCAGATTTTCTGTTATTTAGATTAGATAATTTTGATTGTTTGTCTTTCAATTCACTGATTCTTTCTTTTTCTCTTCCATTCTTCTGCTGAGCCCATCCATTGATGTTTTAAAATTTCTATTTAAACATCCATTGAGTTTTTAAATTTCAATTACTATATTTTTCAATTCTGAAATTTCTATATGGCTCTTCTTCATTTCTTTGCTGAAATTTTCTTTTTTTCCTGTCTATTTCCAGCTCCTTAAGGCATTTTTATCATGGCTATTTTAACACATTTTCAGTTAATTCTAACCTTTCTGTCTTTTTAGTGTTGGCATTACTGGTTGTCTCTTTTCATTCAGTTAAAATTTTCTTGGTTCTTGGTGTGATGAGTGATTTCTTAACTGAAACTTAGACATTTTGCTTATTATGCTATCAGATTCTGGATCTTATTTAAACCTTATCTGTAAGCTGGCTTCCTTTGACACTATGTTTCTCATTAAAGGGGCATCACCTTGTTACTGCCAGGTGGGAATAGAAGTTCAGGTTTCCCACTCAGCCTCCATGTTGACAACTGTTTTGGGTTTGTTACTGAACAGAACTGGAGTCTGCTCACCTGTTGCAGTGAAGTCAAACATCCATACTGAGGCTTTGCAGCAGAAGAAAGGAGAACATTTATTTGCAGGACACCAAGCAAGGAGAATCAGACCACTCATTCTTAAGACCCAACTTCTCCAGTGGCTTATAAGCAAGAGTTTTTAAAGGCAGGAGTAAATTTCAGGAAAGTGGAAATTATAGGCAAACATATAAATTAATACATGGAGTTTATACATTGGTTTTCCCTAAAAGGCAGGATACCTTGAAGCAGGGAGGCTTACAGGTCATAGATGTGTTCAAAGACTCTTTGATTTGAAATTAATTTAAAAACTAAAGCTTTGTCTAAAAACTTGGGGTCAGCAGACAGGAATATTGAGCTCTGGTCTGCGGGTGTGACTTCTAGGCATCTCAAGAAGAAATTTAGAACAAAGAACAGATGTCAGAATTCTGTCCTCAGCTCCCGCTTATCTGAGGTCTACCTGCCAGTGGATCCATTTGGTGGGGGCTCGGGGTTTCTAAAAAGCAATCCAGGAACATATGTTAAGATGCTATCTTTAGTTTCTGTAGGAAATCATACATCTTTTTACTCTGTCTTGGCTATAGTTTTTTTTTTTTTTTTTTTTAATGGAGTCTCACTCTGTCACCCAGGTTGGAGTGCACTGGTGTGATCTCAGCTCACTGCAATCTTCACCTCCTAGGTTCAAACAATGCTCTTGCCTCAGTCTCCCGCATAGCTGGTACTACAGGCACCCACCACCCCACCCAGCTAATTTTTATGTTTTTAGTAGAGACAGGGAGTTTCACCATGTTGGTTATGCTGGTCTCGAACTCCCCACCTCAGGTGATCTGCCCGCCTTGGCCTCCCAAAGTTCTGGGATTACAGGTACGAGCCACCGTGCCGAGCCCTTGGCTATTGTTTTAAGTTACTGTTACCTTCTTGCTAATCAGGTTTCTCATTTACTTCTCAGGGATAGCTAGGTGCCTGGAATCTCCCTTGAAGGAAACTCAAAAATTTCCTTTATTTCCATATTTGGGTGGCCTGGAGGCCTCTAAGAGGGGTTCTAGTTCCATCTGAAGTTCATTGTAACTGCTGGGAAGAGGTGGGGGTTCTGGCCCCAACACTGATAACTCCTTGGCTGGGAAGGGTAGTGGTGCCTTTTTACTCTTTCCCATGTAGACTCCACTGACACACAGTGAAGGGGTGGCCTCATTCCCCTTGGGCAGTGGTGAGAGTCTTGGTCTCCATTAGGCCTCTAACACCACCCCAAAGGGAGGGAGCAGGCCCCTCAGGGATGAATGTCCTGGCTCCCTACTCCTCCTTCTCTGAGGCCACGCTTGCAGGGCTGGGTGGGCTGGGGCACACTGTTGCAGCCTGGTGAAGGTGGAAGTCCAGCCTCCCCTCTTCGCCTTTGCTAGTGGGGTGTGGATGGAGCTACAGATTTTTTCTTTGGGTAGAGCTACAGATTTTCTCTTTGGCGTTTGGCTGTGTTAGAGCAGTTATCATCTAAAGGTTTTCTACTCCTTTCCCAGTCATTTGATTAGAGACAGTAGGTTTTTCTTGAGGCTTTTTTTCTTGTCTGTGCCCATTGGCATTTTTGGGTTGCCAGCTCCTCTAGTATTCAGTCTGGGAGAGATGAAGAGGAAGAAAATGCAGGGAACTCCCTACCATGTTGTTCCTCATGTCCTAAGACCTCTTCTCAGTCTGTTTTCTACTGTCTTTTAGGTTTTCCTTAGGTTTATTTTACATAATGTCCAAGGCTTTTAGATGTGCTTGGTGGGAGGAATAGGGAAAAGTATGTCTATTTTATATTCTAAGCTAAAGGGCCAATTTTAAAATTTTCTGACAAAAATGTAATTGTCATGGAAACCAGGAAGTCTGGTTTGCATTATCACTGATAGCATAGACTCTTCCTGTAGTTTATCTTATGTGGGTGGACAAATTACATTCAGGAGGTTGTTGGGTGAGTTTGGAATTGGGGCACATGTTATAAGATTAACATGTAAATTTTAATGGCACCAGACTGACACAACCATCTCATCAATCGAGATATTATCGTCAACTTTTGCATCTTTCTTCTGCACTCATCAAGAGCTAATATAGTGTAGTGAATAAGAGTGTAGACTGGGGCCAGACTGGCAAGCCTTGAGTCCTGACTTTGCCGCTTATTAACTTGGTGGCCTTAGGCAGGTGATTTAGCATCTTGGTTTCCTCATATGTGAAATAAACAACAACCAAAGTACCTGCTACCCAGGGTTGCTTTAAAATAAAATAGTTAAAGCCTGTAAAGCATTCAGGGAAGTATTTGGCATGTGCCAAACACTCAATAAATGTTAACTCTTATTAATGCCTAACAAGTTTCCTGAAAGACAAGATTGTGTATTGAATATGTAAATTGAGTCACTTGATGGCCAAGTCTTGTTACACTTCAGTTTCTTTAGGATGTCTTTGCCTCTGTCTTCTCGGATTCATTTGTGTTGGTTTCAGGGTGGAATACTTAGAAAACCGTCTAACTTTCCTCACTGAGGAGTCCTCACATTGCAGCTATCATGAAGCTCCTGTGCACGAACAATAATTCTTTGGAGAGTTTCTGAGTGCAGAGGGCATTCCAGTGAAGGCGATATGAGAAAGGTTGCAGGTGTGGGCGAGCTGGCGGTGCAGGCGCTGACAGGCAGGCGCCAATGGATCAGCTCAAATGGAAAGGGTGGTGTGCAATAGGAAGGGCAAGATTATCTCAAGTCTTGAATTTCAGGTTAAGAAATTTGGGTTTTGGTTTTTTAACAATTGGAAAACTGGGTAAATTGGTCTAGAGCAGGAATTCTTAATCTTTTTGTGTGTTGTTATGTCATTTGGCAGTCTAACAAAGTTCACAGACCCCTTCTAAGAAAAATGAAATAAAATGAAAATGAAGTAAAATACATAAAAGGAAATATGTAGAATTATAAAGGAAATAAATATAATGGAATAAAGTTTTAAATATTAAAAAACCACTGTGTGGTAAATACATATACTTTCATATTACAACAGTGAATAAGATCTATTAACTACTATAATTTCAATGAAGTGATATGAAAATGTATGTGATTTCTATTGATGGGAAAGCCACAGGTACTGATACTACTACTATGGTTTATTGCCTACATTCACAACTAAATGAAATGCAAAGTTTCAGCCACAGTTTAGTGAAAATTAAGTTTTCTGTTTTTCTTTCCCATCTAAGTTTATGACTGTTGTTGACAAAAAAGCCAAACGCTGTAAAATGCTTAAAGAGGTTTATTCTGAGCCAAATATGAGTGACTATGGCCCAGGGTATAGCATCAAGAGGTCTTAAGAACATGTGCCTGAGGTGGTCAGTTTACAACTTGGTTTTATACATTTTAGGGAGAAGGAAGTTATAGGCAAAGACGTAAATCAATCCATGTTACATGTAAGATATACATACATTGGTTGGGCCTGGAATGAATGGACATCTCAAAGTGTGGGGGTGCTTACAGGTAACAGGTGGATTTAAAGATTTTCTGGTTGGCAATTGGTTGAAAGAGGTGAGCTTTGCCTAAAGAGTTGAAGTCGTTAAAAAGAAATGCTTAAGTTAAGATAAGGGGAGTTGTGGAAGCCATGGTTCTTGTTATTTGGATGAAGCCTCTAAGTAGTAAGCTTGTATTAGTCCATTCTCACGCTGCTATGAAGGCATACCTGAGACTGGATAACTTATAAAGGAGAGAGGTGTAATTGACTCACAGTTCCACATGCTGGGGAGGCCTCGGAAAAGTTAGAATCCTGGCAGAAAGGGAAGCAAACATGTCCTTTTTCACATGACAGCAGGAAAGAGAAGAATGAGAGCCGAGTGAAGAAGGAGCCCCTTATAAAACCATTAGATCTCGTGAGAACTTACTATCATGAGAATAGCATGTGGAAAACCACCCCCATGATTCAATTACCTCCCACTGGGCACCTCCCACTGGGTCCCTCCCACCACATATGGGGATTATGGGAACTACAATTCAAGAAAAGATTTGGGTGGAAACACAGCCAAACCACATTAAGACTTCAGAGGGAATAGATGGTAAATGTCTCTTTTTGGACTTTAAATGGTGTCAGACCCTTAGTTAAATCTCTCCTGAATCTGGAAAAGACCTGGAAAGGGAGGGAGATTCTCTACAGATGCAAGTATCCCTCGCAACAGACAGCATTTGCAGGGCCATTTCAAAATACTTCAATGAAATACATTTTGGGGTAAAATACTTTGATTTTCTTCAGACCTCGCTATTTATTGATCAAGTGATTCTATAACAGAGATTGGAATTTGATGTCTTCTTGCCACAAAGAGTCTGTTTGGTCAGTCTTTAATCTCTGTTTTAATGTTAATTCTGGTCTTTTGTGCCTAAACTCCAAAAGGCAGGGGTATAATGAAGCATGTCAGACCTTGCCTCCCATCATGGTCTGGAATTCAGTTTTTTAGCTTTCCCTTGGCCCAGAGAGGGTCCATTCAGTTTGTTAAGGGGCTTACAATTTTATTTTGGTTTACACTATGGATCATATCCATGGAGTTCTTGTGATTTTGTGGGCCTCCAGTTAAAAACTCTGGTCTGTATGTGATTTGGTTTGGCGTTGTGGCTCATGAAGCCTGTAAAACAGTGCAGATATGACCAGTGTCAATGTTTGCCATGCAGCAATCTCAACAGCTACCTCATTGCTTCACAAATGGAAGAACTTAAAAAATTTGGAAAGTAAAGAGAGCATGATGCCATCTCTGATTTGGATGCAAGCAGGCTGTAAGGCACAAATAACAAACAAATGTGAAAGTCTTTATGTAATATTTTTGATCATTTTATTAGGCATTCGTTTTCTTAATTTTTTAAACACATCAAATTTAAAGATAAAGAACAAAGGGATAAAACTATATGAGTCAAGAAGCAGCACTAAAGCATATAATCTGTTTATACTAGAACTAAAATAAACTCATCAATAATTGTCTGTTAACTCCATGCTTGTCACTTAGAGAGGAGGAAAAACAAAAGGGTATATTCTGAAACACAGAGCAAGCGGGTAAATTATTGAGTGATTCACAGTAAGTTGACATCCCTAGCTGTTGCCTGGACACTCAGATTCTAAACTGATGGTGACCATCCGCTGGTGACTCAGAAAACTTAAATAAAAACAGAATCAAGCAAATCTAGCCAATTTGAGGGCCCACCTTCTCCTAAACGATTGTTTACTTGTTTATTTAAGACATCAATTCTCAGGCCCTATCTCTCCCTTCCATGGCGCTAGCGCTCAGTTGAACCAACAATAGCTAAGTATACAGAACCAAATAAAGGTGGCAAAGTTATTTAGAAGCCAGGGGAATAAAATTGTCTTAATGCAATAGTCTGTACATATATGTATTTGCTATTTACATAAGCTTATAATTTTCATCATCATCATCAGTATTGTTGAAGGGCTATTTTTAGCTGAATTTTTAATTTTTGTGAATCTGCTAGGTAAAATCACGTTTTATGATTAGCAGCAACGTTGAAGCTATCTAAGTTTCTTCTGCTGCAAATTATCTTTTATTCTTTGTTGATATTTCAATTGTGTTCTAAAATATTTTTTCTTTTATTTGCAGAAAGACTTTTTATGTATTTGCTTTTTACATTTTAAAATAGCTGTTTATTAGTATTTGTGGTCTTCTTACATTTAATTCCTGGGAACATGTTTTACTGCTTTGCATAACATATACTTTTTGAAATATAGTTATTTTTGAACTGATTTTATTCCTGATATCCCCAACTAATTATAGACATTTATTCCTCTGATAGTCAGTTTTCCAAGAGACACTGGTATCTAAGAATGACTGTTTTAAAAGTTTTAATTAGAGAATCATAAATGAATAAACATAATTTTCAATCTCTATTATCACTAAATCTTTTTCTAGATGTAAAGTATATAGTTAGTAAAAAGATACTACATAGTTTAAACTAATATTTAAAATAAATTATATGTGTGTATGCAAATATGAAGAGAAAATATATCAGATTTTTAATATAACAGCTTTACTGAGATAAAATTTGCAAACCATGCAATTCACACATTTAAGGTGTATAATTAAATAGTTTATAGTATATTCACAGAGCTGTGCAACCATTGCTCATTCAATTTTAAAACATTTTTACCATCACTAGACAGGAACTTCTTAATAATGTGATCCAGTAGTAGTCACAATCTATTCTCAACAATTACTAATTCACTTTCTGTCTCTATAGATTTGCCTATTCTGGAAATTTCATAAATGGAATCATATAATATGTGGTCTTTTGTAACTGACTTCTGTCACTTAGCAAAGTTTTTTCAAGGTCTATCTACATTTTAACATGTATCATTGTTTCATTCCTTTTTTACTGCTAAATAATCATCAATCAGTTGATGGACATTTGAGCCTTTTCTACTTGACTATCAAAACTAATGCTGTAACATTGCTGTAAAAGTTTTTATGTGGACATAGTAATTTTCCTTGGGGAGATAGCTAAAAGTGCTTAACCTTTTAAGTAACTGTCAGACTGTTTTCCAAAGCAGCTGTACCATTTTGTGTCCCCACCAGCAGTGTGTGAGGGTTTCACTTTATATCCTCGACAGTGTTTGTTATTATCTTTTTACCAATAGCCATCATAGTGGGTATGAAGTGGTACCTCACTGTGGTTTTTATTTGAATTACCCTGGTGGCTAATGATGTTGAGCATCTCTTCATGTGCTCGTGAACCTTATTACATTTGGACAAATTTTATTTAAATCTTTTGTCCATTTTTAAATTGGGTTATCTTATTGAATCAAAGAGTTCTTCGTATATTCTAGATTAAAATCTCTTATCAGATATGTGGTTTGCAAAATATCTTCTTGTGTGTATTGTTTTCACTTTCTTAATGATATTCATTGAAGCATAGGAGTTTTAAATTTTGATGAAGTTAAATTTATTTATTTTTTCTTTTGTTGCTTCTGCTTTTGGTATCATAGCTATGAAACCACTGCTTAATCCAAGTTCTCCAAGATTTATATCTACATTTTCTCCAAGGAGTTTTTAAAATTTTAACACTAATATTTAGGTCTTTGATCCATTTGAAGTTAGTTCTTGATATGTTATGATGTAGGTTACACAGCTGTCCTAACCAAAACTATTTCATTATAGAACCAACAGGTTAGTATGCTTGCTGCACAGTAACAGACCAATTACATGGAGACAGCAGGGCTTGCAGCACAGAAAGAGTTTAATGATTGCAGGGTACCAAGCAAGGGGATTGGAAGAGACCTTCAAATCCATCTCCTTGAGGAGTTCTGGGCTGGGAATTTTAAGGGGATTGTAGTGGGTGAGAGGCTAGAAAATTGGGATTGTTGATTAGTTGGGTTAAGGGGGATAAAATCATCAGGACATGGAAATTGCATTCTTTGGTGAGTCAGCTCCTTGTAGGATTTTTCAGATCATCTGGCATCAGTGGGGTCCTTCAGACCAGCTGGCATCAGTGTGTGCTTCAGATCAGCTGGCATTAGTGGAGTCTGGAGTTCTTCAGATCAGCTAGCGTCAGTGGGGTTCTTCAGACCAGCTTAGTCAGTAGTTATATCAGTATGCAGGACCTGAGGAATGTAAGGTTTTATAATGTTCAAATTGTTATCTATAGAATAGTTAAAGGGAATTATAGTCTTGTAATAGGGTCCACATGACTCTGAGGCAATGTAAAGACTATACTTACTTCTGCATTTTAACTGCATAGTTTTGGGTTGACCATTTGAACTCTGAATTTTCCTTGCTGTAATTTTATCATCAGTTTAAATATGTGCAGAAGAATGGGCCATTATATATAACTACCTTGAGTCTTAGAAAATTTGGCATGCCTTTGAACTTCCCCATAGTTTTTCATAGGCGTTTTTGCCCCTAGTGGGTAAGTTACCCATTGCACTGACCTGATGAAGGCATTACTTGTTTTTTTCCAGTTTTGCAAGATCCAACCCAATGAACTGCTTGGAGGAACCAGATCAACATTTCCCATTCCAGCCAAGACAATGTGCACACAACAAAAAGGCAGACACTAGTCACTCTGCTCAGTGACCAAGTAGTTTGATCTGGCAAGCCTCTCAGTTTCCCCCAGCTGGCCTCCAGTGCCTTTGATCTACTCCAGATTGGGCAGTATAACCTCTGACTGGAAGATAGCAGGTAGTCTCTGGGCAAGATTGAAAAGCAGACAGCCTAACCCTGAGTTAGACCTGCTAGCAATTCCTTCAGAGATCCCTTTCACAAACAAAAGCATATACAACAAGACAAAGACAAGCAAAAGGTCTTCCTAAATCAAGTTCCAAGTTTTGGAAATTCCTAAATCAAATTCCAAGTTTCAGTGTCCATTATTCTCCCTCCAGTTTAGCGGGAATCCCCTCAATCAAGGTCCTTCTTATTACTAGGGAGAGTTGACAAGACCTCAGAAGAGGCCCCAAGAACTCCAATTAATTGGCCAGCTAATTAGGAGAAAGGAAATGGGGTGCCGGTTGACCAGAGAAAACTTATCAAAGAGGTCTTTCAAAACCTGTTTCCCTGATGTTAACAATTTATGTGCCAAAGGTCAGCACTGCCCTGTGAACAGGCAAGGGACCAAGGATAGGCCCCACTTCAATGGATCTGAGTGGCTTTTTGGCTTGCCTCTGGGTCTGTCCCAGTGATGAGAGGGAACCAAGCAACAGATAAATGCCCACAAGGGGCTCCAGGGTAGGCTTACCATAATTTGTTATAAGATCAAGAGGTTTATATGTCTGCTGTGCAGTAACAGACCAATACGCTGAGCCAGCAGGGCTTGCAGCAGAGAAAGAGTTTAATAATTGCAGGGTGGCTGAGGGAGGAGATGGGATGAGACCCCCAAATCCATCTCCCTGTGGAGTACTGGGCTGGTTTTTTTGGACAAAGTCTCACTCTGTAGCCCAGGCTGGAGTGCAGTGGTGCAATCTCAGCTCACTGCCACCTCTGTCTCCCAGGTCCAAATGATTCTCCTGCCTCAGCCTCCCGAGTAGCTGGGATTATAGGCGTGTGCCACCATGCCTGGCTAATTTTTGTATTTTTAGTAGAGACAGGGTTTTGCCATGTTGGCCAGGCTGGTCTCGAACTCCTGACCTCAAGTGATCCACCCTCCTTGGCCTCCCAAAGTGCTGGGATTATAGGTGTGAGCCACCATGCCCAGACTGGGCTCAGATTTTTAAGGGGATCATGGAGAGTGAGGGCTGGAGAATTGGAGTTGTCGATTGGTCAGGGAAAGGGGGATGAGATAATCATGACGTGGAAACTGCATTCTTTGGTGAGTCAACTCCTTGTGGGGTCCTTCAGACCAGCTGGCATCATTGGGGTCCTTTTGACCATCTGAATCAGTAGTTGCATTGTTACACAGCACCTGAAGGAAAATCTCAAAGGGAAAACTTAACATTTCATAATGTTCAAGTTGTTACCTATAGAGCAGTTAAGGGCAACTATAATCTTGTGACAAGGTCTGTGTGATTCTAGGACAATAGGCACCAAACAACTATGAGGAAGGCATCAGAGAGCAAGCTAATGGTATTAGCTCATTCTCACACTGCTATAAAGAACTACCTGTGACTGGGTAATTTATGAAGAAAAGAGATTTAATTGACTCATAGTTCTTTCTTTGGGCAGGGGGACCGAGTCTCACTCTATTGCCCAGGCTGGAGTGCAGTGGTGCGATCTCGGCTCACTGCAACTTCCGCCTTGCAGGTCCAAGTGATTCTCCTGTCTCAGCCTCCTGAGTAGCTGGGATTATAGGCACCCGCCACCATGCCTGGCTAATTTTTGTGCTTTTAGTAGAGACAAGGTTTCACCATGTTGGTCAGGCTGGTCTTGAGCTCCTGACCTCAGGTGATCTGCCCGCCTCAGCCTCCTAAAGTATGAGATTACAGGTGTGAGCCATGACACCTGGCCAACTCACAGTTCTGTAGGCTGTACAGGAAGCATGGCTAGGAGGCTTCAGGAAACTTATAATCGTGGTGGAAGGCAAAGGGGATGCAAGCATGTCTGATCATGGCAGAGCAGGAGAGAGAGAGGGGCAGAGAGAGAAAGAAGCGGGAAGTGCTACCAACTTTCAAACAACCAGATCTCATGAGAACTCACTGTCATGAGAATAGCAAGGGGGAAATCTACCCCAATGACCTGATCATCTCCCTGCAGGTCCCTTCCCTAACACTGGGGATTACAATTCAACATGAGATTTGAATGGTGACACAGAGCCAAACCATATCATTCTGCCTCTGGCCCCTCTCAAATCTCATGTCCTTCTCACATTTCAAAACCAATCATTCCCTCCCAACAGTCCCCCAAAGTCTTAACTTATTCTAGTATTAACTCCAAAGTCCAAGTCCAGATGATCCGATTCCAAAAGGGAGAAATTGGCCAAAACAAGTGAGCAACAGGCCCCATGCAAGTCCAAAACCCAGCAGGGCAATCATTAAATCTTAAAGCTCCAAAATAATCTCCTTTGACATCATGTCTCACACACAGGCTACACTGATGCAAGGGATGGGCTCCGAAGGCCTTGGGAAGCTCTGACCCTGTGGTTCTGCAGGGTACAGCACCCGCAGTTGTTTTCACAGGCTGGTATTGAGTGCCTGTAGCTTGTCCGGGTGCACAGTGCAAGCTATGACTCCACCCATGCCATAGACTTCTGCGTGGATATCCAAGTGGTTCCATACATCCTCTGAAATCTAGGCAGAGGCTCCCAATTTTCAACTCTTGACTTCTGCACACCCATAGCCCTAACATCACATGGAAGCCACCAAGTCTTGGGGCTTGTACTCCTTGAAAGAATGGCCTGAGCTGTACCTTGGCCCCTTTTAGCCACAGCCAGAGCTGGAGTGACTAGGATGCAGGGTGCCATGTCCTGAGGCTGCACAGAGCAGCAGGGTCCTGGGGCTGGCCCATGAAACCATTTTTCCCTTCTAGGCTTCCAGGCCAGTGATTAGAGGGGCTGCCACAAAAGTCTCTGAAATGCACTGGAGGCATTTTCTCCCTTGTCTTGGCTATTAACATTAGGCTCCTCTTTATTTATGCACATTTCTGCAGCCTTCTTGAATTTCTCCCCAGAAAATGGGTTTTTCTTTTTATTTTCTACCACATGGTCAGGCTGCAAATTTTCCAAACTTTTACGCTCAGCTTCCCTTTTAAATATAAGGTTTTTTTGTTTATGCAAATGAGCATAGGTTTTTAAAAGCAGCCAGGCCACATCTTGAATGCTTTGCTGCTTAGAAGTTTCTTCCACCAGATACCCTAAACCATCTCTCTCAGGTTCAAAGTTCCACAGATCCTTAGAGCAGGGGTGCAATGTCAGTAGACTCTTTGCTAAAGTAGAGAAAGAGTGACCTTTGCTTTAGTTTTCATTAAGTTCCTCATCTCCATCTGAGATCACCTCAGCCTGGACTTCATTGTCCGTATTACTATGAGCATTTTGGTCAAAGCCATTCAACAAGTCTCTCAGAAGTTCCAAACCTTTCCTCATCTTCCTGTCTTCTTCTGAGCCCTCCAAAATATTCCAACCTCTGCCTGTTACCCAGTTCCAAAGTTGCTTCCACATTTTCAGGTATCTTTATAGCAATAACCCACTTCTGGTACCAATTTTCTGTATTTGTCTGTTTTCACACTGCTATAAATAACTATCTGAGACTGGGTAATTTATGAAGAAAAGAAGTTTGACTTATGATTCTGCAGGCTGTACAGGAAGCATGGCTGGGAAACCTCAGGAAACTTACAATCATGGCAGAAGGTGAAGGGGAAGCAAGCATGTCTTACCATGGTGGAGCAGGAGTGAGAGAGAGAGAGAGGGGGTAGAGAGAGTGAGAGAGAGAGAGCGCAAAAGCGAAGGGGAAGTGCTACACACTTTTTAAAAAAATTTTATTATTATTATACTTTAAGTTTTAGGGTATATATGCACAATGTGCAGGTTTGTTACATATGTATACATGTGCCATGTTGGTGTGCTGCACCCATTACCTCGTCATTTAGCATTAGGTATATCTCCTAATGCTATCCCTCCCCCCTCCCCCCACCCCATAACAGTCTCTGGTGTGTGATGTTCCCCTTCCTGTGTCCATGTGTTCTCATTGTTCAATTCCCACCTCTGAGTGAGAACATGCGGTGTTTGGTTTTTTGTCCTTGCGACACACTTTTAAACAGCCAATCTTGTGAGAACTCACTCACTATCACGAGACCAGCATGGGGAAAATCCGCCCCCATGATCCAATAACCTCCCACCAGGTCCCTCCCCTAACACTGAGGATTACAATTCAACATGAGATTTGGATGGGGACACGGAGCCAAATCATATCACTGACCTAATGATTAAGGCTGAATGTGCTGCATCCTTGGTTTAGATTTGTTTCTCCCCCTCCCTTCTTCCCTTATTAACTTTATAAAGTTTGAAGGACCAGTTTCATATTCTTTTTCCACTGAAACATCTTGGCATTCTTGTGGAAAATTAATTGAATGTAACAATTTATTTCTGGACTCTCAGATTCATTCCTCTGTATCTTTATTCCTATACCAATATCACACTGTCTTGATTACTGTAGGTTTATAGTAAGTCTTAAAATCTGGCTTAAATTTAAAATCTGACTCTTCTAACTACATTGTTCTTTTTCCAACTTTTTCTGTGTGGCAATTTGCAGTCTCTTGAATTTCCTTATAAATTAAAATATGCTCATCAATTCCTGCAAAAAAGCCAACTAGGATTTTTATATGGCTTGCACTGACTCTGTAAATCAAATCAGAAAGTAGTGCCATCTTAATAATTTTAAGTCTTTCAACTCGTGAACATAGGATATCTTTTCATTTATTTAGGTCTTTTAAAAAATTTTTCTTTCAATAACATTTTGTAGTTTTCAGAATACAAGTTTTACACATACTCTGTTAAATTTATCCAAGTATTTTATTCTTTTTGTTTGATATTATAAGTCAAGTTGTTTTCTCAATTTTTTGAATAGTTTATTGACAATTCATAGAAATGCATTTGATTTTTGTATATTAATTTTGTATTCTGAAATCTTGCTAAACTAGTTTATTTAAGTATATTCCTTAGGATTTTCTATATACAAGATCTTGTCATCTGCAAATAGACAGTTTTACCTTTTCTTTTATAATCTGATACCTTTTATTTATTTTTCTTTCTTTCTTTCTTTTTTGCCTAATTGCCAAGGCTAAAATCTTCAATACAATGTTGAGTTGATGTGGCCATGGGGGACATCCTTACCTTGTTCCTTATCTTAGAAAGAAATCGTTCAGTCTTTTGCCATTAAGTATGATGTTTGTGAATTGTTTTGTGGATGGACTTTACTAGGTTGAGAAAGTTTCATTTTGTTGATAGTTTGTTGAATATTTTTATCATAAAATGGTATTGGATTTTGCCAAATGCTGTTTTTTAATCTATTGAGATAATCATGTGCTTTTTGCTCTTTGTTCTATTAATATGGTATATTACATTAATGGGGTTTTAAATGTTATACTAACTTTGCATTCTTGGGATAAATCCCATTTGTTCATGGTGAATAATCCTTTTAGTTTATCCGTTATCCCAACACAGTTTTGCTTACACTCACCTTTTTTTTTCCTATTATTCTAAATTACACTGCTATATGTTGTATGCCCAACAGTACAATTATGTAAGTATTGTTTATATAATTGATTTTGAAAATCAGTTAAGATAATAAAGAAGTGTTGCAATATTGTGAAATATATATATTTGGTCTTCATCCCTGTTTCCTGGCATACAGCTTCTAAAATCCTTTGAATGTCCAAAGAAATGCTTTTTGTGTGCTAATGATTGACTGATACCTGGCAGCCCATAGGTAGCTTCAGGATCGGGGCTGGTCACCAGAGAGACCAAAGCAGGATTGGAGGGTTGGGACTTTCAGCCCTACTCCACAACTTCTGGCGAGAAGAGAAGGTTAATCTGATCACCGATGGCCAATGATTTAATCAATCATGTCTATGTATTGAAGCCCCCATAAAAACCCCCAAAACAGGGTTCAAAAAGTTTCCAGGTAGCTGAACACATGGAGGTTCCTGGAGGTGGCATACCCAATTAGGGCATGAAAGCTGCACACCCCTCCCCCCATTCCTAATCCTATGCGTCTCTTCATCCATACACTTTACAATATCCTTTATAACAAACCAGTAAGTGTGTTTCCCTGAGTTCTGGGAGCCACTCTAGCAAATTAATTAAACCCAAAGAGGAGGTCATGAAGCTGGTCAGTCAGAAATCTCAGAGGTTTAGACCCGCAACTGAAGCGGGGCAGTTTTGTGTGACTGAGCCTTCAACCTGTGGGATCTGATGCTATTAATATCCAGGTAGATAGTGTTAGACTTGAATTGGTGAACATATAGCTGGTGTCTGGTGCCAGAATGATTACTTGCTTAGCGTGTTGGGAGAAACCCCACACATGTGGTCACAGAAGTCCTCTGTGTTGAATGTTGTAGTGTGAGAGCACAGCAAAAACAATTTGAGTTTTTTCTATACAAGTGTTTATATTGTTTTATGTAATTACATCATTATCTTTACTATTGCTCTTTGTTTTGTGTGTGTATCAATTTGAATTACTGCCTGTGGTCACTTGAGTCCAGCTTGAAGAACTTTATTTAGTATTTATTGCAAGATAGTTCTCCTAGCAACAAATTCACTTAGTTTTTAAAAATCTGGGAATGTCTTTATTTTACCTTCATTTTGAAGCTTAGTTTTGCTGGATATAAAGATTCTTTTTGATATTTTTTCTTTCTGCATGTTGAACATGTCATACCACTACTTTCTGGCCTCCTTGTTTTTTGTAAGACCTCAGCCAATAATCTTACTACAGTTCCTTTGTGTGTGAAGAGTCACTTTTTTCTATTGTTGCCCTAAAAATGTCTTTTTATCTTTTTTTCTTTTGCTTTCAACAATTTTACTATTTGCTTTCAAGTTTTACTATGATGTGTTTGGGTCTAGATCCCTTTTCATTTATCCTACTATAAGTTCATTGAGATTCTTGAGTATACAGGTTAGCGTTTTTCAACTAATTTGGAAAGTTTTCAGTCATTATTTCTGCTGTTATTTGAATGTGTTCCCTTCAAATTGAGGTATTGCCAGTGTGATAATATTAAGAGGTGGGTCCTTTCAGAGTTGATTAGACCTGGAAGAATCATCTCAAATTAATGGGATTGAGGACCTTATAAAAGGGTCTTTTGGCTGTAGCTTGTCCTTCCTCCCTCTGCCATATGAGGATGCAGCAAGAAGGCCCTCACCAACCAAATACTGATGGCTTGCTCTTGGATTTCCCAGGCTCCAGAGCTGTGAGAAATACATTTCCATTCTTTATAAATTAACCAGTTTCAGGTAGTAGGTAGCAGCACAAAGTGGACAAAGACAATTTCTTTCAATATTTTTTCCCTGGTTTCTCTCCCTTCTCTCCTTCTGGTCCTCCTGTTATGCATATCATCGTTAGTATAGTGCTCAGAGTAAGTGTAAATAGTGAGAAGTGGGCCATTAAAACAGGATAGTTGGAGAAAGAGACCTATCTAGATCAGCGGCTAGAATACAGTGAATGATCAATAAATGAATGTTTGCTGACTGGAATTAAATTATCAAGGAGGAGCCCAGTTTTCCTTTACCTTTTTTCATCAATGTGGCTCTTGACACTATTAAGATCTAGGGATGCTATGGCCAAAATATGGCTATTAAAAATAAGCACATAAAGCAGGTTTTGAACAAATTAATGACAAGATATTCTAGTTAACACCCTTAAAGTAAATGTGAAGATACATACTTAAATGTAGTCACTTAATGGATTAGAGATGAAAATTCTGCTTGATATACTCTCTTGATTGCTTGAAAGCTATTCAAAAGGTCAATAGATAACCAGTCAAAATCTGATGAAGAGAGCACATTACCTTTTACCGTCTTTGTACAGAGCAGATATGTTGTCGTTAAACTGATGAAGAATCTCATTTTCCCTTTGGAGGCCCAGAAGATGGACTCATTAACTTTATTTTTAAGAACCTTTTTTTCCTTTGTAACCTTTGGAGAAATGCCAGCAATTACAGAAAAGGCAAACTCACAGACCAAGTGATCTAAAGACTATTAAGTACTGTGGTCTCAATAACCTTTCGTAGCATAAAATTGATCACAATGTAATATAATACTTTAAATATATTTCATATCATATAAATTTTACTAATAACTTTTAAAATTAAGAAAACTTCGCCTGCCTCCTTGCAAAAGGAGAATTTAACAATATGAAATCACTTACCCACCTACAACTATCTGATCATAATTGAATACACAGAAATACATATATCATTGATCATTTCAAAAAGTCATACAGTAAATACTAAACTGCTATTTTAGCATTTATAAAATAAAGTACATTTTTACCAATGAGGTCATTAGAATTTTATGCAATTTTGCTAATGTGGTTTGAATTACTTGTACCACTTTTTGGTAAAGCACATGGGAGCAAAATATTTTTAAAATATTTGGCTGGGCACGGTGGCTCATGCCTGTAATCCCAGAACCTTGGGATGCTGAGGTGGGTGGACCACAAAGTCAGGAAATCAAGACCATCCTGGCTAACATGGTGAAACCTTGTCTCTACTAAAAATACAAAAAAAATTAGCTGAGTGTGGTGGTGGGTGACAGTAGTCCCAGCTAGTCGGGAGGCTGAGGCAAGAGAATGGCATGAACCGGGGAGGCAGAGCTTGCAGTGAGCCAAGATTGCCCCACTGTACTCCAGCCTGGGCAAGGGAGCAAGACACTGTCTCAAAAAAAAAGAAAAATTTTTATATGCACAGAAGTTTCATCATTAAAATTAGCCCTCTCAGGCCAGCTGTGGTGGCTCACACCTGTAATCTCAGCACTTCGGGAGGCCCAGGTGGGTGGATCACTTGAGGCCAGGAGTCCAAGACCAGCCTGACTAACATGGCAAAACCCCATCTCTACTGAAAATACAAAAATTAGCCGGACGTGGTGACAAGTGCCTATAATGCCTGCTACTCTGGAGGCTGAGGCAGGAGAATTGCTTAAACCTGGGAGGTGGAGGTTGCAGTGAGTCAAGATCGTGCCACTGCACTCCAGCCTGGGCAACAGAGTAAGACTGCGAAAAAAAATTAGTCCTTTCTCAAATAATTTTATTTTTTTCAATAACAATTTTATTTTTATTCATTTTAAAAATGAATAAAAAACAGAACAAAACAGAACAGAGAATGACCAAGAAAGTGTTAGTTGAAATAACAATTTGCTGTTAAAAAATACAATTTTATGTTTTGCAACAATAAAGACATTAATGCCTGATGCCATTTTGTAAATTGTCTAGTATTCTCCTTGAACTTCATGGGGAAAGAAAAAACTTGATCAAGTTCACACAACTGGATTTTGTGTAGAACAACACTAAACTGAATCTCTTATCCTCTGAATTCGCTATTTTTTCCCCAATGGATTTTATTCTCAATATGATCCCTGAAACTCATTCTAAAACACATGCCTAAAGAGTTGCTTCTTTAAAAACTATAAATGCCTTGTTTTGACCTAATGACCCCTCCCTGGCTAATGGATACAATCAAAAACCCGCAACATTGCATGAAGGTCCCTCATCTTCTGGCCTTCCTCTACTTAACCTCATCTCTTGCCTCTTTCCCATTGATATTCCTACTCTCTAGTCACACCAAATTCCTTCCAATTCCCTGCACATTCATGTATTCTCTTGCCATGATGCATTTTGCTCTCTATGAAAGTAATGCCTTCTTCTCTTACTTTAAGTGTCGTTGTCCTTTGAGGCTCTGTTTAATCAATAGCTTGGAGAAGCTTTTTCCAGCTCCTCAGTTGCAAGATTTGAGCTCCTACAGGCACTGGAAGTGGTTGCTGAATGAATGAATAAATAAACAAGCTCCAGTATTTTATCTTCTTTTCATGCTATTCACTTAATCATGTGTTTGAGTGTCTGAATGATTCATGCATAACCATCTTTGTAGAAAAAAATCAACAATAATGTTAGCTTGTGTCCCGTCTTTTTGTACCAGCAAGTGACTTCACTAGAACATTCAACTACCTCATTTAATGTGCACAGCTCTCAAATGAGGTTGGCACTCTTACTATGCCCATTTTAAAGACGTGGAAATTGAGGCTTAGAAATGTTGAGTGACTTACCCAAGGTCATGTCTAATGAAGTCACCTCTGGGACCAGCTCTCAAGTCTGACCATTAATTACACTGCTTCTACTTTTAGCAACTTCTCTCACAACCATGTGGCTTTTCTTTCTACCTTGGCTGAAGAATTTGGTTAAGCAGGGACTGAATGCAGGGAGAAAGTAGCTGTTTTCAATATCAAAAAGTAGATGATAGATCATAAAAGTCAAATTATAGGAAAGAGATAGTGATTCATTAAATTATTATGCAGTTCAATTTGTCAGTTCCTCATGTACCTTTCTCTCTTGATAACCACAAGTCTTTGCTACAAGTAACATTAAAGGCAGAGTAACGCATCCCTTCAAAGTTAGTCCCAATTTGTGGTGTCATTATGTGATGTTGTGGGCCCATACCAGCACATGACAAAACACTCCGAGCTTCATCTGATCTGCTTGGCTTTAGCCAAAGGTTTGGAAAGAAAAATTACACAATTGTAACCAGAATGTCCTCTTTCTCCCCTGCTCCCCGAGCTGGAGCCCTGCTGTTGAATCCCTGGCAGAATGGGCTGACTGCCAGGTGCTTGTCAAGGTTGGTGAGAGATGATGAAAGAAAAGCATAGAAATATAATCTGATTTTCTTATCTTTTCCCTGTATAACTCATATTTGAATATATGATTTTCTTCCCTCCTCCCCCACACCCTATTTTCTAGACTAATCACAATGACACTTGGAGAACTTTCTGGGTGCTTTGTTTGATGTATGTTATGGGATAAACTGTGTCCTTCCCCCACCCCCCAAATTCCTATGTTGAAGTCCTAAGCCCAGTATCTCAGAATGTGACTGTCTTTCAAGAGGTCATTAAGGCTAGATGAGCTCATATGGGTGGGCTCCAATCCAATATAACTGGTGTCCTTATTGGAAGAGGAGATTAGGACACACAGCAGGAAGACCATGTGAACACAGAGGGAGAAGGCGGCCATCTGCAAGCCAGGGATAGAGGCCTCAGAAGAAACAACTCTGCTGGCACCTTGATCTTGGACTTCTAGCCTCCAGAATTGTGAGAAAATAAATTTCTGTTCTTTAAGCCCCTTTGTCTGTGGTACTTTGTTTTGGCACCCCTAGCAAACTAACATGATGTGCAAAAGCAGAAGCATTTTCTAGGCTTATAGCAGACCTTGGGGGAGATTTCTGGATATTTTTTTGATGTATGAAAGCTTAACTATTTTCAAATGGCTAAGTTAGGATATGGGTCTCCACTGAAAAGAATTCTTTTAACCACCTAGGCAAGAAATCCTATTCTTTACAGAAAAATGACAGCCTTGTTCTGTCCTAGAAAGGCCAGAACACATCTGGTAAACGTGTTTACCTCTGGGTACCACACTTAGGAGAGGTGTAGACAAAGGAATATCTAGATGGTAAAAGAGGTAAAACCTATGTTTTATTAGTTGAAGGAATTAGGAAGTTTGGTCTAGAAAGGCAATGACTCATGAGGTGGGGATGAGCACTTTTTAAGTATTTAAGTATTTATGGCATTTGCTACTACAACTGCAAAATATTGACAAAGCAATTAAAGAGAAGAATTTTAGTTCAGTATAAGAAAAATTTATGAAAGTCAGACATTTCCAAAGATGAAATGACCAACAGGGAAGTAATAAGCTCTTCCTTATACGAAGTGGCCAGAGGGTAGTTGACAACTCGTGGTGGGTATTGTAGAAAGGATGTTTTCATCAGGAGAAAAAAACATTCTGATTGGAAAAGTACTTCAAGCAGAGGCAATTCAACACAGAGAATGAGTTAAAAGCCTGTTGGAAAGATGGTGGAGGAGCAAAGCAGGATGGTAAGGTCACTCAAAGTTGAGAAACTCCAGGGTCACCACACTGAGGGGCTTGAGGACCTAATGGGAAGATGGAGTGTCCCAGAGGGAAGATGGAGTGGCCCAAGGAGAAGATGAAGTTGCCCAGCGGGAAGATGGAGTTGCCCAGCGGGAAGATGTAGTTGCCCAGCGGGAAGATGTAGTTGCCCAGCGGGAAGAGGGGGTTGCCCAGCGGGAAGATGGAGTTGCCCAGCAGGAAGATGGGGTGGCCCAGCGGGAAGATGAAGTTGCCCAGCGGGAAGATGGAGTGGCCCAGTGGGAACATGGCTCAGCGGGAAGATGGTGTGACCCAACAGGAAGATGGAGTTGCCCACCGGGAAGAAGGGGTTGCCCAGCAGGAAGACGGAGTGACCCAGAAGGAAGATGGAGTGGCCCAGCCGGAAGATGGATTTGCCCAGCGGGAAGATGGGGTTGCACGGAAGATGGTGTGACCCAGCGGGAAGATAGAGTGGCCCAGCCGGATGATGGAGTGGCCCAGTGGGAAGATGGTGTGGCCCAGCGAGAAGATGGGGTTTCCCAGTGGGAAGATGGGGTGGCTCAGCGGGAAGATGGTGTAGCCCAGCGCCCAGGACAGCTCCGCCGGGCCTGAGCTCCGCGCTCTGTGGCCTGCCGGCTCCTGTGGCTGTGGCATCACTGCCCAAAGCTGCTACCTCCCTAGCCCAGTGCTGGGTTGACAGTACCAACAGGAAAACAGCTGGCAAAAGAGGTGTGTGGTGCATGCGCTGCTGGCTCCAAGCATAGCTGAGGATAGAAGAGAGGCTAAGGACTGAGCAAGCCTGGCCACCACTTCCGCCCAGGGTCAGCGGTCGGGGGCGGGGCTCACTGGAAGAATGAATGTTCTTCTGCAGCACTGGAGGTCTTTGAGTCTGTGAACTTGATTTAATACTTTTGCCCCCAATGGGTCAAATCTAACCTTAGTAGTTCCTCTCCTTCCATCTTGGAGAGAGAAAGGAAAGCCTGGCTTTCCGGGACTGGGACACTTAATGAAGAGGTCATTGCCTCCCACCTCCTGGTGCGGTAGTTTTGCAGAACGCCGCTCCTACCCGGATTCCGCCTATTTCCTGGACTCGGTCCAGGCCGACTCAAGAAAGGATAAGGGGCAGGGCGTGGTGGCTCACGCTTGTAATGCCAGCACTGTAGGAAGCCGATGTGGGCGGATCACGAGGTCAGGAGATCGAGACCATTCTGGCTAACACAGTGAAACCCCGTCTCTATTAAAAATACAAAAAAAAAAAAAAAAAAAAAAAAAAAAAAATTAGCCAAAGGTGGTGGCACGCGCCTCTAGTCCCAGCTACTCGGGAGGCTGAGGTAGGAGAATCGCTTGAACCTGGGAGGTGGAGGTTGCAGTGAGCCAAGATCGTGCCACGCACTCCAGCCTGGATGACAGAGGGAGACTCCGCCACAAAAAAAAAAAAAAAAAGGATAAGAAGGGACGTATTACTGTAGACCCCTGGGTCTTTCCTTCACAGTTCCAAATTATTTACTTGTTTCCTTATTTATTTATTTATTTGGCGGTCAAAACTGCAGCACCTGGAGGATTCTGCCTGTTTCTGAACTGCTGTTCTGACGCTTACCAGCCTTGTGACCTTGGGCACATCAAGTGCCCAAGTTTCTTATCTGTAAAATGGAGTTGCTAATAACAGCATCTACTTCATAAAGCTTGGTTGAGGCCAGGCACGGTGGCTCACACCTGTAATCCCAACACTTTGGGAGGCTGAGGCAGGTAGATCACCAGAGGTCAGGAGTTGGAGACCAGCCGGACCAACATGGTGAAACCCCATCTCTACAAAAGTACAAAAAAATTTAGCCAGGCATGAAGGCTGGTGCCTATAATCCCAGCTTCTCGGGAAGTTGAGGTGGAAGAATCACTTGAACCTGGGAGGAGGAGGTTGCAGTGAGCCGAGATCGTGCCATTGCACTCCAGCTTGGGCAAGAGAGCAAGACTCCGTCTCAAAAAAAAATAAATTAAAAAAATAAAATAAAATAAATAAATAAAGCTTGGTTGAAGATTAAATAAGGTAATACATGTAAAGCCCAATAACTACTACCAATCATTAGTGTCATTACTGGTAGCAGAGGAAAAGTCACCCAGACTTGTAAATCAGCCCTTATAGGGCAGTCTGGGATGGGCTGTGATGGAGTGAGAGGGGCGGGACGGCAGAGAAACATGCCTCTGGGACTGCGGCCACAGGGAAGACCTCCCAGAGGCTGGATGCCCTCGGGGTTCTGAAGGAAGGGAGTGTGTTGGTGCGATCCAGGGCACGGGCGTGCACAACCGGCTGCGTGCTCTGAGGGGCTAAGGCGGATTTGGGGAGGAAACAGCCCCTCCCTTTTCTCAGGGTCCCTACCAGATGTGTTGAGGCAGAAAAATACCTGGAGTAAAGGGGTGAGTGGCTCCTCTTTAACTGTTGTGACTGAGGTCCGTTTCCAGTGGCTGTCCATCCTTTTCTGAGAAACCCACTGGCCAAGGATTCTTTCTTGTGGCAGGAGGCCAAACGCTGGCTTTGTTGTGGATGGTACTTGTGAGTTCTTCCGAGACGCGCCAGGGGCCTCTGCTTGCACATTCCTGTGATCTGGATCTACCTTCTCTGCTTCCTTCAACTCCCTGCGTCTCTAAATCCAAAGCTTGGTTCTGGGTTCCAGCTTAGCAGCCACTCGGGGGCGGCTGCGAGTAGCTCCAGCCGGGTGATTTTCCACACCATCTCCTGGAAGTCTTCGCCATCCAGGAGGTGGGGCTGTAGCTGCCTCCTGGCGACCCCTGCGGGTTTCCTCCAGTCGTCCAGTTTAAACCAGGGGAGGAGAGAAGAGTATTCTATTCTAATGAGTGCCTCCACACTGTACACGCAATACTCTTGGAGTCCTCCTGAAGCACTCTCTGTCCTCACCACCAGTCCAAAGACAGCGTGCTGACAGTCCACGCTGGGACTGGGGGTGCTGTGTTGCAGGGACAGTTATGGGAAGGCAGATCTTACAGTGCATCCTGGAGAGGGGATCTGGCCACAATGTCTGACTGTTTTCCAGTTTACAATGTGAGGCCATAATTACCTCCTTGTTTCCGTATGTGGGTCCTAGTTCAGCAAAAGGGCTATTCAACATCTTGTTCCACTTTTACTCACCCGATCTTTACATCACTGAATGACCTATGGTTTGGTGCCAGGCTCCTTGACTTTGATTATGAACAAAAGGACGGTAACAATGTAAATCCTTTGGGCTGCCCATTGAGATGGACAGGGACCAGGAGGGTATTCAGGTGGTGCCACATGGGCATTGGGTAACAGTGGGGAGGGTGGGCTTTGTCACCAATGCCTCAGGTGAAGCCCTTGCACTACACTTCCTTCTCTTCATCATCATCTCTCATCTGCTTTCTGACTCCATTTTTTCTTCTCTGTGTTTTTTTGCCTTTCTTGCCCCAAACGTGGGAGTTACACACTGATTTAGTCTTTGTCATTTACATTTGTGATTCTCATTAAGGCCCATAACTTTAACACCATCATTATGTGGATAGATTCTAAGCACTTTCTTGTAAAGTTAACTTCTGTTCTGAGCTCCATTTCTCTGTAGAACTGAGCTCCTGAAGACTTTTATCTGTTTGTTCCCCTTATATCTTGACCTCAATATACAAAGTAAACTTTAAAACTTACTATTGTGAATCTCTACCCATGAAAACGTGCCCAAAATAGCATCTTTCCCAAAATACACACGAAGTTCACTGAGGTGTCCATACTTTCCTGCTTCAAAAAATGTTTAAGTTGTTCTCAAAAATGCTTGTTGTTTTTCTGAGGTTCTGCCTCTCAAGAATCAAGCTGAATTCTGGATTCTCCAAGAAATTCTAGATCTCTCCAATAGAAACAAATCTGTTTATTCTCTGTCTTCTATTGTTGGTAGCTGTATTACAGTACTTATCAGAGTATTGACCCTACTAGGTTCTTAACTGCCAGAGAACAGGTAACCATTGGTATCCCCAGTAAAGCTTAAAAGATTTTCTACACTTGTTCTCAAATTTAATTTGGCTAATTATAAAGCTATGAATAATGAATTATAATTTATGGAAATATAAACAAACCATGTTGAATATTCACACTTTCTTTGTCCAGATCTGTCTCCTTCTATCTCTACTTGAATATTTGGTAGTCTACACAGAATATTTCTTGAAAGTAGGCAATAAAACATTTTCAGATTTTTTAACTGAACATTAGCCGAAATAAATTCTTCTATTCAATGACACACAGATTTTTGAATGAATAACTAAATAGGAACAGATAAGAACACCTTGAAGTCCTTTTGCTGCCCAGATATTTTATCTGTTTTGGCTTGGTAATTATAACTTACGTAAGTATGCAACATTTCATTTGTTATTTCTCTGGAATTACTCTACCTAGTAGCTTTCAGAGCATGTTGATGATGTATACACTATTAGATAGATCACACATCTATAATAAAGTTAAATATTTTTATATAGACTTAAAATATAACTAAATTGATAAGGATAGATAGGCATCTTAGTCTATTTTGTGTTACTATTACAGAATACCTGAGGCTTTGTGATTTATAAAAAGAAGCTTATATGGCTCACAATTTTGGTGTCTGGAAAGACCAAGATTGGGCAGCTGCATCTGGTGAGGGCCTCATGCTGCTTCCGCTCATGGCAGAAAGAGGCGGGGGTGGGGGGCGGACATGTGCAAAGAGATCACATGGTGAGAGAGGAAGCAAGGTAGAGAAACCGAGGAAGCTAGACTCTTCTTAACAACCCATTCTCAAGGGGCCTAATACATTCATTTCCCAGAAATGAAGCAGTTACTCACCCCCAAGGAAGGGCATTAATCTGTTCATCAATGATCCTCATCCATGAGCCAAACACCTCCTACTAGGCCCCACCTCCCAACATCGCCACATTGGGGATCAAATTTCAACCTGAGTTTTGGCAGGGACAAACCATATCTACACCATAGCAAAAGGCTATATTGTGCTGTGGTAACACATGATCTCCAAATCTCTGTGGCTTATCTAAGCTTTATTTATTACCCATCCAAAATCCATTTGGCTAGGATCCCCTCTGAAGCCACCATCCCCCGTGTAATGACTCAGTGATCCAGGTTGCTTCAATCTTGTGGCTTTTGTACATCAACACAAACCACCCTCCACGACCCTCCACAGCAGTGGAGGAGAGAGTACAGAGAATTGGGTGTTTCTGCCATAACTCTTTCAGTATGGCTCACTGGCCAGAACTGGTCACAGGGTCCCACCTAACTGCAAGGAGACTAGAAAATGTAGTCTTCCGGGTGACTAACTGATTCTGCTCACCAGCCCAGTTTAGGTGAGCGTTAGTCATGTCTACCTCAGTTTGCCATTCTGAACACTAAATATTTTGTTTGTTCTTCTTTTCCTATGCAGAACATACCCGCTTTGTCCCTAAGAGGGACAACACAAAGTCCCGTGGTTGCATAGAATTAAACTCAGAGTCTGGGATTGCTAGAAGTTGTGTAGGAGTCTCTACACTCAGTCCACACATGACTGTCTTGGGCTGGACACTTATGATTTAAAAAGAAGTTCTCAGCCCCCTCCCCTAACACACAACAAGTATAGAACAGTTGAAGAAGAATAGGATAGATATAATAAACATTCAGGAAAAAAAATGGAAAATAAACATCCAGAACTGGTTCTTGCAAAACTAACATTTCCCTGTGAAGACATTGTGCTGGCTTATACCTTCTGCTGATGAGGTCCTGACTCTGCTCTTAGGAGGCTCTCTCAAGACCATTGTCCTCTCTGGGCTAGGCTCTGTTCTCTGAAATGCTCCTTCTCCATTATCCTTTTTGGTTAACTCTGATGTGGACATTGGACATATGCTTTCCTTGGGAACCATGAAGCTTTATAAAAATGTTGCTTTTTAATAATCACAGTAACAATAATAATGGTCACCATGTGTTTAACGTATTCTTTTCATAAGACATTAAATAAAATGCCAACTCTCCCCATCATCCACCAAAATTTTCTAAATTACCATTTATTGCATAAAAAAGCAGATGGAACTGGCATTTGAATCATATTTATCTAAACCCCAATTGTGTATTCTTTCCATTACATTTTTGTTTTTTAATGTCATTTTTGAAATCACATTTTTAATATTGATATAATTGTCAAATCACATGCTGTTTGCAGATAAATTCCACATGCTATGAGATTTCCCCCAATTTGAAGTTGCCTGCAAAACTATAGAACAATATGGACATAGATATGGCCAAGATATGAACATTTCCATCATCACAAGGCTCCTTTGTGCTCTCTTTTGTAGTCACTCGCCCCTACTTTTCTCCTGCCCAAACTGCCTCCTTAACTCCTGGAAATCACTCATCCGTTCTCCATTTCTATAATTTTATCATTTCAAAACCATGATATAATGAAATCATACAGAATGTAACTTGCTGGGATTGGCCTTTTTCATTCAACATGATTCTTTGGAGATTAATCCAAGTTGTTGCACATATCAATCACTTGTTGTTTTTTGTTACAGAGTTCTATGCATGGTATGAATGCACTGCAGTTTGTTTTGCCATTTACCCATTGAAGCACATCTGGTTGTTGGCAATTTTTGGCCAGTATAAATAAAACCATATAAACGTGCATCTACAGGTTTTTGTGTGACTATAAATTTCATTTCTCTGGGATGATGCTTAAGGATGCAATTGCTGGGCTGTATGGCTGCTGAATGTTTCACTATAAGAAGCTGCCAAACGGTTTTCCAGAGTGGCTATAGCCATTTGACATTTATACCATTTACTATACACCAGAAAAGTATGAAAAATCCAGTTTTCTACATCTTCACCAGCATTTGGTGTTGTCATGATTTTTTATTTTACCATCCTGATAGATATGTAGCTACGTATCTTTGGGATATTAATTTACATTTCCCTAATGGCTGATGATGTTGAACACATGTGCCTATATGCCACCTGTGTATCTTTTTTGGTGAATTATCTTTTCAGGTTTTTTGCCTATTTTATATTTGAATTGTTTGATTTTTCCTGCTGAAATTCAGGAGTTTTTAAAAATTATTATTCCACATGCTGGTCCCTTTGTTGGATATGTATTTGCAAATATTTTCTCTCTGTAACTTGTGTTTTCATCATCTTCAAAGACATTTCAGAAATCAAGTTTTTAACTTTGATAAAGTCCAGTTTATCTTTCTTTAATGGATCATGCTTTTGGTGTCAAGTATAAGAACCCTTTCCCAGACCTTGATCTCGAAGCTTTTCTTCTACTATTTCTAAAGTCACATAGTTTTACGTTTTGCAGGTAAGTCAGTGGCCCATTTTGAGTTAAATTTTGTGTAAAATGTAAAACTGAGGTTGAAGTTCTTTTTTTTTTTTTTTTTGTCCTGTGATGTCCAATTGCTTTAGCATTGTTTGTTTCTAGGCTTCCTTCATGTTTGTTTCATTTATTTGTTATTGTCATCGATGCTGAACTGGACATACCGGCATATTTAATTTTTTGGTGCATTAACTAGGCTTTCTCTTCTTTAATAATTGATTCCTAAAAATATAATATTGAAATAACTAGTATGAATATTTAATATTTTGAAAAAAATTTAAAATTATGTTTCAAAAAGGATTCACCAATTTATATTTCCACCATTAGCATATGAGGTTCTTATCTACCCACATCCTTAATTACAGAGAAAATTATCAGTTAATTTTTGTCAATTTTATGATTGAGACATATTTTTATTTTCAATTTGCTTTTCTCTACTTAATAAAATTGTGCATATTTACCTGAGCATATTGATTATTTGTAGTTTTTTCTTTGATTGTGATGATCTATTTTATTGATTTTCTTTTTTTTCACATTTTATTTTGGATTCAGAGGGTACATGCACAGGTTTGTTACATGGGTATATGCTGAGGTTTGAGGTATGGATAATCCTGCCACCCAGGTACTAAGCATGCTATCCAATAGGTAGTTTTTCAGCCCGTGTCCCTCTTTCTCTCTCCCCACCTCTAGTGGTCCCCGGTGTCTATTTTTTCCCATCTTTATGTTCATGAGTACCTAATGAGCTGCCACTTATAAGTGAGGACATGTGGTATTGGTTTTCTGTTCCTGTGTGAATTCACTTAGAATAATGACCTTGAGCTGTATCCACATTGCTGCAAAGGACATTATTTCGTTCTTTTTTATGGCTGTGTAGTATTCCATGGTGTGTATGTACCACATTTTCTTTACCTAATCAACCACTGATGGGCACTTAGGTTAATTCCATGTCTTTGTTACTGTGAGTAGCCAAGCAGCTTTTCAACTCCCTTTCTGCCCATATTCAGTTAGGAGTCAAGCTCAATTAGCTAAATGTTCTTACAGTCCAGACTTGTGGTTTCTTGGTGAAGTGGACCCTGGGAAGCACTGCTCAGACCTCATGTAGAAGTAAAGGACTTATTTTCCCAGCATCCTGGAGTGTTGCTAACAGAGAGTTCTCCACCAGCGAGCTCTTCAGAATGGCCTGACTTGAAGAGAGCTGTTTTAGCCAATGTTATGCCCTTTCTGGGAAGCCCACATCCATAACAGCCCATCACAAGAGTGTATAGTCCCTGTCCTTTGCTCCAGTTGGTGAAAACCATGATGTATCACCCAGCTACTCATGCCTGGCTGAAGCCTCCACTGAGGCTGCATCAGAGCCCAACTTCTTTTCTGCTGAGTTCTGCTTCCTTCCCTTCCTTTCCGCAGGTGTGTTCCCAGAGCACTCCCTTGAAAACCCCTGCCCACTAATCCCTCTTTCAGAGTCTGTCTCCCAAGGAACCCAACCAGCAGTGCTTAGCAGTGCAACTCCTTTTGAAACCTAGTAGACTTTTGGTCTATTTGATTCTAGTCAGTTCTATTCATTATTAACCACACCCAAAGGCCTTTGGTTCTTGGATTTGCTGTATTTCATTGCTTCATTGTCTCTCACAACCCTGCCTCTCATTCCCAACTTGAAGAGGTGTCTTGAGTTGATCTGGAGTCAATGGGAGAGCTACACCTTTGAGCCATTCCATACAATTTAGAATTTAGTAGATCCTATGTCCTTAGTTTGGTCTTTGCACAGAAGAATCTTGATCCACTGTGACGCTTAACAATAGGTAGGAAGTCATAATCTTATTTTTATTTTTTTAGAGATAGGGTCTCACTCTGTCAGTCAGGCTGGAGTGCAGTGCCACAATCACAGCACACTGTGGCCTTGAACTCCTGGGCTCAAGCAATCCTCCTATGTCAGCCTCCCGAGTATCTAGGACTACAGCTTGCACCACCATGTTTGGCTAGTTTTAAATTTCATTTTGTGAGACAGGGTCTTGGTATGTTGCTCAGGCTGGTCTATGTTGCTCCTGGCCTCAAGCAATCCTCACATCTCAGCCTCCCAAAGTGCTGGGATTACAGGCATGAGCAACCGCACCCAGCATGGATGTCATAACTTTAATATTATCCTCTCCCCAAGGCTAACTTGTAGTAGGATTTTTTCTTCTTTGAGAGATCCTTAAGGTCCTTTATTAATGGTTTAAAATACTTTACATGCTAATACATTCTTACCCTACAGGGATGACACTTAAATTTTACTGAGCCATGCAATATAGGGTGACTTCAAGGCTGAGGAAGGCTGCTGTTTTCAAAAGGATGCCAAACCTGGGCACGTACTCAATTTCTGGATAAGCTGTCACAGGGAGCCACCTGGAGTGAGCAATGGAAACCTGAGAACCTCCTAGTGTGTAGATCTGTATCTGTTTCTATACATATATTTATCATCAATCTGGATATATATGAAATATATTATATATTTTATATATAATCAGATATATTTTATATATAAGCACATATTTATGAAAGGGTGACATATATTTTAATATTTTATATATTTCTCTAATTAAAAATATATTTCTGGATACTAATATATACTATCTTAAGTATTCAGATAACCTCTGAAATGATGAAGTTTGTCAGTCATTCATTCCTTTGTAAATTATAATATTGTCACTAAATTTTTGACAGGAAATGAGAGGATGCCTTTATGTGTGTGTTTGTGAGGGTCTGTGGATAAGGATTCATGTGTTTTTCTAACAAAAGAGCCACTCTGTTATTTAACAATAGAAGATATTTCTCAATTTGATTTAACATTTATATTTTCCCTAATCTCTTGCTAATTAGAAAATGTGTCTATGCTTTTCAATGCTCCAGTTCAGTACCCTAACCCACATAATTCCCAAGAGAATTGTTAGAATTCAATGCAAGATGGAGCTTTTCCCAAAAAAGCCAGCATTTTCTTCAATCTGGATCCAGACAGCAGATGAGGTCAAGGAGGCAACCAATACTTATCTCTGGAACCTCCATCATCCTAATCCATCCATATAAAAAAATTCTTATGCTAAGAATAAACTGCAGGTAAATTCAAGACTCTGATAACTATGGGCAAAAACATTAGAAATTGAAATAAGTTGAGTTCTACCAACACCTTCCAGTTTTACAGGCAGAAAATGTGGTTTGCTATATAATCTGTATTAAAAACATCTTCCTTCTTCCATTCTGCTGCTTAGAGCCTGAGGGATGCTGGAGCCATGAACTAGAAGGAGCTCACCTCCCAGAAAACTTTGCAGATCAGAGCTCAAATTCTTGCCTTGGATTGTGTACCTCCACATTTTTAGCTGAGCGAAAATTGAACTTTGGATTGTTTGAGCCACAGATATTTAGATTTGCATCACATGGAGAAAGATCTAATTCCAAATGAAACATCATCCCACTTGGAGTAAAATCCAAAGCGTTATACAGCCCCGGTGATCTGGTTACTAGCAACATACACCCATGAGTCTCCCACTCTGTCTACCCTAAGGCTACCCAGACTAACACTGCTGGCTCAGGCCCTTAGACATTTCCTCAGCCTACATTATTTTTTCTCAAGAGAATTGTATGGCTCTTTCTCTCCCTTAATTGAGTTTTCTCTTCAAATATCATTTTTATTAGAATGGCCTTCCCTGATCTATATATTAATATTAACTCTATCCTCCACCTCTTCATTTTCCTGTTTTTTCAGTTTTGTTTTTCTCGTTAATCCTCATCATAATCTAAAATGCTAACTATTCACACACTTATTTGTTCATTTTCTGCCTCTCTCCACTAGTATGTAAGCTCCATGAGTTCAGAATACCTTTTCACCCAGTGCTGTATCTCCACCACCTTGAATAGTGCCTGGCTTATTGTAGTTCAATGAATGAATGAATGTGAAGGCACATCATCTAGACCAAGAGAATACAATAGCTACTTGATATTATTATGTGCCTTAGAGCCCCAAAATATTGTAAGGTTTATGGTTTTCAAAAGTTAGAAAGCCTTACATAGCAAAAAAAAAATTAAAACTGTTCCTTCTTTGCCAGAAAGCTATGGATATTCAATCATGTCCTTTTAAACAGTACAGTCAATATGGAAGAAAATTGATGAACGTTAGAAATCCTACAGAATAAAAATGCCATTGCTATGAAGTAAATAGCTTCAGCTGTAAGTAGGCAAAAAATATTTTCATGAAAAAACAAACTAGAAATTCAGTGTAAATTTAGAAAGCAAACAGTTAAGAAATTTAGTGTAAATTTAGAATTTAATTGTGTAGCATTGCTATAGACTTTTAGAATCAGATTTTCAAGCTCAATATTTTTTCTCAGTTTTATCTTCTATTATTTGGGATAAAGAAGCAATGGGCTTTCAACTCTTCAATAATCCAAATTTCCAAAATCTCTTCTTCTACATTACTGCTCACAAACTGGTTATTTCTTTCTGAGCTTCTTTCTTTCTTGTAATTTTTCTGTCATATGTAGTAAAAAGCATTTAATATACACTATTACAATTTTATTTTCCAACCTTCTTTCCTAGAGTGACACTTTAATTAGCTACCTAATTTTCCTCTAAAATTATCTCAGTTTTGCTACATGTTTGCCACTGCACAACATATTATCTTGCCTTCTGACTACTAAGCCATTGACTTACACATTTGAGATATTTGTCAGAGCCAGACCCAGCTCTTGCTATCAATATTTTTATCAGTCAAGATAAAGTTGGTTATACTTTGGTACAAGCATGCCAAAATCTTGGTGGCTAAACACAGGAAATATTTATTTCTCACACACATATAATCTGCTCTGGGTTTCTGGGTGACTCTAAATCAATCCAGTGGGTTAGCTTTCAGGATTTTTAGACATTGGTGTATCTCATCCCACTATGAAGATTCTTCCATGACAACCACAGCAGGGAAGCAGAGAGTACACAAAATTATGCACCTGCTCCTTAGTGCTGCAAGTCAGAATGGACATACATAACTTAATATTTTTAATCGATCATTGAACAGAACTATGATTTGCCCACATAAGTAGAAGAGGACTAGGAAATGTTATTCCCCTGGCCTCCAGGAAGGGAAAGAGAACTGAGTATGGTGAGCACCCGACAGAGCAGTGAGCAGTGACAATAGTAATGTCTGTCACCAATATCACAGGCATTGGTTTCTGCTTAACTCCACTGTGAACTCAAAAGTTAAATAAAATTTTTCATCTTCTGTAACTGTCACCATTTGAACCAAAATTTAAAAGTAGTTATATATAGCAAAGGAGGTCAATTGGAAACATCTTTGAATCACAGACTATGCCAAATCATCCAGGTTGATTATCATATCACAGGAAAGTGCCTTTGGGTAACAGTTGCATGCTGTATTAGGATCCTAAAATTGAAATCTGTGGGCTTTCTAAAAGGGCTGTCATAGGTACAAATCTTAGTAATTATTTCATCATTATCATCTTATTTTTTACTATTTTATTCAGAGCAGGAATGTTTAGAAGAATATTTACAGTTTGGTAATCTTTCCAAATTGTATACATTTGATTATAGAAATTGGTGGTATAATAATTCAGAAATTATATTTTTGGTACTGGAATGCATGATATTTTTTCTGGAGGTACTTTAAAATACATTGTTATATTTTATTTAAGTTGGGTATGAAAATATTTCACAGGATTATTGCCATCAGAAGAAATATAAAAGGCATTTGCTCCAACTTCACACACATATAGTACACACAAACTGAACACAGGATAATGAGGCCAGTACTGTTAAGAAACTGTCCAAGGAAATTAAATTGGATGCTGATTATGTGCATACTAGAAAATCTTCAAAGAAGATTAAGAAGATGATTACTCTAATGACCACTAATGGAGTATTGTGTGATTTTTGAGTTACTTAACCAGTAATGGGGGTGGATTATCTCTTTTATCTATATTCTCTCATTTTGTTGTTTTAAAATTTATATTCTAACTATCCCTCAAATTATTTGAGGTGGGTAACACAAGCCTGGTGGACTTCCACTTCCAGCAATTGAGATAATATACGCATAGTCCTTCTACCATAAATATCTATAAAACTGGACTCCTATTTTTAGGTATCAGACAAAGGCAGTACAAGACTGATCCTTGAGGGAAGGGGAACACTTGAGGGGTGCTCCATCTCTCTGCCAAGGGCAGTGTCACCTTAGCACAGAGGGCAAGTTGAGGCTGAGCTGAGCACAGTGGTGCAGGGAACTGGGAGGCAGAGACCAAGTTCTGGCCCCTGACACAAAGGAGCAGGCCTAACAGGTGCCACAAAGGAAGAAGCCACACACAGGGGCCTCGAGACTGTGTTGTCTCTAACAATTTTTCTTCAGACGTCATCTGCAAAATTTGATTTTCCCTATTGGAGTTTAAAACTGTGAGGTCCTGAAATTTGTAAGACTTTATTTCAAAGTTGTAGGTTTCCTCTCCCTCCACCTGCAGAGTAACACTTTAATTACATGTATTAGTCATATCTCTGAAATAGTCTATCAGACAATAAGTGTTCATTCAATTTCCAAAGAAAAGGTCACCTTTTCCTGGGCAATATCTTTCCCTGGACAGAATTTTATAATCGTAAATTGCACACTTTTAGAAGCTGTCATTACAATATGCTAAGATACTTAACTTCTGGTAAAAGTAAGGAATAAAAGTTCTTTTATAAAAAACATTTTATTTTAAAAATGACATGTAAATAGTCATTTCTCTACTCTTCCATCATATGCTATATTTATCAGAACTTATGTAGTTATTTTTTCTTTTTGTGCTTTACTCATACATTGTTCTTAGTTTTCAAGTTGCCACTCTGTGTTATAAAATACAGGTTCTTGAGATCTCTTCAGGCAGTGAAACAGACTCTTTGTGAAGGAGCCTGGGAATACACTTCAAACAAGCCCCATAGGGGTATCTCATTATCAGTTGAGTGTGGGGAGCTCATTTTACTCAAAGTTTGTTTTGTGTTTAAACATTCACAAAGGTCCCTTTATCCTCCCCAACCTGATCAAACTTGGTGTGTGAACCTGGAAGCTATCTATCTATCTATCTATCTATCTATCTATCTATCTATCATCTATCACTTTCAGATCAAACCATATTATAAATACTCACATTTAGCTTTATTTGGGTTATTACCTAAAATTTTGTTAGTTGGAGAACTACAATGAAATAGTAAAAACTAGAGAATCTGTATTATTTTCTTGTTTATGATATAACCTAGTAGCATCTGACCTTAATTTCCAGCTTTGAAATCTACACTTAGGAGAGAAAGATTTGCTTTGGTTCATACATTTATTCAAAAAGTAATAATGAAACAACTAATAGCATTGTTCTAAGCCTTATGATTACGACAGTGAACAAAAGAGACAGAAATCCCTGACAGCTTACGCTCTTCATGAAACTTGCCATAGTTTTAAAAAGGGAAAAAAAAGAGAGAGAGAGAATCTTACCATCGAGTTGCCCCACTTTTTTTTTTTTTTTTTTTTTTTTTTTGAGACGGAGTCTCTCTCTGTTTCCCAGGCTGGAGTGCAGTGGCGCGATCTCGGCTCACGGCAAGCTCCGCCTCCTGGGTTCACGCCATTCTCCTGCCTCAGCCTCCCGAGTAGCTGGGACTACAGGCGGCCGCCACCAAGCCTGGCTAATTTTTTGTATTTTTAGTAGAGATTGGGTTTCATCGTGTTAGCCAGGATGGTCTCGATCTTCTGACCTCGTGATCTGCCCGCCTCATTCTCCCAAAGTGCTAGGATTACAGGAGTGAGCCATCGCGCCCGGCCGAGTTGCGCCGCTTCTTGTATACTAACCTGTGTAACTCAAAAATAAGGAAAGAATGAGGCCATTTTGCATTAGAAGTGCCTTCAGTCAGTTTGCCTCAGAATAATTTTCTATTTTCTTAGGAGAGAAGACTAAGTATAACCTAATAAATAATTCTGGTGAAGATAAATCAAGAGGAACTTGGCTTGCCCTTCATGAAAGAAGCTAAGTGGATTTAAATTAGTTTCCTGAGAGTGAGGGTTGTTAAACACAAAATGAGTGGTTAAAAAAATAGGGAAAACCTTTACTCACAAATGGGTTCAGATGTTATGATAATGTTTCAGGCAAAAACTTGAAATCTTTCCTCCTACAACAGAGTATATGAAATCAAATATTTTCATGAAAATTTTAGTAAGGCACATCTCATTTTAGCCTAAAGGAATAGCTTTTAAAAAAATATCTACCAGCTTATTTCTTTTCCTAACTTTTGATTCACTATATACTTTAAAAACATTTAAAGTTATGTTGACTAAAAATTAAAGTAACAAATCTTAGATGTTAAATTTGTAGAAACTAGTCTCCAAATTAGTTTCAGGCACAGATAAAAGTTGTATGTTGCCATTAAAATGTGGGTATTAAAATAACCAGTTGTCTTGTGAATTATGAAGGTTAAAAACTTTTGCAAGCTTCTGCTGCAACCACAGAGATGCACAGATAAACGAAGAGAGAACAAAGCCTTGCTTTAAAACCGTTGGATTTAAATTCTGGATTGGAATTAATGACCACATCAGGGAATTGGGATTGTTTCTTCAGAGAGGAAATCTACAATAAAGGCCATCATTTCTACAGTATCTTCACTAAAATTTCTATAGCAAATATGTGAATTTTGGTGATTAGACAAAACTAAATATATTGTACTTAATATTTACAAATATATAATGGATACTAATATTGTTATAGACACCTTGTAATGCAGGCATTTGTATAATGTGGAAATGGGAGAAAGCCTAAGTTTAAAATAAGGAAAACTATTGGTACTAGGGAGATAAGCATGATACTGTGACAAAAAGAAAGAAGATAGAGAAGAAGGCTTATTTCACTCAAATATTTTTGGAGTTTGGAACACGTGAACATTTCTACACAGGCAAGGGACGTTTGCTTTTTATTCTGTCTTACATTTTTCTATACATATTCTAATTGATGTGCAATAATAAGGAGAACCCAAATACTGAATGAGACGACTTTCTAATGATACTGAAGGATTCTTATCCAACTAAATTCAACATTGAGTACACTGCTCAGACAACGCACAGTGATAGGAAGAGGAGCCCTTCTCTCAGAAGCACTTCTCCAGGATCTCAGACTTCTCCATAGGTGGGGCTGATAGCAAGGCTATGTGTATCAATGTGACTAACTTTTACATAATAGGAGTAGGGGATTCTAAAAAGGCAAAAAAAACCTTCTGATTTTATCTCATAACACACACTTCCAAATCTTTTGTGATGTCATTTATTTAAAGTATGGAAAGATTCCTTTAGGTATATATGATGCTTTAGGGAATAAATTACCCTTTTAAAATCCAATTCATGACACAAATGTGTTGAACTGAATGTTTTCTAAAAATTTCAAAAGAAAATGTATTTTAGATTCTGCTGTCAATAATCAGGTAGTATGCATATTTTGTGTAGTTGATAATTCTTTTCTATGGTGCTATCTAATCGTGCTATCATATGATTCATAGATAATTTATAATTCTTTAAGTATGTGACAATTCATTTTTGGAAAAGAGAACTAAGTAAATGTATCTTCTTCATTTACCTTTCAGGAAGGGCCTGAAGAACACTGAGTCTGTGTTTAAAAAAATTTAAAATGTAAAAATAAAAATAAATGGTGTAAATTTAAAAAATCATGAAGGACACAAACATTGTTTATCTCATTGTAGTAGTCCATAATTTCTTAATGATGGCTATTACTTTATGCCTGATTAATGAACATATACAAAATACTTATGAGTTTTGCAATTTAAAGAGGAAAAATACAATTGTTTAGATAACAAGACTATGGAACAACTTTATACATATCAGTCTGTTGACTATTAGGGTACTAATAAGTTATTATCATTGTGACATTGGAAAGTAGAATGGAAATTAGTAGAAAGATGCAGGGAAATAGTGAAGGAGTGAAAGCCATGCCATCCAAATATATGCAAGATTGATATATTATTCTGAGTTGGAAACACTGGAGAAATTGTAGTTTCAGAAAGTGTGAGCTGACCCTGTCTCTTCCTGCATCCAGTAAGTCGTAAAGATTCGTCTAGGAGGGATGTCCTCCCCTTACAACGGCAAAAAAACAGCACTTATCACCAGAGACTGGGAATTGGAGGCTGCAATGGACCTGAATAAATTCACTTAATGAAGTACCCTTTATCTTCCACTAGTTTTATACCCTCCCAAATATTTCCTAGTGACTCCCCTAGAAATTTACTGCTTCTAGCCAGACCCCCTTTGTCCTTTCATTTCTTCTCAAATTTATTATTTGTCTCAACGATACAAAAGCATTTTCCTTTGTCCACTTCTTTGGACTTCACTCTCTTGTGAAGATTCCCTTATATGTGGAAAACTAATTAAATTTGTATGCTTTTCTCTTGTTAATCTCTGTGGAGTCAATTCTAGATCCAAACGAGGAGCCCAGGGTTGGAGGTGATCGCTGGCTCCCCTGCAATAGAGAATATAACATATCTGAAAACTCTTCTTCAGCTCATCTTCAAAACTAGTCTGCAACATTAATGTTAAGGTAAGGGTTCGGTTCTAATTATGGTCTTCTTCTTTTCCAGTACAAGTAGTAAGACTGGCTCAGAATCTAACTTTCTGTGTAGAATGCTTATTGACTATCATGAATATGGTCTAGTTTTGGCTAAGCACAAATATTCACAGTATTTAATATGTTACTTAGCATTAGCTATATTGCTTAGACACCTTTGAAATTCATTTGAGAAGTGCATAAATTACCTCTATATTAGGTTGCCGGTGGTAACTTAGTTAAGGATCAAATAATTATAATTTCTTTTTGGAATTAGTTTTTATCATTTATGACTCTCACCTCTCTCAAACAAAGATCTTCCTTTAAGAACCCCAAACTGAAAACCAAATATCTGAGAATAATTTATGTAACAAGCTAAGTAACTCTAAACAGGGACGCTCCTGCATGGGTACCTTAGGTAATGATCATAAACATGAGATTCTTTCCCTGATCCCTGCAAAACATACCTCCAGCCCCAGATCAACTGGGAAATATTACAATGACTTGGCTACTAAACAGTATTAGTTGGTTGGATATCCTTAGATTCAAGCGTACATGGGTCCCTCAAAGATTTCTTTAACCTGGAACTTAACACAAAAAGAATTATGTGATGGCAGAATAAAAAAAAAATCTTAGGGGTCAAATCTACTGATGGTTTACTTTACAGTTTCTGCCTTAGAAAGATGTGGCCAGTCCCATTACTGCCAAAATCTTCACTTATATTTTATTCTAATTTCTTTATTATTTTGGTGTTTACATTTACTTATTAATATATCTTTTTACCTTTTATAAAATATTTATTGAGGTTATAATGAGAAATAACACCATTTAGACATTTCAGGTTTTAATCTTCTTGGTTACACACATAAATACAATACTCATTATAAAGGGTATAGATTACTGGATCACAAATGTTTTTCTTAGTGTTTTTTAGACTGTGATGCATTTTCTTCTTGAATTTAGCATTGATGAAAACGATGCCATCAACCTGATTATTGCATCTCTTTCATCGCCTGAATGCATGATTTTTTTATTATATATTTGAAATGACAATAAAAGAGAATCAGGGTAGGTCTAGATGTTGGTCTTGTTCTTTGATTTTGCTTTGTGCATAGTGAGAACCGTTGGTCTGGAAATTCAGATATTTTGACTTTGACAATTGCTTCTGTAATCTATCGGGAATTGTATAGTAGGTAGTATGAGGTAAGGACGTAGCCATTTTGAGGGAATTATTTGAGGAGGATCAAAAAAACATATGGCAAACACTATTCATGTTTTCTAATGATAAAGTTGGGCATAAGCGCATAAGGAGTATATATTTACCAATGATAAGTGTAAGCAAATAAGCATCATCTATGATGATTCCAAACGTGGTCTTATATTGCTGTCAATATATCTTTATTAAAGTCATCTTTGGCCACAGGTCTTTAATAGTCAAGGTCTTTGTTTTATTTCTGCTTTGAAGCTTACATATTTCACTTTTATTCAGGAGCTCTCTGACTTCTTTTGTACCAGCTCAGTATTGGGATGAATTATTTCCTATGGTAAACTACTGGCAATTATTGCTGTACTTCCTATTGCATTAACTTAAAAATATTAATTGAGTTCCTAATGTATGTTCTTGATAGGGTGTGGTACCTGCTCTGAAGGAATTTACAATTTGATCAAAAAGCCAGACAAGTAAACAAATTACATTACATATAGTAGTGCCATCAAAGGCATCTTAGAAGAAATACAATAGGAGAGGGATCTGGACCACTTCCTGCCAGATCAGAAACATCTTTGGCCCTACAAATTTATGTGTTATACTGCCCAATTCGTTCGTTCATTCATTCATTCATTCATTCGTGTTGCATATGGTTTTTGGGCAATGTCATTGAAAGCAAGCACAATTAGAAACACTGGGCATTTTCCTCATGTTGCACATCTTCCTTACCTTTCTTCTAATTTGTATTTCAAATGTTATTTTGCTATTTTAAACTATTTTGGTATTTTTCTCTCTCAGTTTGGAAAAAGTAGAGAATTAGCATAATGATTTAGGTACATCAAACAAAATATTTTTATATATGTTTTTCAAATATTTTAACCTGGAATTTACAGAAGAATTAATTGTGTGTACAATTTCAGAGCAAAGGAGTTAGAAGCAAACATTAAAAAGGCAGGAAAATCTAAGAGATTATTATGCTATTAATTTTCTCAATTAAATTTTGAATGGCTACACTTCATGGGGCTCTTGAAATTCCTATAGCACAAAAGTAACAGAGAAACACTGTGCAGCGTCTTCTGTTTATCCCTCCAGTCCCTCACTCCTTCTCCCTCCTGCACCAGCCTGCCTGGGTCCAGCTAACTCACCTCCATGGGCTGCACCCACACCCTCCCTTGCTCTCTGGCTTCCCACTAGGTTAGGCCAATGGACACCCCACAGGAGGTCAGAGGGCAGGAAGGGATTGAGTGGTGTTTCCTGTGGCTCCTTCCTGTGAACCTGTGGAGTGAGGAGATCCAGTCACATCCTCCTACCAAGCTTTTGGTCCTGCCATGCTATCTAGACCACACAGTTCCAGAAATTGCTCCCTTGTTTCATTCTTTCAGGCCTATGGAGGTTAATGCCTCTTCCTCCTCCAATGTGGCTCCTCCATAAGAACCCCAAACTGAAAACAAGATAACTGAGAATATTTTGTGTAACAAGCAAAATAACCTCTAGCAGGGACATCCCTGTGTAGGAATCTCAGAGAATCATCGTAAACATGAGGTTCCAGAGTACACTTTTTTCTTATTTCTACTCATTTCCCTAAGCATTACTCATACTTTTCATAGTCTTCTACTAAGACTTTGCAAATTCCCCAAATCCAGTGTGCTATTGGATTACCAATGGGACTAAAACATACTCTAAATTGTATTTCAATGAAAACCCCATGAATGGAGACTGTCTAAAGTATAACTTGGGCAAACTGGAAGTTTAAACAGATATATTTCTTCTTTTTAAAAGGTGTCAAGTTAAAAGAATAGAATAATTATAAGGGAGAAATTCTATTTCCTTATAATTTGATCTCGTTATAAAGTCGTGTACAAGAGTTTATATTTTGACTTCACATTAATTTGAAATAAGCATTAATTATTTAGAAGCTTCGCTAGGAAGATTATAAAATATGAATGTAAAACATTATATCATGCTCTACTAGCTTTGGTAACTACAACTCATCCATATCAGAATGTCTAGCACTCAATAAATACTTATTAAATAAGTGAATTGCCTATAATGCAAAAGTGTATGTTATAACTTAAATTAAGTGAATGTATTTACAAAATAAAAAATCTTCAGAAAATTAAATTTCATCAGATAAGGAAAAATAAACAGGATTTAGAAAAATAGACCATCTTACACCTGCAAATTTTCAGAGTTATATATCTGGACTGAGAAGTGAAAAGAAATTGGACAGCTTAGTTGGGAAAGAGGTTGTTAGAGAATCACCTCCTAGTTTTCGATGATAGTCATTCTGTTGGTTTATTACAAATGGACTTGAAGCAATCCGGATGCAAGAGGGTAGTACATTACTGACATTTTAAGTGCTATCAAGAATTGACATTTCAAGCAATGTTTTAGTTGGTAAGCAGAAATGTTAGTAGTCTGGAAAGATGTTAGGCGATTGGCCAGTTTTATTGACTCTAATTCCATGGCTTTACTACATGGTCAGTATTTTTTTAATTCCAAGAATTTCCCCTTGTGTACATATTTGTAAGGCTCCCTGGATAACATGTTTTGTTCCCTAGTCTTCTATGGCAATAACCTAGGGGAGCTGCCATTTGTAGGAGTAAGAAGGAGCCAGGGCTCAGGCATCAAATGGCTGAGTCTTGAACTCTGTCTTCTCTGCTTACAACTTTGTGACCTTAAACAGGTGACTGACTTTTGCATGCCTCAGTTTCCTACCTGGAGGATGGGGATGATGAAAACAACACCAATTTGAGAATTAGATGAGTTGAGACTCCACAAGCATTCAACAAATGTAGATTATCTTTCCCAGAAGTGCTATTTCTGCTGGTCCATCTCTAAGCATGCCCAGTTTCTATCTCACTGTAATAAGACATGAAATGAAAACATTCCATGAATTCAACAGGCAAAACATGTAATATTTCTTGACAATTTCTTTAACATGAGCTAGTCTTGAAACAAGTCAAACTTTAGAAAAAAAATCTCACATGCTACCTTGACTCAGTTTCTCTGGAACGACTATAATTTGAGAGTGAGACACTAGGAGTCATCCACTCAAATGATGTTTTCTTGTCCATACCATAAAAAATGCTTTGGCTTTTCAGTGCACTCTTGCATACTTCTAGCACGGTGTTGTTTTATGGCAACATGCTGTGGTGCCCAAGTCTTTACATGTGGTATCCAGGTCTTGTGTGCATGACACCATCTTTGATCCCCAGCACCTGTGTAGCCTTTTGGAAGGGGAAGGTCATCTGAGGAGAACCTACTCAGGGAGCACAGCAGCAGAACTCCCTCAAATCACAGCAAAGTGGGGAGTGTTGCTTAGAGATGGCACAATCTGAGCAGTAAATTACCACACAGATGCCGTGGTTATTATGTCATCTTATTATACCTTTCCACTTCTCAGCATTGTATTCTAAGTACCTAAATAAGAACCTCCATGAATTATCAATATTATCGCTGTGTCACTTACATAGGGCCATAAAAGAAAGCAGATAAATGATAATAGCCTTTAGCCTTCTATTAAAGTTCTGTGACCTTTAAGTTACAGAAACTTGGGTTGTACATAAATTATCTGCAAGCCAAGCTGACATGGTGATAGAGTTAAGCTGTAAAAATGGCCAGTTTTAAGGGCAACGTCACAAGTGACTCAGTTGGCCAAGAATGATGATGGACAAACCATGTATAATGATGCGTATCCAGGACCACTTCTAAGCATATAGATCACAGGCAGCACAAAAATGCTTTGACTGAGGATCCATCAGAGGCATCTTTGCTTCCAAATACTGTATTTTTCCACTAGCCAGCCCAGTAACTGAAAACCTAGAGGCTTTCCTTGGGTTGAAACATCTTCTTTGAAATACTTTAAACAACAAACATTACCTGAGAGGGTTCTTCATTAACTCAGTAGCATCCTTTGATATTAGACTTTATTGATTCATTCATTAAACATTTATTAAGCTTGTACTGTGCACTTGGCAGTGAAAATAGAGATGAAGGCTAAACTCACCTCTTTCAGTCAGCACCCAGTCTAGCTGGAAACATGGAGGGGTTAAAAACATCAGTCTTGGGGAAGAAGGCTGTGGCGAAGAGATTCAAGTGTCATGAGGACCCGGAGGTGGAGTGCCTACACCTGTAAGGAGTTAAGGTATGGCTGATGGCATATGAATTCTATCTTATAAGTAATATAATTCAGTGTGAAGATTTTAACTGGGAAATGATATCAGATTTGGGTCTGAGAGCTAATACTGATGCAGCAATATAAAGTAGTGAATGGGGACAGCAGGCTGGGGAAGTGGAAATATGGAAATTAAGAAAGCTATTGCAATGCTCTAGGCAAGACATGATAAAGACATGAACTCGGCTGGTTTAGTGGGAAGTTAAAGGAGGTTTTGGATTCAAGAGTTTATTTAGGAGTTGGGATCAGCAGTAATTCTGATTGGAAATTTGAGTATGAGAGGTTTCTGGCCAGGGTGACTGCATATCTCTGTTGGTGCTGTTCATAAAGAGAATATGACAATCAGGTTTGAGGGATGGGGAAAGTGATGAGTTTGCTGTGGAAAGCTGGGTGAGAGCCGCCAGTGGATATGGAAAAGAAGGTGGCCAGTAGGCACCAGGGCACAGATGCAGGGACTTAGCAGGAATGAGCTGGGCTGAGTGGCAGACTTGAGTGCTGTGTCACCAGCACAGAGAGGTGATTGGGGCTGGGAGTATGAAGTCCATTTCCTTTTAACTGTTACATTACCAAACATCTGATAAAATCTGGATAGCAAATAAACACACACTACAAATGCAATCACAAACAACCATATACGTACACAAAAAGCACCATATTATGAAAACATGAACACACTGTGTTTTAGTGTTAACTTAAGGGAAATTATTATCTTCTATTTAAAATGTAATCGCTTCCAAAGAAATAAAAATGAAGATTTGGGGAAAGAGTATAAACGTATTCTCCAGTGTTTAGCAAAGGTGTTTTCTCATGACTTTGTTATTGACAACGAGGGCTTTTGGAGTTTAATGGTATATTATGAAGCTCCATATTTTGTTCACTGCTAACTGTTATAGGTGATTCTAACTTAATTACCTCTTTAAAAATTGCTGTAGGTTCAGGTTCTTTCACATCCTCAGCAGCTGAGAGGATCAGGACTTCTTACAGAAACAGCCACTTGCACTTCAAGGCTATGTGTGTGATTCCATGATTCATTGATAATATGCCATTTTTCTTCCTGAAAAAAGTTTTGTCTCCTAGGGCTCCAGTGGGCTATGTTAAAAAGGCACAAGTGCTACATTACAGAGTATTGGAAATGAAGAAATTACATGGTTTGGCTTCTAGTTATTTGAGTGTGTTTCTGTTTTTTCTCTTTTCATTTATTTATTTATTTATTTATTTATTTATTTATTTATTTATTTATTTTTTAGATGGAGTCTCACTCTGTCGCCCAGGCTGGAGTGCAGTGATCTCGGCTCACTGCAACCTCCGCCTCCTGGGTTCAAGCAATTCTCTTGCCTCAGCCTCCTGACTAGCTGGGACTACAGGTGACTGCCACCACACCTGGCTAATTTTTGTATTTTTAGTAGAGTCAGGGTTTCAACATCTTGGCCAGGATTGTCTCGAACTCCTGACTTCAGGTTATCTACCACCTTGGCCTCCCAAAGTACTGGGATTACAGGCGTGAGCCACCACACCTGTGTATGTTTCTTGAGTATAACTCTGAAGCAAAATATACAACTGAGATGCCCTGAGAAGACAATGTGCTGTTAATTGTAAAGTTCAGTCATCACAACTTAGTTGGCTATGTCAAGACCTTGATGAAATACAAAAGAAAAACGTAACTTTAAAGGCATAATCCAATCAGAAAATAAAGTTTATAAAAATATTTTTTGGGCTGGGCACGGTGGCTCATACCTGTAATCCCAGCAGTTTGGGAGGCCGAGGCAGGCGGATCACGAGGTCAGGAGATCGAGACCATCCTGGCTAACATGGTGAAAACCTGTCTGTACTAAAAAAAAATAGAAAAAATTAGCCAGGCATGGTGGCGGGCGCCCGTAGTCCCAGCTACTCAGGAGGCTGAGGCAGGAAAATGGTGTGAACCCGGGAGGCGGAGTTTGCAGCGAGGTGATTGCGCCACTGCATTCCAGCTTGGGCGACAGAGCGAGACTCCGTCTCCAAAAAAAAAAAAAAAAAAAATTTGGACTACATTCCTTACTTCCATGATTTTATGAAGGGCTCACCAAGTGAAAATTTGAGATGAATTATTTACATTGGTAATATCACTCATCAAGATAGAAATGTGTTCTTTCTTGTTTTCACTGTGAAGACACAGAATTTCATATAATTCCGAGAATAACTGTATGAAAGCGACTTTTGGGATGCATCCTCGGTCTTTGGATTTAAATTGACCTCTGTTGGTTGCTGTTGTTAGTGCTTTCACCCTTGTGAAAATATCTTCATATAGAAGAACTACATAGTCAAAGACAGTTGGAGGAACTAAAATGAAATTATTCCAGTTGAAATATTATTGAGAAATAAAATCATAGGATAATAGAAACATTAAAAACAATGTCTAAAATCATTGTGTCCAAATCTGAAATTCACTCTCCCACATCCTTATTCATAAACTTATGGCTAAAATTTTAAAAACCCGGAAGTTAAAAACTAGAGGTCATATCAATGAAGAGTTGATCATTACATGTACATGTTTATTTTGTTCTATATTGTAAATGTGCTGAACAAAATAGAGTCAAGAAATACTATGGAATCACACATTTATTTATTCAACAGATATTTATTAAAGGCCTATTCCAGGCACTCTTCTGGATTTGGTGTACAAGTCTCTGCCCTCCGGCAGATCTAATGGGTCAGGTAGATAACAAGCATGCGAACAACAAAATATTGTGTAGTATCAGCTGGGGCTGTGAAGGGAACCAGAGCAGGATAAGGAGAGAGAGAGATGTAGAAAGGTGTCACTGTAGATCGAGTGTTGAGAGAAGGCTTCTTTCAGGAGGCAGCATTGAAGACAACCCTGAATAAAATGAGGCAGCCATTCCCTGAAAGAATTTGGGAAGAGCATGACAGGGAGAGAAAATACCCACCGCAAATACTAAGAAGGATTGAGCTTTGGTGTGAAGTCAGTGAAGAGGGTGATAGGAGATGAAATTGCAGAAGGGCAGAGGCCAGACCACAGCAGGTTTTGCCAGCCTGGAAGAGGAATTTACATTTTATTCTCATTGTAAAGGAAGACTGCAGAAGCTTCTGAGCAGGGAGGACTCTATATGATTTATTTTGTAAAGGATCACACCAGCTGCTGTGAGATGCAGGCTTTGGAGCAGTGGTTCTCAAGAGTGTTCTTTGGAGCAGTGGGTGATTTTATCTCCCGGGAGACATTCAGTACTAAGATGTATTAACTAGAAAAACTATTAAACTACTAAAAGAGGGTTTAAAAAAAGGCTCTAAGGAATGCAGAAATAGCAACTGAAGGAAACAGGCCTAAGACAGAGTAAACCAGGAATAAATGAACAGCTTGGAAGAGGGCCCTACCCAAGGCTTCATGTGACCTCATCAGAGAGGCAGTGGCTGCCAGGAGCACCTGCCACTCCTGGAGGGAGGAAACTTCTTCCCACAGACATAGGTTGCAGCTCCACAGTTAGTAAAGTGCTGGTGGCAGAGAAACTCAGTGAATGTGGCAGCCACACCATAGGAAAAAAGCCTACTGGAATCAGGAAGAGAAGCAACTTCATTTTGCTTTGACAAAGTCTAACAGTGTGCCAGCTGGCAAAAGAGAAATATTTATAGGATCTAACTACAGTATTGCAACACTGGGCAGAGAAGGAGGGATTTGGTGCTGACAGGCAATGAAATGACAACTTGTATCATGCACCCCTTTTCAGGTTCCATATACACACTTCCTCAGGCATTTAAACTCCCACAGGACAATTAAACACCTTTACCTTTTCACCTAACAAAATGTGGCTATTCTTCCTACAAGTGAAGACATTCTTACCCTTTCCTCCAAATGAGGAGAAATACAGTCCCAATAGTCACTGCAACTGTCGCAGAACATATTAGTTACTCCTCAAATTTAGTCATCTTCCACTGAGAACCCTCTACCCAAAGACTAACTTAAAAAGTTAACATCCAGTGAGGATGAATCTTTACCTCCTCCATGTTGAGCCTCCTGTGTAATCAACCTGCAACTAGGTAGCTGGCTGTACCTCCAAAAGAATGATTCCATATTTGGGGCTAAAACATTTCTCTCTGCTGTTGGCTGATTAGAGACTCAGCAGTAGCAGCAGCCAGGTCAGCCTTGATAAAGAGAAATCCATGTTGTTGAACCCATGATAGCCTCCATTCCCGTCACCATGGACATTTTGCTCTTGGGTTCATAAGCACTGTAGTGCTGGTGAAAGAGGCTGGCCAGCATCCATAGAAGTCATCATTTGTCCACCTGATTATTGAGATCCTCCATTGCAGGGAATGCTCTTTGATGAGTATGCATATGAGACATTGTGGTAGGCAGTCTGCCTGATGATGCCTGGTTCCTGACATTCATGCCCTTGTGTAATTCCTTCCCCCAAGTGTGTGCTGAACCTAGTGTCTTGCTTCCAGGAAATAAAATATAGCAAAAGTGATGGTGTGTCCCTTCAGAGGTTAGTTTCTAAAAGACCATGACTTTTCTCTTGCTGGTATTCTCCCTCTGGTTCTGTTTGCATACTTGTCCTGATTGATAGAGAGGGAGGGCTATCTGCGAAGGAATCAAAGGTGACCTCTGGTTTACAGCGAGTGAGGAATTAAGGTCTTCAGATTCAGAAATTGAATCTTTGCCAAAACCATGCGAGTGGGCCTGGAAGTGGCTTTTTTCCCTCAAGACTTCACTCGAGATTGCAGACCTCGTTGATGCGTTAACTGCAATCTTACGAGACCGTGAAGCAAAGGAGCCAGCTAAGCCATTATTGGATTGTTGTTTTAAGCCACTAAGTTTTTTGGGGGGTAAATATACAGCATAGATGACTAATACAGACACAAATATCTTCACAATCTATGTCCATTTTGAGAGACCTATCTATGTAACTCTTTCCCAAACTTTATTGTCACCAGTCTTCCAATCCTGTCCCTTGCACATCCCTTACCATTCAGACAATCCTTAAGCTTTTGCCCATGAATTGATGTCCAGTAATATTTCTGGTCACATGTCAGTCTGGTCAAGGCAGACCTATCTTGTTTCAAATAACATAAGAGATGTCTGAGAAATCAAATAATTAGGATTCAACTTTACTATAATTTTTGAGGGCTTACTTTTTGAATGTGTTGTGTGTTATAAGATGTAAACTCAGTCATTTCCTGTTTAAAATGCTTACATATTCTAGGGTCAGAAATCTTATTCTCTGCCACTAGAAAGATGGTCATGATTTTTATACTATCAACAAATAATCTGCTTTCTGGGATATATGATTAATGTCACCAAGGGTTGATCTTTAATAGGCTACTTTATCTATTCTCATACTTTTTGATACTGTTTATAGGAAAAGATATTCAAAATCTTTATTGTCTCTTCTGGGATCTCTTCTAATCTCTGGAATTAAATTTCCAATTTTCTCTTGAAATTTTCACCAGGAACGTCTTCATCACAAATATAATGGGTCTAAAATAATTCTTCACCTCTATCTTTGACAGACTACTCCTTTCATCTTCCAGCTTTTTCTGGCCAAATTTTTCATTTTCCTTTTTTTCTATCATCTGTAAATTGTATCATCCTTCTTCTAGTCTTGTAGATAAGAAATGTCAAAATTTCTCTTTTCACAGACAACCATATGCTTTTGTGTCTTCACCTTTTTGCACATATATTGTCTGAATAGAACTGTCCTTATCCTCATTTTCTATATCCTTCAGGAACTAGCTATAGTGCCACATCCTCAATTACATCTTCCCTGATTTCTCCCAATTGGCAAGAACAGTTCCTTTTAATGGACCACCACAAGACTTTGCCTGAATACTGCTTTGCCTTTATCACAGCACTTCATCCGGGATGGAATTTTTCTAAAGTGCGTTCTGAAGAAGACTAGTCCCTTGGAAGCATCCACATAGAGAAGTGTTCTTAGGACATGTTAAGTCTAAACAATTTTGTCTACTGCTCTTTGTCTTGGAGTTTCCTGATTTACATGAGCATACTGAAGATTCTAAAAGGATCTGCAATAAAGAAAGTTATTTATCTTTAACTTACCATATTTAATCATTTTCACTTATTATCTACCATTATCTTTCAGATCACTTTTTCCATATACAGTACCTGCTTTCTTATTGTTGTATTTCTTGGTACTCTACACATTATCTTATGCATTATAATTACTTGATGATTGTTGAATGTGATGCATCTCCCTCCACACTCTGAGCTGGATGAATCTCAGACAACATTTTGGTAATATTTTCTTGTAGGCAATTCTGCTAGAACTTTAACCAGGCCATCAGGAACTAAAGGAAATGAATTATTAAACTACTACCAGAGGGAGCTGACTGAGAAATTAGAACTGCTTGAGGCTACTATTAGTGGAAGAAGTGAGGAAGATGAATACACGACACCACAGGAATTTAAATGGAACATTTATAAACTTTTGGAAGTATTACCACTGGCTTGATGAAAGAAGACATAAAAATGATAAGAAACCCAATATTCAAATGAAATATTACAGCATTAGTTCTAGTGAATAAAGTACTGATGAGTCAGCCCAGTCAGAGACGCATCCAGCCTCTCCTAGGTAGTCTATTCATTTACCAACCTTTAATAAGGTGCAGTTTGCCATGATGTAGTTGACTGTTGCATAGTCCATGTAGGTACTATATTTGAAGAATTTAAATCTATTGTTACATGACTCCGTGTGTTCTTGGCCTGCCTTCTAAGATGGTAAAGAGGAATCTGTTTTCTCCTAGGCTTTTATTAATAAACTCAGTGGCCACTTTGCTGTGATCATTTTTCCCTTTAGCGCTGCCTTCAGAAGTACAATGTGCAGAAATTGGAAAGTGCTGTCATCTGTTTAGTGTCATCAAAAGCATTTCATTTTTAAACAGTAATAACCAAGCCGCTCTAAGTGGCTTTGTCCCCAAAAAAAAGAACTCAGATATATGTTGCAACTTATTTTATTATGTGAAATGCCTTCTGAAGAACATCTGTGTAAACAGAACCACATCATGCACACACTTCTGCCCAGCCACTTGGGCCCGGCAGTACCTTTATTGTCCATTACTCAGTCTTAATGATGTTCCTGGCACACAGGGTTCCAATATGAAGATATATTTTGTGGTATTTTGACCAATTTATGTTCATCATCTTATCTTTCTAAGCTATAAAAACAAACTGATATCACAGTGGCTTATTTAATCCTGTTTTAACCTCCAACTTAAATTCTCTAAGTGAAAATGATTTATTAACATAGAAAAAATAACAGCTGACTATGTGGGACTAATCCTTCAGAAATAGCAAAAGCAGAAAATGATTCATAGAGGCTGGAAAAGGTCATTTCCTTACAACTGAGAAGTTCTTTCATCTTGAGGCTATTGGTTGGAGGTGCTACTAGGTTTAAACCTTGTAATGAACATAGGAGATCAACAATCAATAGAATGATACATTTCTTAAGGAAAATGTTTAACTTAAGATTGACTGGCTACTTATCAAACCTCTCTTTCCTTTGGCTCTTATGAAAGAAATGGATTAGACACTAATTACAATTGCAAAAATCACATAAATATCTTTTATATTTGAATCTGAATGTTGGCTTGGCACTGAAATTGCATATAATAAAGCAATTAGTGGGATTTAACTTTGATGATTCTAGATTGATGAATACATTTAAAACATTTTACTTGGAATTCATTCTGTGGCTTACAATTCCAGTATTGTAAAATCAGTGAAATCATGACAACATAAATGGTATGGACTGTCTTCTAATATATCTAAGTTCACTATGCTTCATAGCAACTGATTAACTAAACACATTTACAGATTTCTTGGAAGGGCTTCCAATTTCTTTTTCTTTTTAATAGACTTTCACTTTTTAGACCATTTTTAGGTTTACAGAAAAACTGAGCACAAAATACAGAGAATTCTCATCTTGTCCCTGCAATCACTTACCTTCACACACACAGTTTGTCCTACCATTAGCATCTTGAATTAATGTCGTACATTTGTTACTATTGATGAACCAATATTGATATATTATTAATAACTAAAGCCCCTAGTTTATAAAAGGGTTCAATTTTTTGTGTCATACAATTGTACAGGTTTTGACAAATACATACCATCAAGTATCCACAGTTACAGAACTATGCAGAATAGTTTTACTGCCCTAAAAATCTCCTGCGCATTACTTATTCATCCCTCCTTGTTCCCCATCTCCTGCTCCCACAGACCTTGGGAATCACTGATCTTCTTTATTTTGCCTTTCCAGAATGTCATATCATTGGAACCATATAGGATGGAGCTTTTTCTGACTAACTTCCTTCACTAAGCAATATACACTTCAGTTTCCTCCATGTCTCTTCATGGTGTGATATCTTCTTTCTATCACTGAATAATATTCCATTGTATGAATATATCACAGTTTGTTTATCCAGACACCTACTGAAGGACATCTTGGTTGCTGCCACCTTTTGGCAATTCTGCATAAAGCTGCTATAAACATTCACATGAAGGTTTTTGTGTGAACGTAAATTTTTAAGTGATTTGGCTAAATATCTAGGAGCACATTTACTAGATGGTATTATAAGACTATATTTAGATTTGTAAGAAATGGCCACATTGGACAGACACCTCGGCTCTCCTTGAATAAGAAAGCCAGGAGAACTCTTAAAGCCAATTGTAGTACGGAGTTGTCAGCACTCAATGAACCCCAATTTACAGGGATAGAGTGGTGTGGCATTTTAAAGACAATGGTATGTTATTGCCAGGGAGTGAGGTACAAGACGATGGCTCATGTCCCAGGCCTACCTGATACGGTGTCAGAGAAAGTGCTGGGGAAAGGATCTGGTTCATGGAATTCTGATCTTGGCCCATAGGTGAACCACCAAAATAGCGCTTGAGTCTTAGGTTACTGTCATCAAAGACTTGGGATGCCTCCATTATGTCCTGGGGTTGTGGGTATTAGAACCAAACATGGAGGTCCTAAGCATGGGGACTGGCATCCTCAGTAGGTGTTTGGGAATATGGGAAGGGTCTCCTATTTATTCAATAGAGTTTTCTCAGTTATTTTCCTCCCTTGCCCTTCCAATCTCCAGCAAAAGGTGGGATCCAGGAAGAAAGAATCCAGTGTAGAAGTTGAGAAGAACTTGAACGTTTTGGTTCTGGATAAGGTCACTGTCCTAGGTGCTAGGTGGACCGAGCAAAAGACTCAGTGGATGAACTGGTGCAGTGCCTGACAGAATAAAGAAGAGTATTAATCCCTTTGAGAAAGCATAGTCCAGCAGGACAGTGGCCATTTGGACAGAAGCCCACTTAGTTTCTTGGGAGCAACAGCACATATCAGAAGCCAGACTTGCTCTTCGGTCATGCACTTTGGGAAACAGAGTATAGGTGCAGCCCTGTCACAACAGCAACAGAAGTAGCAGCCTCTGGGTGCAGTCACCCACACCCCAAAGCTGGAAGGATCTGCTTTAACATAGCACAAACCCTTAGGAAAAATGAAATTAACATCACTGATGTGTAATCCAGTAAAATCTCCTTCTTTCGGGTGTGTATGTGGGCATGTGTGTGCCCATTTCTATGTGTGTGTCTACATGCAACTCACTACCAACAGCCTCATGTGCATTTGACCTGACAGTGCTCGCTGAGAACTCTCACCAGGTTGGCGCCTGAATGCCTTACTCTCAGCAGTCAGAGGCTTGCTTACTCTGTGCAGATTTTTAATTTTCTTTTTTGGCCCTAGGCTGGTTGGGACCTCTACAGCTTCATTCTTTCACCATTAAATAGAGGCCTTTTTCAGTATTTTCCGTCTTCCCCTTTATAAATTATGCTAAAGCCACAAAGCACATTTTTGGGGATCATAGAAGTTTGGGGTTCCAGAAAGTCATCTGTGTGATGGTTCCATTGATGAGGGATTTCCCTACTTGCTGTATTCTCAGTTTCTAATAAAAAGAACCAAAAAAAAAAAAAAAAAAAAAAGAAATGGCCACATTTTCTTCCAAAGTGGCTGTATCACATTGTATTCTCACTAGCAATGAATGAGAGTTCTTGTCCACCAACATTTGGTGTTGTCAGGGTTTTGTATTAGGTATGTGGCTGTACCTCATTACCTATCTTACAACTTTCTAAAGATAGAGAGCTTTGACCATTTTCCATAAGCTTATTTGCCTTCTGTATATCTTCTTTGGTATTTCTTCTTCTATATTTGATATTGCTTCTTCTGCATATCTACTGTGTCCATTAGAGCCTATGTGCTCCTGTCCCAAATTTATATATGGAATCTCTAATCCCCAGTGTGATGATATTTGGAGGTGGGGACCTTTGGGAGGTAATTTGGTCATGAGGGTTAGGGATCAGTGCCATTATAAGAAGAGAATGAAACAGATCTTACCTCTTTATCTCTCTGTTGTGTAAGAATAGCAAGAAGTTGGACATCTTTAAACCAGGAATAGGGTCCACACCTAGAACCCAATCATGCTGGCACCCTGATCTCAGACTTTCAGCTTCCAAAATGGTGAGAAGCAACTTTCTGTTGTTTAGGCCGCCCAAACTATAGTAGTTTTGAGAGAGCCAGGTGGGAGAAGGTCCTCAGAAAAACTCCAACCGGCCTGTGCACTGGGGTGGAGCCTAAGGAGGTTCATGCCCTTTGCAGTGGGGAGGAGCCTGGCTCCTCCTCTTCCTCTGTGAAACCTGGGATTTGAGCTGCAGGTGGGAAGAATTCTAACAGGGACTCTGGCCTTGGAGAGGATCCCTGTTTCTCCCGCTTTTTTTCCCTTTCCACCCAATAAAACCCTGCTTTACTCATATTTCAAACCATCTGTGAGCCTAAATTTTCATGGCCGTGGGACAGACAAGGATCCCATCTTTAGCTGAACTAAGGAAAAGTTCTGCAACCATTTGTTGTACAGCCTGAACTAAGTCAGAGCCCTTAGCATATTAATCGTAGTTAAATTCCAAGTCTGATCGTTCCAAAATCTCTGCCATATCTGAAGCTAATTCTGATGCTTGCTTTGCCTCTTCAGACTATGTTTTGTCTTTTAGTGTCTGTTGTAATTTTTTGTTAAAATCCAAACATGATGTATTGTGTGAAAGAAACTTTCGTTAATGAAGTTTTATGCTTAATCTGGCTAGGAGTTAGGCTCCATTTACAGCTTGTTGTAGCTATAGGTGTCAGAAGCTAAAATTTCTTCTATTGTCCTTGTTTTTGTCTCCTCTGTTGTTTTTGGGTTTCTCTAGTGACCTCTTCTTAAATAGCATCTGTGACATGGGATTCTTTCAGTTATATTTCCCTGCTATTATACAGAAGCAGCTCCAATGACATGGTAGTAAAATGTAGAGGGAGAAGAGGCATTCTATAGTCCTTTGATTAGACCTCTGTCTTTTAGTGAACCTATGCATTTGGAGGGGTGACCCTAACAAATGCTTCTTAGCTTCCCCTCTAACCATCTTAGGTGAGTCAGGAAGGCTTGGAGAGGCTGGAGTTGGGTATTTCCCTCCCCTAGTGATGAAGGTTAGAAGAGGCTGAAGTTGGGTATTTCCCTTACTCCACATGAGTTAGGCTGGTAAAGTAGCTTCCATTGAGGGCAAGCCTTTGCTAAGAAGAACAGAAGCTCTGGATGTATTTCAAAATTGTTACCTTTCCCCTCCCCATGCAGGAAGCTGAAGGGAATTTTTATTTTATCTTCATAGTGAGAACCTGGTGGGACTCCTGGTGGTAAAAGTGATAAAAGTGTGGGGACCTCCTAAGGCTGTGCCCACAGAAGTTTTTCTCTCTCAATCTAGTCCATGCTCATTCTTCAGCAATTGGTCAATCATTCCTTCAGTGTTTCAACCAGTTGCTGGCCTTAGTGGTGGCTCCACTTCCTGTCAGCTGTGATCCTCTGTATCTACCTATCTCTCTCTCTGTAGAGTTTTGGACTGGTGGCTTGCTCTCCATCCTCAATTTTTGGGTGGATCTAGGAAGAGTTGATGATTTTCAGAGCCCAGCTTTTCCATTGTTATGAGGACATGAGTGATGACTCCCAAACTTTTTACATGTCAAAGTGAACTAGATGTCTCCTACTTGTGTTTTTTCACTTTGCACATTTTATGAAACAGAACTTTAATACTTTGACCAAATGATGTTTCTGACTTTGAATTTAGTATTTTTCCTGAGTTTTCCTATTAGCATTATTATACAAACATAATTTAATGTGATGACTTACATATGCATCCTAAAATCATAACCAGATATCACATATACAGGAGAATGTCAAAATCCATAACTGGGGTTTTAGTACTTTACTTCTGAGAGTATGAAGGAGCATCAAGACAGAGACAGTCTTTGTCAAATTTTTCCCAAAAAATGGCATGGTGGCTTTGATGGAAAGCGAAGATAGGCTTTTCAATTCTGTGTATAACATCAACCCAATGATGTGCTATGGACAAGTGATTTACTTTTATTCTGTTTCAATTTTCTCATATAATAATAGTAGTAACAGCAAGAGCAAAGAAATGATGTAATGAATACTTATTATATCAAGGCAGTATTCTTAACTCTTTACATATACTATCATTAAATCCTCAAAGTAATCTAAGAGATGGAAAACATGAGGCATAAAAAGGTTAAGTGATTTATGCAAGGTTGCACAGCTTGTAAGTGGTGCAGACTCGCTCTAAAGCCCTCCTCATTAAACATGAGAAAACAACCCAAACACCGTGTGATGATGGAAGTGAAGAGTATCCTAGGCAGAGGAGTAAGAATGAGTAAGCTTATTTCTACCCTCAGGACTTTGCAAAGATAGAAATAAGTCCTAAATGTTTGAAGGACACAAAAGTCCAATTTGACTAGAGCAAAATAAATAAAGTAAAAAAAATGGGAGAAGATGAGATTAGAGAGGGCTTGTGTCATAATAGCTAATGTTTATCAAGTTCTTTTAAGTATTAGATGCTGTTGTATTTTATTTTCATTTTCTTTTAATTCTCAAACAACACTGAAAAGTAGTTCTAATAGTAATCATTACTGTTGTTATTAACACTATTGACAGTCAAAACACATATGACATAATTTTTTTTAAAAACTTCAAAATAACTTATGGATAAAAAAGAAATAATGATAATGAAAATTTTTTAAAAGATCTGACTGCCAGAGTGCATATAAGACTTTCAAGATATAGGTGAATTTGTACTTTGAGGCAGATAGAAAAATAAGTAAAAAGTGACCATTGAAACAATCATTGTAAGAATCTGGAAAGGCAGCAAAGTAAAAGCCCAAGAAAGAAAGAAAAAATTATTTTAAAATTTTAATAAAAAGTAAAGAATAGGATCAACAAAACAAATAGTTCAATCTTAGAGAAGTCTTTTAAAATAGCCCTTTCAAACCTCTGGCAAAATATATTAAGAACAAGTAAAGTACAAATAAGAATATTAAAAATAAAAGTGGCCAAGAGTAGAGTTAAAAATATTTTTAAAACAACAAGCTATGGTATTTGCAAAATAAAAAATACCATAAAGGGTTAAAAAGAAAAGCTAAATAACAACACATCAAATAGATAAATCTGAATAAAAGCAAGGTGAAGAAGCACAGCTAGATGATGATAATATTTATGTAAATGTTTAAAATACTCAAAGGAATATTAAATATACTTTGGATTAAAAAAGGTACTACAAGTGTAAAAGCATGGATGGAAAAGACACACAACCAACTTCAGAACTGTGGCTATGATTTCAGGTGGAGACCAGTATTTACACTGATTTCAAAGTATGGAGATTCTTACAGCAAATGTGTAATGCAGATCTGGACTCCAGACTCATTAGAAATAAAAGGCTCAGGTATTCATTTTGGGGTAAGATTTTGTTTCCTTCAACTAAGCTAGGTATAATTTTCCTTTTCTACTCTGAACTGCTGGGGGACTTTTTCTGCACTGGGGTTGTAGAGGGCTCTCAAGTTTCACCTTCTTGCCTCAAGTAGTTAAGTCCCATCTGCTGGCTTTCCATGTGTTATTTAAAAAATAGCTTTGTTGAGATATTGTAGTAAACGTGCAACACGTTTCCCTGTGTCCCTCTAGTCCTCTCCCCGTCTCTCCTTTTCCTACTCCCCTTCCCATCCCTTTTGCCAAGAAAAAAACTGATATGATATCTGTCACAATAGATTAGATTAGATTTTCTACCATTTTATATAAGTACAGTCATATAGAATATACTCTTTTTTTTTTGGTCTGGCTTCTGTTGCTTTGCAAAATTACTTTGAGATTCATCCATCTTTTAGTGTGTATCAATTCTTTATTCTTTTCTATTGTTGAGCTGTATTCCATCACGTGAATATACTGCAGTTTGTTTATCTATTAACTGGTTGATGAGCATTTGGGCTGTTTTCAGTTTTTGGCTATTAGATATAAATCTACTATGAGCATTCATGTATAAGGCTTTGTATGAACATATATCTCCTTTTCTTTACAATAAATACTTAGGAATAGAATGGCTGGATTACATGGTAGATGTATATTTAATTTTTAAAGATACTATCAAACAGTCTTCCAAAGTGGTTGTGCCATTTCATACTCCTAAATTGTATGAGAGTTTCAGTTCCTCTGTATTCTTGACCACACTTGGTATCATCAGTCTTTTTAATTTTAGCCATTCTAATAAGTGTTGTAGCAGTATTTCTTAGAGGTTTTAATTTGCATTTGCCTAACAATTTACAATGTCAGGCAGCTTTTCATGTGCTTATTTGCCATCCAGTTACCTTTTGTGGTAAATTGTCTGTTCACACATTTTGCCTGTTTTTAAAATTGGACTGTTTGTTTGCACATTATTAAATTGTGAGAAATTTTAAAAATATTCTGCATAAAGATCCTTTATCAGATATGAACCTTACACATATATTCACCCAATCTATAGATTGTCTTTTTATTCTCTTTAAGCAGAAGTATTTAATTTTTGATTAAGTCCAATTTATCAATTCTTTTTTTTTTTTTCTGAGACGGAGTCTCACTCTGTCACCCAGGCTGGAGTGCAGTGGCACGATCTCAGCTCACTGCAAGTCTACCTCCCAGGTTCACACCATTCTCCTGCCTCAGCTTCCCGAGTACCTGGGACTACAGGCGCCCACCACCATGCCCGGCTAATTTTTTGTATTTTTAGTAGAGACGGGGTTTCACCGTGTTAGCCAGGATGGTCTTGATTTCCCGACCTCGTAATCCGCCCGCCTCAGCCTCCCAGCGTGCTAGGATTACAGGTGTGAGCCACTGCACCCGGCCTATCAATTCGTTCTTTAACAGATTATGCTTTGGATGTTGTATCTAAGAAACCTTAGCTTAACTCAAGCTCACAAAGTTTTTGTCCTATGTTTTCTTCCAGAAGCTGTGTAATTTTAGATTTTACATTAGACATTGTCCTTTGAGTTAATTTTTATATATAGTGCAGTATAGCTTAAAGCTCTTTTTTTTGTTTAGCGGTTATCTGTCTGTTCCAGTACCATTTGTTGAAAAGACTATTCTTTCTCCACTAAATTGTCTTTGAATGTGTTGAAAATCAGTTGTCCATGGATATGTGGGTCTTTTTCTGAAGTCTTCATTCTGTTTTATTAACTAAAATAGTTTATCTTTACACCAAAAACCGCACTGTCTTGATTACTATAACTTTATAATAAGTCTTGAAATCAGGTAATGCTAGTTTTCCAAATTTGTTTTTCTTTTTTGAAGTTGGACAGTTATTCTAGATCCTTACATTTACATATGAGTTTGTTTGTTTGTTTGTTTGAGACGGAGTCTGTTTCTGTCACCCAGGCTGGTGTGCAGTGGGCGATCTTGGCTCACTGCAACCTCCACCTCCCAGATTCAAGCAATTCTCTTGCCTCTGCCTCCTGAGTAGCTGGGATTACAGGCATGCGCCACCACGCCAGGCTAATTTTTGAATTTTTAGTATAGATGGGGTTTCACCATGTTGGTCAGGCTGGTCTCGACCTCCTGACCTCATGATCTGCCCACCTCAGCATCCCAAAGTGTTGGGATTATAAGCGTGAGCCACCTTACCCGGCCTCATGCGAGTTTTAAAATCAGTTTCTCAATTTATACTCCCTTCCCCACCCCCAGAAAAACATGTTAAGATTTTGAGTGAGATTGCATTTATCTAATGATCAACTTGTGGGAGAATTAACATCTTAACAATATTGAGTCTTTTGACTCATAAACATGGTATGTCTTTCCATTTATTTAGGTCTTTTTAAATTTCTTCAAGTAATGTGTTATAATTTTCAGTGTACAGGTCTTTTACATCTTTTGTAAGATTTATCCCTACATAGTCATATTGCTTGATAGTATTGTAAATGGTATTTTTAAAAATTTAAATTTAAAAACATTTAAATTTCTGATCATACTAACAACGTATAGGATGTAGAAATGTAAAAAACTTTTAAATGGATCTTATATCTGACAATCTGGATAAACCCACTTGTTTACCAACAAATTTGTTTTTATAGATTCCATAAAATTTTCTAGAAGTTTTTTATAGATTCCAAAAAATTTTCTTCATACACAATTATAGATTCTAGATTCTAGAAGTATTTATAGACAATTATAGATTTTAGAAGTGTTTTCATAGATTCCATAAAACTTTCTTCATAGACAATTATTGCCTCTTCAAATAACAACAGTTTTACTTCTTTGTTCCCCGAACTGGACGTTTTAAAATTTCTTTTTCTTTTCAATTTTTTTTTTTTTTTTTTTTTTTTGAGACGGAGTCTCGCTCTGCTGCCCAGGCTGGAGTGCAGTGGCATGATCTCGGCTCACTGCAAGCTCCACCTCCCGGGTTCACACCATTCTCCTGCCTCAGCCTCCTGAGTAGCTGGGACTACAGGAACCCAGCACCATGTCTGGCTAATTTTGTGTATTTTTAGTAGAGACGGGGTTTCACTGTGTTAGCCAGGATGGTCTTGATCTCCTGACCTCGTGACCCACCCGCCTTGGCCTCCCAAAGTGCTAGGATTACAGGCATGAGCCACTGCGCCCGGCCTAAAATTTATTTTTCTTTCCATATTGCACTGGCTAGAATTTCCTGCATAAGACTGGTTAGAAAGGTTGAGAAAAGACATTCTTGTTGTTAATTTTAAGGAAAAAAATCCAGTCTTTTTGTATGACAAATACTATGATTTTGATATTTCTATCTTTTGATTTCTGCCTTGAAAAAAATTTTTTCTAGGCTAAGAAAAAACAGTTTTGGAAGTCAGAGCGTCACCAAAACAAGAACAGTGATTGCACTAGATAGCATTATTCTTGGTACTCAATATTCAAATATCACATTGAATACTTTTCAAAATAAGGGGTGGTTGGAGTTAAGTAATTTGTTATTGATAAAAATTTTGGTTCAAGCATCACAAATTGCTAATGGAAATTTTCCTTTTTGACAATAGTGTGGGTAGGTTTCAGGGTATATAAGGTAAATTCTATATGTAAATGTTTATTTCACATATATTTTTTCACTTTTTTTGTGGTTATTGTCATTTCATAAGTGCTAGGAGAAATCTCTTCTCCATATATTCTTAATTTCTTCTTAGTAGCATTTCGTGACTGCAAAGTACTATTATGGTAATATTTATAAATACATATATTTTTACAATTATAAAAGTAATATATAAGTTTTATTTAAAAGCTTTGGAAATTCAGAAAAATGTAAAGAAAATCAAAGTTACTGACAAGTCCATATCTTACAGAAGTATTTTTAGCATTTTGGTATATATATTTCCATAATGTCACATATTTCCAAGTAATTATGTATATGAAACATACATACAGGCATGTAGTTTCATTTGGTAATTACTGTATAGAGAACTTTATATATAAAACTTTTTACCTTCTGCTTCTGGTTATAAATGAGGTAGCTTATATCACACAAGTCCTCCTATTATGAACTACCATAAAAATTGAAGAAGAAGAAAAAAGCAACTAAAACATCTGTTTGAAGGCATTGGGGAGCAACCAAGAAAGTCAGGATTTAGAAGACCAGATTGAAGTACAGAGGAAAGCATGAAGGCCTAAGAGGCATGTACTTGGGGTCCCAGCAGGAGGGACGAGAGGGAATGGGACAGAACCAATACTTGAAGAGAGAGGGCTGAGAGCTTTCCAAAATTGAAACACACACTCACATGCACACACACACACACACACACACCCCTAAATCACAGATTTAAGAAACTATAAACCAAAACCTGGATAAATGGAAAGAAAATCACTCCTAGCCCACCATAATGCAGCTTCTGAAAGACCAAATCAAAGATATACTTTAATAACAGTAATAGAAAATAGACAAATTACCTTTCAAAGAGCTACAGTAACATAAAAAACCACTTTTAAAAATAAAAATAATGGAAGAAAAAGATCATAGAATTTCAAATTCTTGAAAGAAAACAACTGTAAACCTGAAATTTAATATCCAGTGAAACATTTCTTTAAAAAAAAGTTGGGGAAAATAAAGATATTTCAAAACAATAACAATAGCAGTAAAAGTTTATCACCAGCAGAATGCACTTAAAATATTAAGTGAATTCATTAGGTAGAAGAAAAGTGATACCAGATGGATGCATAGTAATGCAGGAAGGAGCAGGGAACACTGGAAGCACAAACGTGTGGGTAAATATAAAGGCATATTGCCTATTGAAAAGTAATAATAATGTTTTATAGAGTTTTGAACATATGCAGATTTAGAATATATGTTGACAGTTGCACATAAGGAAGAGGGCAGTAAATGGAGTTCAGTGTTAAAAAGTTTTTGCATTCTCTGGGAGGTTGTAAAAATAATAATTTAAAGTAGATATTAGTAAGTTAAGGATACATATTATAATCTCTCGTGTATGTCTAAAAGAATGATTAAAGCATGTAGAAATAATAAGTTAATGGAGTGGGATAAAGTAAATAATAAAAAAAGTAATTAATCCAAAATAATGTAAGAAAGGAAAACACAATGGAAATGAGATAGGAAAAATAGAAGACAAAGAATATAGCAGGTATATATGCTTGTTTTAGTCTGTTCAAGCTGTTAAATGAAATACTATACACTGGGTGGCTTCCAAACAACAAATTTATTTCTCACAGTTGTGGAGGTTGGGAAGTCCAAGAACAAGGTTCTGGCAAATTTGAAGTCTGATGACCATCTTTTTTGCTGTAACTCACAAAGCAGTAGGGATGAGGGATCTGTTTGGGGCCTCTTTTATGTCAGCATGAATCCCATTCATTAGGGCTCTGCCCCCATGACCTAATAATCACCTCCCAAGGCTTCACCTCCAAATACCATCACATTGAAGATTAGGTTTCAATATGTGAATTTTGGGGAGACACAAACATTCAAACCATAGCATTTCACCTTTGGCTCCCCCCAGATTCATGTCCTTCTCATATCTGACATACATTCATTACATCTCAATAGTCCCCAAAATCTTAATTTGTTCCAGCATCAACTCAAAAGTTTAAAGTTCAAAGTCTCATTTAAAAATCAGATATGAGTGAGACTCACAGTACAATTCATTCTGAGGCAAACTGCTGTTCAGATGGGAACCTGTGAGACTGAACATGTTGTATGCTTCCAAAATACAAGAGTGGGACCGGGCATAGGATAGACATTCCCATTCCAAAGGGAGAAATAGGAAAGAAGAAATTCATAACAGATGCTTCCCAAGTCCAAAATCCAACAGAGCAAACATTAAATCTTTTTTGGGGGGGTGGGGAGTGGGGACAGAGTTTCTCTCTTGTTGCCCAAGCTGGAGTGCAATGGTGTGATCTCCGCTCACTGCAACCTCTGCCTCCCAGGTTCAAGTGATTCTCCTGCCTCAGCCTCCCCAGTAGCTGGGATCACAGGTGTGTGCCACCACACCCAGCTAATTTTTGTATTTTTTTTAGTAGAGACAAGGTTTCACCATGTTGGCCGGGCCGGTCTCCAACTCCTGACCTCAGGTGATCCACCCGCCTCCCAAAGTACTGGGATTGCAGGCATGAGGCACAGTGCCCGGCCAACATTAAATCTTAAGTCATAAAAATAATCCTCTTTGGTTCCATGACCCACTTCCAGACATACTGAGGTGGTGAACCTGTCTCCACAGCTTTGGGCAGCCCTGCTCCCAGGGCAGCTTGATGCCTGGCTTGCATCCTGGCTCGCTGGGGCTAGAGTCACACATTGGCTGCTCTACTGCTCTGGGTCAAGGGAGCTGACCTGCCCCAGCTCCGCTGAGCACTGGGCTTCACAGGGACTCTCTATGGTGCCTCATACCCTTGGAGGCTTTTGCACTCTGCGCCTTTATAAGGGCACTAATTCCATTCATGAAGGCTCTGTTCTCAGAACCTAGTCACCTCCCAAAGGCCCATATCCAAATACTATCAATTGAGGATGAGCTTTCAATATGTAATTTTTTGGGGAGACAAAAACATTCAGACCATAACAACCCTAATACTATCTATAACTACATTTAATATACTATGAACTCAATACTTCAAAGACATTGTCAGATTGGATTAAAACAAATGTTCTAATGCTTACATGGGACCCACATTAAATACAAAGACACAGAAAGATTTAAAGTAAAAAGATTTTTTAAAAAAAGCTATTACATGATAATATTAATGGAAAAACAGTTAATGTAGCTATAATGATATGAAACATACAGCAAGAAGTAGGAAACAGCTGGGCGCGGTGGCTCATGCCTGTAATCCCAGCACTTTGGGAGGCCGAGGAAGGCGGATCACGAGGTCAGGAGATCGAGACCATCCTGGCTAATACAGTGAAACCCTGTCTCTAATAAAAAATAGAAAAAATTAGCCAGGCGTGGTGGCAGGCGCCTGTAGTTCCAGCTACTCAGGAGGCTGAGGTAGGAGAATGGTGTGAATCCGGGAGGTGGAGCTTGCAGTGAGCCAAGATCATGCCATTGCACTCCAGCCTGGGTGACAGAGCGAGACTCTGTCTTGAAAAAAAAAAAACAGAAAAAAGAAATAGAAACCTAGTTAAAGATGTTGTAATGATAAAAGGTAATATATACCAATAATATTACAATTATATGTGATATATTATATATTATAATGTTAAATTTATGATCATTTGATAAAATCAAATAACATGATGATAAAATCATTATAATCAGGCTATCAAGATGAAAGGGTAAATTCCACAGGAAAATATAGCAATCTTAAACTCGTGTACCCTTAATAAAACAGCATCAAATTATGTAGTGAAAATTGGCCAGTCATGGTGGCTCACACCTGTAATCCCAGCACTTTGGGAGGCCAAGGCAGGTGGATCGCTTGAGGTCAGAAGTTCGAGACCAGTCTGGCCAACATGGTGAAACCCCATCTCTACAAAAAATACAAAAAAAAAAAGAAAATTAGCTGGGCGTGGTGGTGTGCCCCTGTAGTCCCAGCTACTCGGGAGGCTGAGGCAGGAGAATCACTTGAACCTGGGAGGCACAGGCTCCCACCACCACACTTCAGCCTGGGGAACAGAGTGAGTGAGACTCTATCTAAAAAACAAAATAAAATAAAATTATGTAGTACAAGTTGACAGCATATAATGAAAGCATAAGTAGAGAAATTCACACTCATTAATTGAAATGTTCCCCCCCGTCCTTTCATTAACTAATGAGACAGTTAGATAAAAACATCAACAGAAGCCAGGCATGGTGGCTCACACATGTAATCCCAGCACTTTGGGAGGCTGAGGCTGGTGGTTCGCTTGAGCTCAGGGACTCGAGACCAGCCTGGGCAACATGGTGAGATCCTGTCTCTATGAAAAATACAAAAAATTAGCTTGGTGTGGTGGTGCGCGCCTGTAATCTCAGCTACTAGGGGTGCTGAGAGGGGGTGATTACTTGTGCCCGGGAGGTTGAGGCTGCAGTGAACTGCAATTGCACCACTGTACTCCAGCCTGGGTGACAAAGCAAGACCCAGTCTCAAAAAAAAAAAAAAAAATCAATAAGAAATTTGAACAACATAGTACTTTTGACTAGTTGACATATGTAGAGTTTTGCACCCAACAAATGCAAAACAATTTTTCAAGTACACATGAAATAATTAGAAAATAACAATATACTGGGGAATAAGTTTCAAAAAATATCTATGAATCGAAGTCTGAGTATGTTCTCAGTTTACAGTGTAATTCAACTGGAAATCAACAATAAACAGGCTAGAAAATCTCCAAATGGTTGAAGATGATCAACTATATACATACATGTGTATATATACACATAAACATATATGCACACACGTATATACATACATGTGTCTATACACGTATAGACACATGTGTATACAAACATGCACACATGTATATACACATGTGTATAAACTATATACATACGTGTATATATACACAGAAACATACACACACGTGTATATATGTGTGTATATACACGTGTGTAGTGTGTGTGTATATACACGTGTGTGTATGTGTGTATATACACGTGTGTGTATGTGTGTGTATACACGTGTGTGTATGTGTGTATACACGTGTGTGTATATATGTGTGTGTATATACACGTGTGTGTATATATGTGTGTGTACATACACGTGTGTGTATACAGTTGATCATCTTCAACCGTTTGGAGATTTTCCATTATATATGTTTTTTCTTTAACATTATATGGTGTTTTATCATATAGTGTTTCTTACGGACATAGCTTAAGAATCATCTGTTATTTTGTTTCACAGAAAGCGTGAAACTGCAGGGGAGCCGATTTGTATAGATCCTGGTAAAAAGATAATTGAGTAGGTAAATTCCAGGGAGCTTTTGTACAGTGGATCCCCGTCAGTGGTTTTGGAGTCCCTAGTTTCAGTTACTCGTGCTCAACTGTGGTCTAAAAATATTAAACGGAAAATTCCAGGAAAAAACAGTTCCTGGGTTTTCAATTGTGTTGGTTTCTGATTGGCGTGATGAGATCCAGCCATCTTACTCCTTCCCACAGAAGGTGAGTCCTCCCTTTGCCCAGCCTTTCCCTGCTGTCTACAATATCCACCTGTTAGTCACTTCACAGTCTGGGTTATTAGATGGCTGTGGCAACGACCAGTGCGGTGTGTTCAGGTCACCCTGATTTTACTGACTTTTTGCCCTTATTTCTCTCTGGCTCCAAAGTTCAAGAGAAGTGATGCTGGCAATTCAGATATGCCAAAGAGAAGCTGCAAATGTCTCCTTTAAGTTAAAACGTAAAAATTCTGGACTTAATAAGGAAAGAAAAAAAATCATATGCAGAGGTTGCCAAGATCTACCAAAAACAAATCTTCTATCCACGAAAATGTGAAGAAGAAAAAAGAAATCCATGCTAGTTTTGCTGTTGCATCATTTTTGGATGGAAGAACAGAAACATGTTCCCATTGACCGCAATGGGTACTATCCATGGTTTCAGGCATCCACGGGGGCTCTCGGAACCTATCCCCCACAGGTATGGGGGTGCTACTGTGTTTCTGGCCCCACAGTCTTCTACTGCCGACTTTAGGTCTCTCTGGATCTCAGGCCCCCTTCTCTAAGATGCATCCTAGAGGACCAGAAATACACTTTATTTGGGCTTTGTCTGCTTTTGTGGAAGGGACGTTTACTAGAGGATATAATCTCGTGTTTCAATTTGCTGTCTCTCCCAAAGGGAATGTGGAGGAAAAAAAAAAAGCAGAAATTGGAAATAACCAATATTTAGCTTATTTCATTCGATTCTCAGGGGAACTGGTGAGGAGCCTAAGATGGTTTTCCCTTCCTAGAGAAAGAGTCCAAGGTCCAGGGAAATAGCAACAGGGGAGTTCAAGACTGCCCCTGCTAGTCCTTCCTTGGCTACTCTCCGCTGCGATCGCAGGATAGCTCTCACTAGCAGGAGAATCGGGCAAGTGTGTGGATGAGTAGAGAGTGTGTTGAACAACTTGCAACATTTTATGAAATACGCATTGTCATGGTTCCCTAAAAGGCTTTGCGGAAGCCGTTTGTCTTTACTAATCAAGTCTTTACTTACACAAAAGTAGAAGTAGAAGTAGTTTTAGAAAACATACTAACATTTTGTATCCCCTTGAAGACCAGAGTAGCAGAAAACAGGTGATTTGCATTATAAAATTGCACTCACTTTTTCCTCCTTTCAGATTTCACATTACATTAGCCCATTTGTGTTACAGTGTTTAAAAAATGGAACAGGCTCCTCCACTGCATTGTTCTCCTTTAAAAATAGATCACTTACACCCTAACTTTGTTTTTCTTAAATTCGATTCTTAACAGGAGAGCTTTCTATTATTTCAGATGGAGTGAGGTTGCAAGACTGGGATGGAAGAAAGGAATCCCTTAAATTTGGGGGAATTTCTGTTCTCTGTTCCAAGACCATTTTACTTGGGGTAAGGGGGTGGGCGCGGCGGTCAGGGCAGTGGAACGCAGTCGTGGCTGCGCCATCCCTGCACTCCCAGGCGCGCGGGAGGGACCGGCGGGGACGCGAGCTGCGGACTCTGGCGAACGCGGGGGAGGCAGACACGGGGAGGTGGACACCCAGCCGGCAGGCGTCTCAGCCTCCCCGCAGCCGGCGGGCTCCTCTCCTGACAGCTCCAGGAAAGGCAGACCCCTTCCCCAGCCAGCCAGGTAAGGTAAAGACTGCTGTTGAGCTTGCTGTTACTGAGGGCGCACAGACCCTGGGGAGACCGAAGCTTGCCACTGCGGGATTCGGCGGGGTAACCTGGGTCTACTGAAGTTTCCTAAAAGAGGGGAGAAGGGTTTGCATTTTTCCTATGGAGGATTCTTCTCTCTCTAGCATTTCGTTTGATGTATTCAGCTGGTAGAAGTGAGATTTCAACAGGTAGCAGAGAGCGCTCACGTGGAGGAGGTTTGGGGCGCCGCGGCGCCACCCCCACCCCTCCTCGGGACCGCGCCTATTTCTAAAGTCACACGTCGACGAACTAACCTATGTTTTAAATTCTTCTTTCCAGCCCCGTGAGTCCGCGGCGACATTGGGCCGTGGGGTGGCTGGGAACGGCCTCCTCCTCCGGAAAAAACAGAGAACGGCTTGGAGAGCTGAAAAGAGCGTCCGCGAGCAGGTCCGTGCAGACCTGGGCTTCAGGACCGCTGAGCTCCGTAGGGCGGCCGTGGGGCACGTCGGGTCGCCGGCTCCTCTGCCTTCGTTGAGATGGACAACGCCTCGTTCTCGGAGCCCTGGCCCGCCAACGCATCGGGCCCGGACCCGGCGCTGAGCTGCTCCAACGCGTCGACTCTGGCGCCGCTGCCGGCGCCGCTGGCGGTGGCTGTGCCAGTTGTCTACGCGGTTATCTGCGCCGTGGGTCTGGCGGGCAACTCCGCCGTGCTGTACGTGTTGCTGCGGGCGCCCCGCATGAAGACCGTCACCAACCTGTTCATCCTCAACCTGGCCATAGCCGACGAGCTCTTCACGCTGGTGCTGCCCATCAACATCGCCGACTTCCTGCTGCGGCAGTGGCCCTTCGGGGAGCTCATGTGCAAGCTCATCGTGGCTATCGACCAGTACAACACCTTCTCCAGCCTCTACTTCCTCACCGTCATGAGCGCCGACCGCTACCTGGTGGTGTTGGCCACTGCCGAGTCGCGCCGGGTGGCCGGCCGCACCTACAGCACCGCGCGCGCGGTGAGCCTGGCGGTGTGGGGGATCGTCACACTCGTCGTGCTGCCCTTCGCAGTCTTCGCCCGGCTCGACGACGAGCAGGGCCGGCGCCAGTGCGTGCTCGTCTTTCCGCAGCCCGAGGCCTTCTGGTGGCGCGCGAGCCGCCTCTACACGCTAGTGCTGGGCTTCGCCATCCCGGTGTCCACCATCTGTGTCCTCTATACCACCCTGCTGTGCCGGCTGCATGCCATGCGGTTGGACAGCCACGCCAAGGCCCTGGAGCGCGCCAAGAAGCGGGTGACCTTCCTGGTGGTGGCGATCCTGGCGGTGTGCCTCCTCTGCTGGACGCCCTACCACCTTAGCACCGTCGTGGCGCTCACCACCGACCTCCCGCAGACGCCGCTGGTCATTGCTATCTCCTACTTCATCACCAGCCTGAGCTACGCCAACAGCTGCCTCAACCCCTTCCTCTACGCCTTCCTGGACGCCAGCTTCCGCAGGAACCTCCGCCAGCTGATAACTTGCCGCGCGGCCGCCTGACTCCCCCAGCGTCCGGCTCCGCAGCTGCCCGCCACCCCTGGCCCGCGCGGGAGGAGCCGGCGCCAGAGTGCAGGACCAGACAGGCCGCCTAGGCCTCCCGGGGAAACTGACTCGCGCCCACCCCCGACCTAGCAGATCGGAAGCGCTGCGACTGCGCCCGCAGGTTGACCTTGCCAAGCCCTCCAGGTGATGCGTGGCCACGCCGGGTGAGGAGAACTGAGGCTGAGATCGCCACACTGAGCGCTCCCTAAAGCCGAGGTAGAGGTAGAGGAGGGTAGAGGAGGAGGGCGGTATTGCTGGGAACCGCCCCCTCCCTGCCCTGCTCCCTGCTCCCCGCTCCCCAACCCCGAGCCCTGGCCGTCTGGAACCTGGCTGGAGTAGGAGCTCTCCGCGCCTTCAAAGGGAGGCCCGAGGACGCTGCGGGCGCCCCCAGCCGTCGGCTCCGCGCGGCCCCTGCTGTAGCTGGAGCACAGCCCTGGCGGGTCCCCTTGTCCTCCGCGCGCTCTGGGAAGAGGGTCAGGCGCGCGCGTTTGGCGCCCACCCCTGTGAGACCCGCTTGGCCTGGCGCCGCGCGCGGGGACCGCTGCCGAGGCCGCCAGAGCCTCTTCAACTGGGGAAAACACAACAACTCGGGATGCCCCATTGGGGTGTGTGTACACCTGTGTGTGTGTGCGTAATGTGCGCGCGTTTGCGGAGGAGATGCGGGGAAGGAGGCCGGCGCTTGGCAGTGACTGCCTAGAATATGATACGAATAGTGATCCTTCTTTCTGTTTGCCCCAACTCCTTCTTTTCTTTGCCATTTTCCTTTCCTACCCGTGATCTCCCCTGAAAATGTCAGACTCCCGGAGCAAGGAACCCGGAGTAGCCCGGGCGCGCGGTTCCGGCGCCCCCTGGAGGAGCCAGCGGCCTAGACCTCAGCGTCCGAGGACCGCGGGGCTTTGTGGTGGAGCACTCCGGCTGAGCGCGCTTCACAGCGCTGTGGCGCACTGGTCATCGTTGCTTATAGAGGATGCCAAGCCCCATGCCCCGTTCCCCCGTTGGCCTCGTCTCTTGTCTGACTTAGATCAGTTTGTTGTAACTGTTCATGTGTGTACTGTTTTTCAGGACTGAAAACTTTATAAATAATGTACATGTCCTAATCTCACGAGTTGCCATGAAGATCAAATAAGATAAAAAGAAATGCGGTCTATTCTCTTGAGTTCCCTTTCTCCTCTGCTTCCTGGGCCCCGCCTTAGGGAGAGCAGGAAGCAGGGATGACCTACGGCTTCAGGTTTTCTCTGCTGTACTTTTCACAGGGAGCTGTGGATTACCTGGGCTTTATTCCTTACTTGTAGACGGCATGAGGTAGGTAGTCCCGGTAAACCGGGTAAATACTGGTTCTGGAGTCACTAGGGAGACTGGCCAGCATCCTACCTGTGTTTTTATCTCTGCATATGGAAGACAAAGTGGATTAAGAGAGAGGACTGGCATTGGGTTTGCCCAATCCTCTGCAGTTTAGGCTTAGACGTGAGGGCCGAACCCTAACCAAACTCTGGTAATTGATTATGGTGTTTTAAAAGGTATTAATCTTTGGGATGAAGTCCAAACAGGACGAAAATTTCTGCAAATGTTTGTTTCCTATGTCATGTGTGAGAAAAAAATGTGAGTGTTGCAGCACATTTTGTTTGCTTAGTTTGGCATCTTCAATCAACTTCTCAATTATTTAGGTTGAAAATAGCTTTTAATAAATATTTGGAAGGAAAAAACTCCCTCTTGGAATGGGGGGAAGCAAACCCCCTCTCTGATTTTGCTGAATGAGAATTGCTTTCTTAGCTCTCAGAGTTTTTAGGAACACTGAAATAATTCATAGCCATCAGTTTAGAAAATATACATTAAAAAACCTTCTGTCTTTGGTGGCAAATAATAGTAAATTGTTTAAAAGAAAGTTTTCATCTGCAATGAGTTTCGAATGGTGGACCTCATGGCATTTGAACAGGCCTCTCTCTGCTGGCCGGCTTCAGAGGCTTCTTGGAATTCATTTTAATATCTTTTGAATTTCTAGGAAACATTCTATTGATTTTCCTTAAACTCTCAAAATTATCTCATGAATCCTCTGTAACTTTTCAAAATAAAAGTTTTAAACTTAGAGTAACTTCTAGATTACCTAAAGTGATGGACAAAGAGTAAGGTGAACATTTGGCTACAAACACAGCTGGGGTGATTGTCTGGATTCAATATCTCATCTGTCTTAAGAAGCTCAGTAACTGGACTCAGATGGGGGACAGCTGAGTGATCCATCCGTCCACTGTTTCATCCCTACAGTAGATTGACCTCGAGCCTTCTTGGAATCTATGGAGATGACTGCTGGAAAAATACACGGGCTGACATTGCTGTTCATCCCCAGCAAGGCATGGATTGGCTTCTGAGTATGCCTGTGGGATTAATTAGGACTCAGTAGTTCAGTTCCTCCTGGGCTTTCTTATCACTGGATAAACTGTTGTATCATTATTTCTAGGTCGTTGCACTTCATATGAGCATGTGGACTGTATATCTCAGGCTTCCTTTTTATGTCTTGGGTAATCGGTTGAATAAATACACACATAAGCCAGGCAAAAGTAGAATTTATTCACATCATTGTATTGCAAAGGTTTTAACACTGTGTTGAATTCTTGCAGTTTCTGTGTAAACTATGGTTTGGTTTTACCACTTTGAATAGTTAAAAATGTCTATTTGCTTTTACTTAATTTAGTACAGTTATGTAATGTATATGCTTATGTTTTCTCTTGACAAATGCAGAAACTCTGTAGTCCATTGTAGAGGAGCTCAGTTTAAAATAAAAGCTGAAACATTCTGTGTGATAAGTGAACATTCTATTTTTTGAGAACATGTTATCCACAATTCAGTCACCTTAGCATTTGTGCAGTATTACTATTTAAAAATACTGCCTTCATTGGACAAGTGATCTAATGAATAAATAGAAGTATTTGACAGGACAAAATTAAGAATGAACACCCCCCCCCCAATTTGGTTGATTGTGAAAATGATACAAAGCTGCTGATAAACGCAGAGATTCCAGAACTTATGCTGGGCAGAGAAAGGATGCTAAACTTTTATCATACCATCAAAAGCCTCATTTCTTCAATATTTGAGCAGCTATGTGGAGGGGGGGAAGGGAAGAGAAATTGCTTCAATTGTTAGCATACACATTGCTATCAGCAATATGCATAGACATAGCACAAATATGCAAGGTGGAGAATCTCACCTGAAAAACTCACGAACTTATTATAAACCCTTCTTTCCTCAGCAACATGCTGGGAAAACAACAGCAAGACAAAAACACAGTAACTCTCCTTGGATATTAATCATCTACGCTTATACACAGTAAAAAACAGATCAGAGAATTCTGCCCATAATGGTCTTTTATTAGCATAGCTTTGGGTCTGGCACTTTGGCCCCCGTTTTACATACAAAGAAAGTGAGATACAAGGAAGTGGATCAATTTAGCCAGGCCCACAGAGATCAGCAAAGACCAATCAGAGCCACCCAGTTCCCATTCTATTCTAGGAATTCTGTGATCTTGTTTCAGCAGAGATGGAATTCATTGCAATGTGTAATTTGGAAATATTAGACTAGAAAACAATGATGACTTTTAAATATTTAGTAGATTAAGCAAGGTATATCTACCATTAGCTCATATGCCATAAAGGGAGGGTAAGATTTAATATTATAAAACTTCAATCTTAATTCAGAGACTTACAAACTGTATGGGGTTGTTGAAAGTTATATGAGAATAAAAATTCCTAACAGAGCTGTCACACAAAGGCACCATGTGCATAGCAGCCCCCATGCTTTATGTATGTAGAACTGTGCCCCAGAGGGACTGCTCGTATAGGATACAATGCTAATGATGGCTGTATGTCTATAGAATGGAGCTTTGCAATGGATGATGCTGTCCTTGAATTTAGGGCAAGGGAAATTTATTTGTTTATATCTTATCTCATAAGGTTACACTGGTGACATCACGTTAAATAAAAATAAAAGATGGAAAAAGGGAAGGAAATTTAAAATGATATTGTTCAGAAACTGTCAGAATGCATGAACTGCATGCTTTCCACAGTCCAGAAGATTTCTCTTGTGCCTAGGGGGCAATAGTGCACACAGACCTGATGCCCTGTTGGGCCAAGACCCAGGGAGCGGCTCAGCATCTTCCTGTAAAATCTGGATGTTCTCATAAAGATCGTTCGACTAGAAGGTTAACTCACCCCCATTCTGAGGTAACCCAAGGACCAGAGTCACAACTGCAATAACCAGGCCACCGTTCACCACGGAAAGACTGGTTGTGTGTATAGTCAACAATGTGGGAGAAATTGCGAGAGTTCCCAAAGGTGAGGGGCAAATCATTTGTGAATGCTAAATAGTAACAACAAAACGGACATCTGAAATGATTCATCCATTTGCCAAAGCAGCTTCTTCCTTTAGGCAGTGATGAATGATCTGGTAGAGGAGGAAAGACCAGCCCTATACAGTAACCATGGTATGAATGCAGCAATCAAACCTGAAAAGATGTAAATATTTGCACCTGCAAAAGTACCAAGTGAATTATCCACATTTTCCTACATAATACTATTTTGATTCCTTTAACTCCTCTCTTCCAATAAAAATACCACTCTTCATTGCTAGATTTCTATTTATTCTCTTTACAGAGGAATTCCAGGGGTCTTAGTTAAAAGGGACTTACATAATTCCTTAAAAAAACTGCATCTTGAATTTATCATGACAATTTATTATTGTGGTTAAAGATTATACTAAACCTTTAAACACATTTATTTAAAAATGAAAACTTTATTATTATTATTATTATACTTTAAGTTTTAGGGTACATGTGCACAATGTGCAGGTGTGTTACATATGTATACATGTGCCATGCTGGTGTGCTGCACCCATTAACTTGTCATTTAGCATTAGGTATATCTCCTAATGCTATCCCTCCCCCCCTCCCCCCACCCCACAACAGTCCCCAGAGTGTGATGTTCCCCTTCCTGTGTCCATGTGTTCTCATTGTTCAATTCCCATCTATGAGTGAGAACAGGCAGTGTTTGGTTTTTTGTCCTTGTGATAGTTTACTGAGAATGATGATTTCCAATTTCATCCATGTCCCTACAAAGGACATGAACTCATCATTTTTTATGGCTGCATAGTATTCCATGGTGTATATGTGCCACATTTTCTTAGTCCGGTCTATCATTGTTGGACATTTGGGTTGGTTCCAAGTCTTTGCTATTGTAAATAGTGCCGCAATAAACATATGTGTGCATGTGTCTTTATAGCAGCATGATTTATGGTCCTTTGGGTATATACCCAGTAATGGGATGGCTGGGTCAAATGGTATTTCTAGTTCTAGATCCCTGAGGAATCGCCACACTGACTTCCACAATGGTTGAACTAGTTTACAGTCCCACCAACAGTGTAAAAGTGTTCCTATTTCTCCACATCCTCTCCAGCACCTGTTGTTTCCTGACTTTTTAATGATTGCCATTCTAACTCGTGTGAGATGATATCTCATTGTGGTTTTAATTTGCATTTCTCTGATGGCCAGTGATGATGAGCATTTTTTCATGTGTCTTTTGGCTGCGTAAATGTCTTCTTTTGAGAAGTGTCTGTTCATATCCTTTGCCCACTTTTTGATGGGGTTGTTTTTTTTCTTGTAAATTTGTTTGAGTTCATTGTAGATTCTGGATATTAGCCCTTTGTCAGATGAGTAGGTTGCGAAAATTTTCTCCCATTTTGTAGGTTGCCTGTTCACTCTGATGGTAGTTTCTTTCGCTGTGCAGAAGCTCTTTAGTTTAATGAGATCCCATTTGCCAATTTTGGCTTTTGTTGCCATTGCTTTTGGTGTTTTAGACATGAAGTCCTTGCCCATGCCTATGTCCTGAATGGTAATGCTTAGGTTTTCTTCTAGGGTTTTTATGGTTTTAGGTCTAACGTTTAAGTCTTTAATCCATCTTGAATTAATTTTTGTATAAGGTGTAAGGAAGGGATCCATTTTCAGCTTTCTACATATGGCTAGCCAGTTTTCCCAGCACCATTTATTAAATAGGGACTCCTTTCCCCATTGCTTGTTTTTCTCAGGTTTGTCAAAGATCAGATAGTTGTAGATATGCGGCATTATTTCTGAGGGCTCTGCTCTGTTCCATTGATCTATATCTCTGTTTTGGTACCAGTGCCATACTGTTTTGGTTACTGTAGCCTTGTAGTATAGTTTGAAGTCAGGTAGCATGATGCCTCCAGCTTTGTTCTTTTGGATTAGGATTGACTTGGTGATGCGGGCTCTATTTTGGTTCCATATGAACTTTAAAGCAATTTTTTCCAATTCTGTGAAGAAAGTCATTGGTAGCTTGATGGGGATGGCATTGAATCTATAAATTACCTTGGGCAGTATGGCCATTTTCATGATATTGATTCTTCCTACCGATGAGCATGGAATGTTCTTCCATTTGTTTGTATCCTCTTTTATTTCATTGAGCAGTGGTTTGTAGTTCTCCTTGAAGAGGTCCTTCATGTCCCTTGTAAGTTGGATTCCTAGGTATTTTATTCTCTTTGAGGCAATTGTGAATGGGAGTTCACTCATGATTTGGCTCTCTGTTTGTCTGTTATTGGTGTATAAGAATGCTTGTGATTTTTGTACATTGATTTTGTATCCTGAGACTTTGCTGAAGTTGCTTATCAGCTTAAGGAGATTTTAGGCTGAGACAATGGGGTTTTCTAGATATAAAATCATGTCGTCTGCAAACAGGGACAATTTGACTTCCTCTTTTCCTAATTGAATACCCTTTATTTCCTTCTCCTGCCTAATTGCCCTGGCCAGAACTTCCAACACTATGTTGAATAAGAGTGGTGAGAGAGGGCATCCCTGTCTTGTGCCAGTTTTCAAAGGGAATGCTTCCAGTTTTTGCCCATTCAGTATGATATTGGCTGTGGGTTTGTCATAGATAGCTCTTATTATTTTGAGATACGTCCCATCAATACCTAATTTATTGGGAGTTTTTAGCATGCAGGGTTGTTGAATTTTGTCAAAGGCTTTTTCTGCAACTATTGAGATAATCATGTGGTTTTTGTCTTTGGTTCTGTTTATGTGCTGGATTACATTTATTGATTTGCTTATGTTGAGCCAGCGTTGCATCCCTGAAAAAAATAAAAAATAAAAAATAAAATGAAAAAGTATTTTAAATGTACAGAATATGTTAAGTAATGAGGTTTCTTGTGACTTTTTTTTTTCTTTTCCTTTTTCTTTTTTTGAGACAGAGCCTCGCTGTGTCGTCCAGGCTGGAGTGTAGTGGCATGATCTCGGCTCACTGCAAGCTCTGCCTCCCGGGTTCACGCCATTCTCCTGCCTTAGCCTCCCAAGTAACTGGGACTACAGGCACACGCCACCATGCCCAGCTAATTTTTTAATATTTTTTTTAGTAGAGATGGGGTTTCACCGTGTTAGCCAGGATGGTCTCAATCTCCTGACTTCGTGATCCGCCCACCTCGGCCTCCCAAAGTGCTGAGATTACAGGGGTGAACCACCACCCCCAGCCTCTTGTGACTTTTATGATTCCAGTTGAAAGGAAGAATGCATCTATATAACTTTTCCATTGAATCTTTCAAATGATAATGAAAACAATAATCCACATAATTTTTTGAACTTTCATTTAATAATGTTGAGCTCAATTTGTGTTTAAATTTTATGTTTGAAATTGTTTTATTTATTTAAACAATGAGGTCTCACTATGTTGCCCAGGCTGGAGTTGAACTCTTAGGCTCAAGTGATCCTCCCGCCTCAGCCTTCTGAGTAATTAAGACTACTGGTAAGTGCCACCTTGCCTAGCTTGAGATAGTTTAATTTTTATCAAAGTAATACTTAATTTTAAATTAAATTTGAAAACATCCAAATGTAAAACATTTCAATAGCTTTAGGAGTACAAATCATTTTTGATTACATGGATGAACTGTATAGCGGTGAAGTCTGAGATTTTAGTGCACCCATCACGTGAGTAGTGTACGTCATACCCGTTATACCACTCTGTATGCCTTTCATATCCATAGCTTAGCTCCCACTTATAGGTGAGTAAGTACTGTATTTGGTTTTCCATCCCTAGTTACTTCACTAAGAATAGTGTCCTCCAGCTCCATCCAAGTTGCTGCAGGAGACATTATTTCATATTTTTTAGGGACTGAGTAGTATTCCATGGTGTATATATTCCACATTTTCTTTATCCACTCATCTGTTGGTGGCCACTTAAGTTGGCTCCATATCTTTGCCATTGTGCTGTCATAAACCTGCAAGAGTAGGTATCTTTTTGACATAATGACTTCTTTTCCTTTGGTTAGGTCTGCATTAGTGGGTTGCTGGATTGAATGGTAGATTTACTTTGAGTTCTTTGAGAAAACTCCATACTGTTTCCCATAGACATTGTACTGATTCACATTCCCACCAACAGTGTATAAGCATTCACTTTTCACCACATCCATGCTAACATCTATTGTTTTATGACTTTTTAATAATCGCCATTCTGGCTGGGGTAAGGCGGTATCTTATGTGGTTTTGTTTGCATTTCCCTGATTATTACAGTGATGTTGATGTTGAGCATTTTTTCATGTTTGTTGGCCGTTTCTTTTCTGTTTTTGAGACAGAATATTACTCTGTTGCTCAGGCTGGAGTGCAGTGGCATGATCTCGACTCATTGCAACCTCCACTTCCTGGGTTCAGGCGATTCTCTTGCCTCAGCCTCCTAAGTAGCTGGGATTACAGGTGCCTGCTGTAATGCCCAGCTAATTTTTGTATTTTCGGTAGAGCCAGGTTTCACAGTGTTGGCCAGGCTGGTCTCGAACTCCTTACTGCAAGTGATCCCCCTGCCATGGCCTCCAAAGTGCTGGGATTACAGGAATGAGCCACTACTCCTCGACTTTGTTGGCCGTTTCTACATCTTCTTTTGAGAAATGCCTACTCATGTCATTTGCCCATTGTTTAATGGGATTATTTGTCTTTTTCTTGCTGATTTTAAACTTCTACAACTTTTGATTGTAGCAGAAGATTTATTATAAGCATCAAGTTTCCACCCAGTCCCAACTGGCCATAGTCCCTCCCAGCCACATTAACTGTTGATTCTGGGATTTACCTCATTATTACTGAATTATAGGTTTATACCTCAATGTTTTACTTGCTTAATTTTAGACATTATGATAGTGAAGATTTTGGGGGTGGGGTTGTTGACACTTTTGAAAGCCAGTTGTGTTCAGGGGGTCTCTCCACTTATTCTGTTTTCAGACTTTTAATTTTTCTCCCTATTTTTTGTTCCTGTACTTGGTTCCTGTCTTTTTGCAGCACCTGGTTCCCTGCAACACATCTCTGGGACCAATTTCTCCAGACTGTGAAACTCCAGTCTCCAGCAGAGATGGGGAGCAGGCGTCTCCTGGCTACAGCGGCCAGGCTGGGGAGCCTAACCATTCTTCACACAGCTTTCCTTCAGCCTCCCTGTTTGTGGCCGTGCAGCTCACCTCCAATTTCCGTGGGCACAGTGGTCTCTCTGAGTGGCTTTGGAAGCAAATTAGGTTGGATAAAATATTGGTGTGTCCTGCTGTAGACATTTCTGCATTCTGTTGCTTACAAGTGCTCCTTCTGCTGACCAGCCTATCAAAATACATTGATATCTCTCACCCTTGTTATTGCTTATCTAGCTCTTTGTCCATTAAAAAAATTTCTTTCCTGTTCTTATAGTAGGGCATTCATAGAAAATAACAGTAAATAAATACCGTGTAAATGCCATCATTTTAAACTGAAGTGTGTGTGTGTATATATATATAACAGGTTTGATGAAATTTTAGAGAACTTTTTTCCTGGCTTAAAAGAACTCAGTAAGAAATGAGTTATTTGGAAGAAGCTTAGTCTACAAATGTCAAGAAATGTCTTGGAATAAAATGATAAATTCAAGCAATCTAAAATATTAGGTTTCCCTGACAACCAGCATTCTGATATTTGGAGATACCCACATGTATCTGTCAAGAAAGTATAGCCCACTTGCCACAGAACCTCTGTGTAGTTCAGCATCACCCCCAGGCCAGGCCCAGCACACACAGAGGCAGTCATCATTCACATAGGCCAAACTGCCTTTGAGACCTGTTAATTAGATCAGCTTCTCCAGGTGGCATTGGGGCATCAGCCTTTCCAAAGCTCCCAACCCGGACCCCGGAATGAGACATGGAACAAAGCCACTCAGACGACATGCAGCTCTGAGAGCGTGAGAATCAAAGCTTGCCACTGCATGCCTCTGAGTTATGTGGCACTATTGTGGTAAAAGCTGAGACACTAATATGATTTTATTTTCTCACCCATCAGTAATGATCAGTGATTCTGGGCTTGCTTTTAACTGCTCTCTTTCGGAAGCTTGCACTTTTGCTTGCCTGATTATGAAGTTATGATAATAAGTGAATATCATTTGAGTAACAAATAACAAATAGTATCTAAAATATCAAAATATTGATTGTTTAGGCTTTCCAGGGCACATGCTTCTCTTGATTGTAGTGCTCTATTTTTTTTTAAAAATCATACAAGAATTATTTCTTTGGCCTGCTAGTGTCTATCAAAAACTCTGTTTTTTTTCCTTGCCATTAATATATTGAAATATAAATAATCTCCCAAAATAAACATTTTCTCTGTGAGTAATAGTTTATGCCCTGTAAGTAAAAAAGAAAACTAGTTAAATTAATTCTATTTGTTATTCTCAGTAGGGGGAGCAAAACATAAAATAAATCTGCAAGAGTTATTGTATTTTCTATTTAAGGTGTTGGTAAAAAGTGGACTTGCTGCCACCTTAAGGATGACTGGTGCAGAAAAATCGAGCTTCGCAGTTGCAGCCATGCTAGTTTTTTAAATAATAATGATAATAATCTTGACTTTTTCCCCACTTGCTGGGTTGCTATCATAACATTCCACAGAAAGTGAAAATGTAATAATAGTCTTTGCCATTTCTCTACTGCAGTTTGTTCCTTTACTATTGTTATTTTATTTTATCTTATTTTATTTTTTGGAGATGGAGTCTTGCTCTGTCGCCCAGGCTGGAGTGCAGTGGCATGATCTCAGATCACTGCAAACTCTGCCTCCCAGGTTCAAGGGATTCTCCTACCTCAGCCTCCTGAGTAGCTGGGATTACGGCTGCGCTCCACCACACCTGGCTAATTTTTGTATTTTTAGTAGAGATGGGGTTTTTCCATGTTGTCCAGGCTGGTCTCAAACTCCTGACCTCAAGTGATCCACCCCCTTTGGCCTCCCAAAATGCTGGGATTACAGGCATGAGCCACCGCCCCCAGACTACTATTGCTATTTTAGACATTTTTTTCTTATTACTGTAATGAGATCTTCATACATGTGTTTTAGCTTGTTTTTAAAATCATTTCCTTAAGGAATGCCTAGATGTGGAATTATTCCTTCATTTTCTCACAGTGAAGACTCTAAACCCCACATCCCCCTCCACCCTTTTGTCATATGAAAGAGATGTCTCTCCAACCAAACATCAACTGCATTCGGTGGCTCTTGATTCCTCTTGTTCTCACCTTCTCAAGGGCTTCTTTCTTTTGGCTCCCTCTTCTCTTCTAAATTATACACATCCACATACTGCGTAATATTTATTAGCATTTGTAGGAGATCAAAATACACCACTCCAAAATATGCTACTTTTATTATTTTATTATTTTTTATTTATTTATTTTTTTGAGATGGAATCTTGCTTTGTCACTCAGGCTGGAGTGCAGTGGTGCGGTCTCAGCTCACTACAACCTCTGCCTCTTTAGTTCAAGCAATTCTCCTATCTCAGCCCCCAAGTAGCTGGGATTACAGGCAGGTGCCACCATGACCAGCTAATTGTTGTATTTTTAGTAGAGACGGAATTTCGCCATATTGGCCAAGCTGGTCTTGAACTCCTGACCTCAAGTAATCTGCTGCCTCGGCTTCCCAAAGTGCTGGGATTACAGGTGTGAGCCACTGTGCCTGGCCTCAAAATACGCTACTTTGGCATGAGGATTATTTTGAGCTGAAGACAATTGAGAAACATTGGATACCAATTCAAAAAAGCTCTCTGGCCGGGCACGGTGGCTCAAGCCTGTAATCCCAGCACTTTGGGAGGCCAAGGTGGGTGGATCACCTGAGGTCAGGAGTTCAAGACCAACCTGGCCAACATGGTGAAACCCTGTCTCTACTAAAAATACATAAACTAGCCAGGCATGGTGGCAGACGCCTGTAATCCCAGCTACTCAGGAGGCTGAGGCAGGAGAATTGCTTGAGCCCAGGAGACAGAGGTTGCAGTCAGCCGAGATCACGCCATTGCACTCTAGCCTTGGGGACAAGAGTGGGACTTCATCTCAAACAAAACAAAACAAACAAACAAACAAAAAACAACTCTCTGCCTCCCCTCCCATTTGCTTAAAATCAGGCTGTCTCTTAATCACGGGAGATAACAGTAGACTCGTAGCCCAGAAATGGCACCAAGAGGAATCTGCACAGCAAACCTTGCTTAAACAAGTCATTTCTTCCATTAGTTTCCCTCTTATATCACTTTCCCACAGTTTGCTGCCCCTAAAAGCCTAAACCCATTTTTTAAATCTTTTCACTTCTCTGTAAGTTTATTGCTCTTTGTTGAGATGGTATGTAAGCCCAAGTTCTAATCACCCTTCAGTTACTCTTCACTGAGTTTCTCCACATGTATGCATGCTGCACGTGTTAATAAACTCTATTTTTTTCTTGTTAAATCTGTTTTCTGTTGGTTTAATTTCCAGGGCCACATTCAGATAACCTAGGAGGGTAAAAGAAAAGTGCCCCCTCCCTAAACATTCAAACACTCTAATATATTCAACTTCAATGGTTAATTAAAAAGAACTCCTTAAACTCTTCTCTGAAGATGAATGCCAGCTAATAAATGTAGAAACAAATGAAAGAATTTGAAAAATCACCATTTTGCAGTTAGAATATCAACCACATTGTAATAATTGATTTAAGGAAGGTTTATCAATGGATACAAAACTATTGGGTGGAAGGTTTACTGGGAGCAAAGATATTTGCGTGGTGCCAAGATAGCACACCAAAGATCACTTGCTAATTGCAAGGGTAAAAGATATATCTTTATAAAATAGAAATCTGGCTGGATTACCAAGTAATCCAATGTAACGTGACTAATGACAAGACAACCTGGGATTATGTGCCATCTGGTACCATGCAATATAACATATATGGTACCACATATGGCATGTTCTTGCCCAAGATGTTTAGCTGTAACCTAATCAAATATTTGACTAATTTCTGGTTAACAGAGAAAATCTGGGGATATAAGAATAAGAAAAAAAAATGAGGAAACAATAAACACAAATCTAGAATGTGAGCAATTCCATAAGACTGAGAGGTGACAGTGTGCTGGCAGCCCTCGCTGGCTCTTGGTGCCTCCTCAGCTTTGGCGCCCACTCTGGCCTAGCTTGAGGAGCCCTTCAGCCTGCTGCTGCACTGTGGGAGCCCCTCTCTGGGCTGGCCGAGGCTGGAGATAGCTTACTCTGCTTGTGGGGAGGTGTGGAGGGAGAGGCGTGGTTGGTAACTGGGGCTGTGCACAGCACTTGTGGGCCAGCGCGAGTTCCGGGTGGGTGTGGGCTTGGCAGGCCCTGCACTCGGAGTGGCCAGCCGGCGCCCATGGCCCCGGGCAGTGATGGGCTTAGCACCCAGTCCAGCAGCTGCGGAGGGTGCACCAGGTCCCCCACCAGTGCCGGCCCACTGCGCTGCACTCAAATTCTCGCAGTTCCTCAGCTGCCTCCCCACAGGGCAGGGCTTGGGACCTGCAGCCCGCCATGCCGGAGCCTCCCCCCTGCCATGGGCTCCTGAGTGGCTGAGCCTCCTGGAAGAGCACCGCCCCATGCGCTGTGGCAACTTGTCCCATCCACTGCCCAAGGGCTGAGCAGTGCAGGCGCACGGCGTGGGACTGGTGGGCAGCTCCGCCTGCGGCCCTGGTGCAGGGATCCACTAGGTGAAGCCAGCTGGGCTCCTGAGTCTAGTGGGGACCAGGAGAACCTTTATGTCTAGCTAAGGGATTGTAAATACACCAATCAGCACTCTGTGTCTAGCTCAAGTTTTGTAAATGCACCAATCAGCACTCTGTAACTAGCTAATCTGGTGGGGACTTAGAGAATCTTATGTCTAGCTAAGAGATTGTAAATACACCAATCAGCACTCTGTGTCTAGCTCAAACTTTGTAAATGCATCAATCAGTGCTCTGTGTCTAGCTAATCTAGTGGGGACTTGGAGAACTTTTGTGTCTAGCTCAGGGATTGTAAACACACCAATCAGCACCCTGTCAAAATGGACCAATCAGCTCTCTGTAAAATGGACCAATCAGAAGGATGTGGGTGGGGCCAGATAAGGGAATAAAAGCCGGCTGCCCGAGCCAGCAGTGGCAACCTGCTTGGGTCCCCTCCCACACTGTGGAAGCTTTGTTCTTTTGCTCTTAGCAATAAATCTTGCTGATGCTCCCTCTTTGGGTCCGCACTGCCTTTATGAGCTGTAAGACTCACTGTGAAGGTCTGCAGCTTCACTCCTGAGGCCAGTGAGACCATGAACCCACCAGAAGGAATAAACAGCTCTGGATGGGAGGAATGAACAACTCCAGACATGCCACCTTAAGAGCTGTAACACTCACCGCGAAGGTCTGCAGCTTCACTTCTGAAGCCAGCGAGACCACGAACCCACCAGAAGGAAGAAACTCCAAACACACCCAAACATCAGAAGGAACAAACTCCAGACACACCATCTTTAAGAACTGTAACACTCACTGCGAGGATCTGCAGCTTCATTCTTGAAGTCAGTGAGATCAAGAACCCACCAATCTCGGACACATTTTGGCGACCATGAAGGGACCATCGCCTATCACCAAGCAGTGAGACTATCGCCAAGTGGTGAGACCATTGCCTATCACTGAGCAGTGAGACAATCTCCTATTGCCAAGCAGTGAGTGCCATTGGACCCCTTTCACTTGCTCTTGTGTCCTATTTTTCCTTAGAATTTGGGGGATAAATACCGGGCACCTGTAGGCCTGTTAAAAGTGACTAGTGTAGCCACTTGACCTAAAACATGGGTGTCAGGCTTTCTGGGAAAGGGCTGTCTAACAACTACCGACTCTTTGGAGTTGGGAGTGTTGGTTTGCCTAGAACCAGCTTCTGCTTTTCCTGTATTTCTGGGCTGAGCCGAGGGTCGACAGAGAGGAAAGCCATGCAGCTCCAGGGTCCCGACAACAAGTTGGTTGACCCCGCGGCCATGAGCGGAACTCTCAAAGGCATGTCACCCAAGCGAGACTCACCCATCTATCCTATCTATCCTGACCCTTGCCCCCTGGGTCCTAGTGCCTGCCAGACAAACTTCCTCTTGCCTCTCTTCTCCAAAATTAGTCACACTTCTAAAAATTGCTTACTGTCTCTGGTGCTTTTCTAGTGTCTCCTATAAGAATGACTTCTAGTATAACCTCAAAGACTGTTACCTTCTTTAGGCACCTGGGCTCACCAATCAAAAAGACATAACTTTTGCCCAAAGCCCCATCATAGGGGGTACTACCTGGAATTTTAGGATCCCTCCTCAGACTAACAGTCCCAACAAAAGCTATTTCTGAAGCTAGGATATGGGGAGCCTCAGAAATTGTATCCTTCCAATTCATATAGGTGAGGAAAAAAGGAGTCCCTATTCCAACCCTGGAGATCCCTTCCCTCCCTCAGAGTATGGCCATCCACTTCATTTTAGGGGCATAACATCTTTATAGGACAGGGGTAAAGTCCCATTACTAACAGGAAAATGCTTAGGACTCTAACAGGTTTTTGAGAATGTGTCAGTAAGGCCACTAAATCCGACCTTCCTCAGTCCTCCATGTGGTCTGGGAGGAAAACTAGTGTTTCTGCTGCTGTGTTGGTGAGCACAACTATTCTGATCAGCAGAGTGCAGGGACCGTTGTGGGTTCTTGGGCAGGAGGATAAACAAAACAAAACAAAACTGCAGCCGGTTTTGTCTTTCAGATGGGAAGCACTCAGGCATCAACAGGCTCACTCTTGAAATGCATCCTAAGCCATTTGGACCAATTTGACCCACAAACCCAGAAAAAGAGGTGGCTCATTTTTTTCTGCACTACAGCTTGGCCCCAATATTCTCTCTCTGATGGGGAAAAATGGCCACCTGAGGGAAGTACAAATTACAATACTAACCTGAAGCTTGACCTTTTCTGTAAGAGGGAAGGCAAGTGGAGTGAAATACCTTATGTCCAAGCTTTCTTTTCATTGAGGGAGGATACACAACTATGCAAAATTTACAATTTACATCCCACAGGAGGACCTCTCAGCTTACCTCCATATCCTAGCCTCCCTATAGCTCCCCTTCCTATTAATGATAATCCTCCTCTAATCTCCCCTTCCCAGAAGGAAATAAGCAAAGAAATCTCCAAAGGACCACAGCCCCCCACACCGGGCTATCAGTTATGTTCCCCTTCAAGCTGTAGGGGGAGGGGAATTTGGCCCAACCCAGGTACATATCCCCTTCTCCCTCTCTGACTTAAAGCAGATCAAGGCAGACCTGGGGAAGTTTTCAGATGATCCTGATAGTTACATAGATGTCCTACAGGGTCTAGGGCAAACCTTTGACCTCGCTTGGAGAGATGTCATGCTACTGTTAGATCAAACCCTAGCCTTTAATGAAAAGAATGTGGCTTTAGCTGCAGCCTGAGAGTTTGGAGATACCTGGTATCTTAGTCAAGTAAATGATAGAATGACAGCCAAAAAAAGGGGAAAATTCGCTACCAGTCAGCAAGCCATCCCCAGTATGGATCCCTACTGGGACCTCGACTCAGATCATGGGGACTGGAGTCGTAAACATCTGTCGACCTGTGTTCTAGAAGGACTAAGGAGAATTAGGAAAAAGCCCATGAATTATTCAATGATGTCCACCATAACTCAGGGAAAGGAAGAAAATCATTCTGTCTTCCTTGAGCAGCTACAGGAGGTCTCAAGAAAATATATTCCCCTGTCACCCGAATCACTTGAGGGTCAATTGATTCTAAAATACAAGTTTATTACCCAATCATCCGCAGCTGCAGATATCAGGAGAAGGCTCCAAAAGCAAGCCCTGGGCCCTGAACAAAATCTGGAGGCATTGTTAAACCTGGCAACCTCGGTGTTCTATAATAGGGACCAAGAGGAATAGGCCCAAAAGGAAAAATGAGATCAGAGAAAGGCCACAGCCTTAGTCATGGCCCTCAGACAAAAACACCTTGGTGGTTCAGGGAGGACAGAAAATGGAGCAGGCCAATCACCTGGTAGGGCTTGTTAACAGTGTGGTTTACTAGGACACCTTAAAAAAGATTGTCCAATGAGAAACAAGCTGCCCCCTTGTCCATGTCCTCTATGCTGAGGCAACCACTGGAAGGTGCACTGCCCTAGAGGATGAAGGTTCTCTGGGTCACAAGTCCCCAACAAGATGATCCAACAACAGGACTGAGGGTGCCTGGGGCAATTGCCAGCTCACATCATCACCCTCACTGAGCCCCGGGTATGTTTAACCATTAAGGGACAGGAAATTGACTTCCTCCTGGACACTGGCATAGCCTTCTCAGTGTTAATCTCCTGTTCTGGACAACTGTCCTCAAGGTCTGTTACCATCTGAGGAATCCTGGGACAGCCTGTAACCAGGTATTTCTCCCACCTCCTCAGTTGTAATTGGGAGAATTTGCTCTTTTCACATGCCTTTCTTGTTATGCCTGAAAGTGCCACACCCTTATTAGGGAGGGATATATTAGCCAAGGCTGAGCTACTATCTACATGAATATGGGGAACAAGTTACTCATTTGTTGTCCCCAACTTGAAGAGGGAATCAACCCTGAAGTCTGGGTTTTGGAAGGAAAATTTGGAAGGGCAAAAAATGCCCACCCAGTCCAAATCAGGTTAAAATATCCCACCATTTTTCCTTATCAAAGGCAATATCCTTTAAGGCCTGAAGCTAATAAAGGATTACAGAATATTGTTAAGCATTTAAAAGCTCAAGTCTTAGTAAGGAAATGCAGCAGTCCCTGCAACACCCCAATTCTGGGAGTAAAAAACCTGAATGGTCAGTGGAGACTAGTGCAAGATCTTAGACTCATCAATGAGGCAGTAATACCTCTATACCCAGTTGTACCCAACCCCTATACCCTGCTCTCTCAAATACCAGAGGAAGCAGAATGGTTCACAGTTCTGGACCTCAAGGATTCCTTCTTCTGTATTCCCCTGCACTCTGACTTCCAGTTTCTCTTTGCCTTTGAGGATCCCACAGACCACACATCCCAACTTACGTGGACTGTCTTGCCCCAAGGGTTTAGGGATAGACCTCACCTGTTTGGTCAGGCACTGGCCCAAGATCTAGGCCACTTCTCAAGTCCAGGCAGTCTGGTCCTTCAGTATGTGGAAGATTTACTTTTGGCTACCAGTTCAGAAGCCTTGTGCCAGCAGGCTACTCTAGATCTCTTGAACTTTCTAGCTAATCAAGGGTACAAGGTGTCTAGGTAGAAGGCCCAGCTTTGCCTACAGCAAGTCAAATATCAAGGCCTAATCTTAGCCACCAGGACCAGGGCCATCAGCAAGGAATGAATACCACCTATACTGGCTTATCCTTGCCCTAAGACATTAAAACAGTTGTGGGGGTTCCTTGGAATTACCGGCTTTTGCCTACTATGAATCCCCAGATACAGCGAGATATCCAGGCCCCTCTATACTCTAATCAAGGAAACCCAGAGGGCAAATACTCATCTAGTAGAATGGGAACCAGAAGCAGAAACAGTCTTCAAAACCTTAAAGCAGGCCCTAGTACAAGCTTCAGCTTTAAGCCTTCTGACAGGACAAAACTTCTCTTTATACATCACAGAGAGAGCAGGGACAGCTTTTGGAGTCCTTACTCAGACTCATGGGACAACTCCACAACCAGTGGCATACCTAAGTAAGGAAACTGATGTAGTAGCAAAAGGCTGGCCTCACTGTTCATGGGTAGTTGCAGCAGTGGCCATCTTAGTGTCAGAGGCTATCAAAATAATATAAGGAAAGGATCTCACTCTCTGGACTACTCATGAGGTAAATGGCATACTAGGTGCCAAAGGAAGTTTATGGCTATCAGACAGCCACCTACTTAGATACCAGGCACTACTCCTTGAGGGACCGGTGCTTCAAATACACACGTGTGTGGCCCTCAACCCTGCCACTTTTCTCCCAGAGGATGGGGAACTAATCAAGCATGACTGCCAACAAATTATACTCCAGACTTATGCTGCCTGAGATGATCTCTTAAAAGTCCCCTTAGCTAATCCTGACCTTAACCTATATACTGATGGAAGTTCATTTGTGGAGAATGGGATATGAAGGACAGGTTATGCCATAGGTAGTGATGTAACCATACTTGAAAGTAAGCCTCTTCCCCCAGGGACCAATGCCCAGTTAGCAGAACTAGTGGCACTTACCCGAGCCTTAGAACTGGGAAAGGGAAAAAGAATAAGTGTGTATACAGATAGCAAGTATGCTTATCTAATCCTACATGCCCATGCTGAATATAGAAAGAAAGGGAGTTCCTGACTTCTGGGGGAACCCCCATTGAGTATCACAAGGAAACTATGGAGTTATTGCACGTAATGTAAAAATCCAAGGAGGTGACAGTCTTACACCGCCAAAGCCATCAAAAAGGGGAAGGAGAGGGGAGAACAGCAGCATGAGCAGCTGGCAGCAGCAGCAGAAAGGAAAGAGACAGAAAGAGAGAGAGAGAGGAAGAAACAGAGACAAAGAAAAGGAGATAGAGAGAGACAGACACAGAAAGTCAAAGAGAAAGTCAAAAAGAAAGTCAAGGAGAGAGTCAAAAAGAGAGAAAGAGACAAAGAAGAAGTCAAAGAGAAAGAAAGAGAAATGGAAGTAGTAAAGAAAAAAACAGTGTATCCTATTCCTTTATAAGCTAGGGTAAATTTCTGTCTACCCAGCCAAGGCATATTCTTCTTATGTGGAACATCGACCTATATCTGCCTCCTCACTGACTGGACTGACACCTGCACCTTAGTCTTTCTAAGTCCCAACATCAACATTGCCCCAGGAAATCAGACCCTATCAGTACCCCTCAAAGCTCAAGTCTGTCAGCACAGAGCCATACAACTAAGACCCCTATTTATAGGGTTAGGAATGGCTACTGCTACAGGAGCTGGAATAACTGGTTTATCTACTTCATTATCCTACATACTCTCAAAGGATTTCTCAGACAGTTTGCAAGAAATAACAAAATCTATCCTTACTTTACAATCCCAAATAGACTCTTTGACAGCCATGACTCTCCAAAACCGCTGAGTCCTAGACCTCCTCACTGCTGAGAAAGGAGGACTCTGCACCATCTTAGGGGAAGAGTGTTCTTTTTACACTAACCAGTCAGGGATAGTACGAGATGCCACCCGGCATTTATAGGAAAAGCCTTCTGAAATCAGGCAACACCTTTCAAATTCTTATACCAACCTCTGGAGCTGGGCAATGTGGCTTCTCCCCTTTCTAGGTCCCATGGCAGCCATCTTGCTGTTACTCACCTTTGGACCCTGTATTTTTAACAGAATTGAGCCCATCAACCTACAGATGGTCTTATGAATGGAACCCCAAATGAGTTCAACAACTTCTACTGAGGACCCCTGGACTGACTCATGGGCACTTTCACTGCCCTAGAGAGCTCCCCTCTGGAGGACACTACAACTGCAGGGTCCCCTCATCACCCCCATCCAGCAGGAATTAGCTAGAGTGGTCATCGGCCAAATTCCCAACAGCAGTTGGGGTGTCTTTTTTAGAGGGTGGATTGAGAGGTGACAGCGTGCTGGCAGCCCTCTCTCACTTTTGATGCCTCCTTGGCCTTGGCACCCACTCTGGTCACACTTGAGGAGCCCTTCAGCCCACCACTGCACTGTGGGAACCCCTCTCTGGACTGCCCAAGACTGGAGCCGGCTCCCTCTGCTTGCGGGGAGGTGTGGAGGGGGAGGCGTGGGTGATACCGGGGCTGCGCACAGCACTTGTGGGCCAGCACGAGTTCCGGGTGGGCATGGGCTCAGTGGGCCCACACCCAGAGCGGCCAGCCAGTGCCACTGGCCCTGGGCAGTGAGGGGCTTAGCACCCAGTCCAGCAGCTGCAGAGGGTGCATCAGGTCCCCCAGCAGTGCCGGCCCACTGGTGCTGTGCTCGAATTATCACTGGGCCTCAGCTGCCTCCCCACAGGGCAGGGCTCAGGATCTGCAGCCCAACATCTCCAAGCCTCCCCCCTGCTGTGGGCTCCTGCAGGGTCAAGCCTCCCTGAACATCACTGCCCCCTGCTCCACAGTGCCCAGTCCCATCGACCACCCAAGGGCTGAGGAATACGGGTGCAAGGTGTGGGACTGGCGGGCAGCTCCGCCTGTGGCCCCGGTGCAGGATCCACTAGGTGAAGCCAGCTGAGCTCCTGAGTCTACTGGGGACTTGGATAACCTTTATGTCTAGCTAAGGGATTGTAAACACACCAATCAGCACCCTATATCTAGCTCAAGGTTTGTAAATGCACCAATCAGTGCTCTGTGTCTAGCTAATCTAGTGGAGACTTGGAGAACTTTTGTGTCTAGCTCAGGGACTGCAAATGCACCAATCAGCACCCTGTCAAAACAGACCAATCAGCTCTCTGTAAAATGGACCAATCAGCAGAATGTGGGTGGGGCCAGAAAAGGGAATAAAAGCAGGCTGCCTGAGCCAGAAGTGGCAACCTGTTTGGGCCCCCTTCCACATTGTGGAAGCTTTTTTCTTTTGCTCTTAGCCACAAATCTTGCTGCTGCTCCCTCTTTGGGTCTGCACAGCCTTTATGGGCTGTAACACTCACCGTGAAAATCTGCAGCTTCACTCCTGATGCTAGCGAGACCATGAACCCACCAGGAGGAATAAACAACTCCGGACGGGAGGAATGAACAACTCCAGACATGACACCTTAAGAGCTGTAACACTCACCGCGAAGGTCTGCAGCTTCACTCCTGAAGCCAGTGAGACCACGAACCCACCAGAAGGAAGAAACTCCGAACACGTCTGAACATCAGAAGGAACAAACTCTGGACACACCATCTTTAAGAACTGTAACACACAACACGAGGGTCCGTGGCTTCATTCTTGAAGTCAGTGAGACCAAGAACCCACCAATTTCGGACACAAGACAACTGTCTTGCTGATCTCTCCAAAAAAGTCCATGTGACACACATATACCCAAAAGAGATGGGGGAAATGTTAAAGTAGACTAGAGAAAAATAATAACCAAATGCAATGCATGCACCTTGACTGCATCCTGATTTGAAATGCCAGCTCTAAAAGAGCTTTCAGAGACAACTGGGGAAATCTGAAAGTGGATTAGATTTTAGAAATTATTAAATTGTTTTGGTAAATTTTTGCTTATAGAAAAGATATTTTGGTATATAGGAGAATTTCTCTATTAGGATATGAAGGTGTAAATGTGAGGGGTGAAATGTTATGATATTTGTAATTTACTTTTAGATTATTTGGCAAAATATGTGTGTATTTATCTTTAGGAAGCATGTACATCAAAACAGTTAAAATTAGAGGAAATACAGGTGCTCTTCGCACTTTTCTTTCAACTTTTCTCCATGTTAGAACACTTTCTTAGTAAAATTTGGAAGCAAAATAGAAACTTATAAAGCAGAAATAGTCCTTGACCACATGTTTCTCCTAAATCTTTAGATGTAGATTCTTTATCCACATCTTTCTATGGTCAAAGACTTGAGAGAATTGTACCATTTTGTCTCCACTTCCTCCCTGTTGTCTACTCTGCAGGGCATTCAAATCTTCCCTGTGTTTGTCTGCCCAGGCTGCTAAAACAAAATACCATAGGCTGGCTGGCTTATAAACAACAGACATTTCTTTCTCACCATTTTGGAGGCTGGGAAGATCAAAATCAAGGCACTGGCACATTTGGTGTCTGGTTGAGGTTCATAGACAGCTGCCTTTTTTTTTCTGTGCTCTCATTTGACAGGAAGAGGTGAAGGAGCTCTCTTGGGCCTTTTTTCTTTTTTTTTTTAATACAAAGGCATGAATTTAATTCATGACATGGCCTAATCACCTCCCAAAGACACTACCACCTCTTGATATCATCACCCTGGGGGTTAGGACTTCAATATTTGGATTTGGGGGGGCCATAAACATTTCAACAATGGCATCCTCATAACTGCTAATCAATTCAAACAAGCTTTGTGTTTCTACCAGGATAAAAACATTCTTATCTTACCCAACTTCTCAGCAGTTCCACCTGAAAAGGGATCTTCTACAGTATCAGTTTTTCCCCCCATCTTACTCATTGTCTCTTTTTAGTATGGATTCCTGATTCCTCCTCCTTTATTGGACCTCAAAGTGTCAGTTTTCCTCAGTTCTGGCTTCTCTGTCTTTCCACATCCTCTGTGGGTGATCTGAACAGATTCAAGGTGTCAAATACCTTGAATTCACTGATGATGCCTCGATTTCCTGTCCAGAAAACATTTCCTCTGACCTTTGGATCTGTGTGTCTAGTGTCTACTTAACATCTGTCCTTGGATGTCCACAAGCCATCTCAAGTGTGATAAGGCCCTGTAGGAGACCAGAATATGCTGTCCCAAAACATGAAGGATTGCTGACCTGAAGACAATGAAGGAGCATGTGCAGGAAAGCTCTCTGCTCTCCCTTGATTAGCTGAAGAGCAGGATATAGATTTACAAGGGCAAAAGGTATCCTGCAACCCTTCTACCAGGGAGAGCAAAGGTTAACTACTGAAGACAATATTTTTTAAAAATTATTATTTCAATAGTTTTTAGGGTACATACGTTTTTTGGTTACATGAATAAGTTCTTTAGTGGTGATTTCTGGGATTTTGGTGCACCTGTCAACTAAGCAGTGTACACTGTACCCAATATGTAGTCTTTTATCCCTTACTCACTTCTACCTTTCCCCCAAGCCCCCAAAGTCCATTATATCATTCCGATGCCTTTGCATCCTCATAGCTTAGCTCCCACTTAAGTGAGAATATACAATGTTTGGTTTTCCATTCCTGAGTTATTTCACTGAGTATAATAGCCTCCAGCTCCATCCAAATTGTTGCAAAAGACATTATTTTCTTCCTTTTTATGACTGAGTAGTATTCCATGGTGTATATATTTCACATTTTCTTTAACCACTCATTGGCTGATGGGCACTTAGGTTGGTTCCATATTTTTGCAATTGTGAATTGTGCCACTATAAACATGCGTGTGCATGTGCCGAAGACAACTTTGGATACTTGTTGGCCTGGAGATGATACCAGAGGAAACAACATGAGCAAGCCTTACTAATTAGTCTTTATCTGCCAGTTACTTGACTTTCTGCAAACTGCCAGCCCAAGAGATTCCACGTCCTTTTCCTTTATCTTGTCACTTCTCTAAAAATTTACTGTTCTTTATTGAAGATGCTATATATCCTGGAATTCAAAGCCACCTGTTGGAGAACTACTCATTTCCTGGGTGGCTCCCATATATATGAAATATACACATTAATAGACTTCTGTATTTTTCTCTTATTCTACCTTTTATAATGGGATCAGTTGCCAGTAAGAGCCTATGGGAGTTATCCCCTCTCCGCCCTAAACAGAACATTTGTTCTCCCCCAGCCTCACTTCCAAACTGTGCACTGCTACTTTCTCCTTATCTATATGGAGCTCTGTCTAGATGTTTGTTTTTAGTTTCTTTTTCTATATCTAGTTTATCAGCTGGGGCTTCTGATTCCACCTCCAAAGTAGATCTTGAATAAGTGCTCAGTGCCTCTCCCTCACTCCCACTGTAGTCCCCTAGTGGGAGTCCTGCCATCTCTTGCCTGCACAACTGAAACAGCCTTGTGAACTGATATGCTTCCCTCCAACCCATTCTCCTTGTAGCAGCAAGAGTTATCTTATTAAAAAATAAATTGTTTCACTCACTGTCTTGCAAATGTCTCTTAAATAGATTTTCACTATAGTTTGAATAGAATCCAAACGTCTTACCATGTTTACCATGCTCTTTAGGGAACTGCCTGGCTCCACCCTGCTTTGCTCCCCAAACTCTTCACATGGCTACTTCACCTGGGCTCACCACGCCCCAGGGGCCATGGCCGCCCAGACCCGGGCTTCTGCACCACAGTGTCTCCGCACCTGCTCTGTGCTTGACCAGCGATGCCACCCCAGTTCTCATAAGGCCAACTCCTTCTTATCCTCGAGGTCAACTTATCTACTCAGAAGGAAGACTTCAGCTTACTACTCAGTGCTCTTCTGTATTTTGACTCCTTGTTTCAGCTAGAATTTCTAGGTATTTTATTTCTTTTCTTCCTTGACTTTGTCATTCCCACTGCATGTGAGCCGCCTGAGGGCAGGTCCGGTGCTTCCTGAGCCTTTGACACCCAAAGCAGAATCTGACGCACTAAGTACCCAATGAATGGTTTTGAATACAGGGGTAGGTAAATGAATATCTTTAATCCTAGGCATTTATGTTTCAGGCAGCTTCGCTGCTAATTTTACCATTTACACCAATAATTCAGAGTTTTGGTAAATTTTCTTTCAAATTTTAAGCCCTGGAAATGACTTTGGAGAACAGATGAGTCAATTTTCCAGAGAAGCCACCAGAGGGAGCACTGAGACAATTTTTGTAAGAAAAAAAAAATACCCAGTATTATTAATTATTCAAGTCAGTTGGGTCTTTTATATAACTTCACCAGGTTTTACTCAGAAATGGCAATTTTTCTCATGACTGTATAACCACATCTTTCATATTAAAATAAAAATTACAAATTAAAGTTAAACCCACATAACTGGAAATATTGATAGTTATAGATTCACTCTTAAACCAGAGTTAAGAATTAAGAAACCACAATTAAGATAATTTTGACCAGAAACAATTTCAATAATTGTGTTAGTCTTCTGTATTATTTAGATTTTGATGATATGTTTGCACACAATTGTTAGGAAATTTAAATTTAAATTCTATGCTTATGTTTACATGATGAAGATACCAGGATTTTAATTTCACAATAGATTTATTTGTATGTTATTTTTATATTATCCCATACATTTGAATTTCTCCAAATACAATCAATTTGAGCATAACACACTTTTTCTTTTCTTTTCTTTTCTTTTCTTGAGACAGAGTCTCACTCTGTCACCCAGGCTGGAGTGCAGTGGAGCATCTTGGCTGACTGCCACCTGTGCCTCCCGGGTTCAAGCGATTCTCCCGCCTCAGTCTCCCAAGTAGCTGAGATTACAGGCGCCTGCTACAATACCCGGCTAATTTTTTGTATTTTTAGTAGAGACGGGGTTTCACCATATTGGCCAGGCTGGTCTCAAACTCCCAACCTCAGGTGATCCACCTGGCTGGGCCTCCCAAAGTGCTGGGATTACAGGCATAATTTGGGATATGACAAATTTTACATTTGTTGACTTTAGTGCAACCATGATGATATAACTGTTTTTAGTTTAATTCTTATAGAGGAAACTCTTTGGGAAAAAATAACAATAACAACCCTATAAGGTTTGTTATATTAATAACTCTTTTGTCCTGAAGAGAACAACATGTTTCTTCCGTGTTCTTTGTGTGTGTGTGAGATAAAGCAAGACAAATGCCTATTAATGCATTAAACAGGATCTAGTGGTGGGTCCAATCATATACTACAGTTTTGAAATAGTAATAATAAACCATGCTTTGAGAATTCTGCAATGCCTGTACTGAGTTCTGAACATTCCTCTCATTCTTGGTGACAAAGCCTTAGGTACTCCTAATTCTACTATAGTTTGTTGCCATGTTCATAACAGAAATGCAAAATTTTAGTTATAGATTAGACAGCCTTTTTTTTTTCCTTTAATCCAAGTTCATAGATTGCTGAATTCTTTCTTTTTTCTTCTTTATGTCTCTTTTTATTAACTTTCAGGTTCAGGGGTACATGTGCAGATTTGTTATATAGGTAAATTGCATGTCACAGGAGTTTGTTTTACAAATTATTTCATCACCCAGGTAATAAGCATAGTCCCTGAAAGGTAGTTTTTCGATCATCACCCTCCTCCCACCCTCCACCTTCATGTAGGTCCCAGGGTCTGTTGTTCTTGTGTATTCTTAGCCACTGCTCTTTTGGCTCAGTTTAGCTCACAGTGCTGACAGTGATTCTATTTGGGAACAGTATCTGTGGGCACCTTTGTTTTTGATGCCAATTTTAAATCTTCTATTCAAACATGTAAACTAGTAACCAAACTAAAGCCTAGAATCGACTTACTGATAACAAAGGAAAATTTCCCTTTCAAAGAAAACAACTTTGGAAAGCCTCCATAAGCCAAGTTGAGAATCAAGAGACTCTTTTTTTTTTAAATTTTATTATTATTACACTTTAAGTTTTAGGGTACATGTGCACAATGTGCAGGTTTGTTACATATGTATACATGTGCCATGTTGGTGTGCTACACCCATTAACTCATCATTTAATATTAGGTATATCTCCTAATGCTATTCCTCCCCACTTCCCCCACCCCACAACAGTCCCTGGAGTGAGATGTTCCCCTTCCTGTGTCCATGTGTTCTCATTGGAGAATCAAGAGACTCTTGTCAAAGAATATTATATGTAAATGCACAGTAATAAGAAATTCGAGCTTTGGATTTCCTAAAATATTTCTGATGGGAGAGGAAATTCTTGGCAAGGTGGACATGAGAAGTTTTCCAGAACTCAAACATTTTCACATTTATCACACAGAAAATAACTTTGATTATCTATATATGTTGACTTTATCCACTTTATTAATCAGAACGTTCTGGCAGCCAGAAAATGGGTCTCTTAGGGAATGTGACATAAAACAAAAGCAGATTTAGTTAGCATTAATAACAATAATTCTTTGTCAACAAAATACATATACCATGTATATTTAGTAATTCTCTGTCACTTTTTCCTATACCGTGACTTAGTCATAGCTTTGGCATTTGTCATAATGACAGCCAAATATTTGGTCCAAAGTTACAAATGAAAATGTGCACAAATCTTTTTAAATAGAAGCAAATATGCCAGAAATGATTTGTATTATAAGTAGTTGAAAAAAATGGAGATTTTTGACTATACATATTCAACAGTTTATACTACAGTTTTTGAAAAATTTAAGACTTTGACTAGACATGTTTATCTTTATCTGCTTATATCTGTGTATCTATCCATCCACACACAATAGTTTATACTCTAGTATTTTTTTTTTTTTTTAAATCAGACTTTGGCTAAAACAGCATATGCCTAATACCTAAAGAATTCTAAAATAATACATTTTCTATGATTCTGAAGATACTTCAGATTTCCCAATGTCTCCAGTCAGTGTTAGAATTTTGCATATCTACCATTCCTTTTTTTAGTTATACTGGCCTGACAGTTAATAAAATATAGATGCTAAAATATCTGATAAGCAAGTTTTAAATATATATCAATGTAAAAAGTCATGCTTTAAATACTAAAAAACTGCACTTTTCCCTGCTTACTTTTATTATTGTTTCCAAAAAGTGAAAAGGACACTGCTTTTGTAATGGTTTAGTACAGCATATGAACATTTCTGTCCAAAAGAAATTTACTTTAGAGGCATGAAACCAGGCCACAGCCACGCTTGATGACACAAAGTTCTGAGAGGTAAATCATGAGCAGCAATTTCAGGTCATTTCCTTGAGCAGGAGGGCATTTCAGCTAAGAAAGAACAGCAGAAAATTCATGTACGCTCAGCATGCTGATTTACCCAGTGCAGAATAGCTCTTGTCTAGAAAGGAGCTAGATTAGAAGTCCAATTTTTTAAGTTTCATATAAAGGAGAATTAACAAATAGTGCTCACAAAGAAAATGGTTGAAAATGCTTGTACTGAACCACGTCGAAGTTATCTAAAGAAGTATGATATGCAGTCCACCCAGGTTCATAGTATTACACATCTAGATATATCCACTATGAAGATGTTTGGCAATGTACAGGCAAAATGTCCAAATGGCTCTTTTTTAAAGCTTCTATTTGGATATTTTAATACTGGAAGAGGGCTCTAAGAAATGAAAATAGCTGAGTATCTGCATCCCGTAATTAACCTATTATTCATTCATTCAATCACTCAACAAACACATATTTGAGGTTTTACTATGTGCTACATCTGAACTGCGTATTGAAGGCACAACAGTGAGCGAGGCATGCAGTCTCCGAACTCATGAGCCACAGATGGAGTTCATATTCATTAACTGAACATTTCCTCTGTGTCTCTGTGCTGTGCTGATCACTGGTACTGCAGAAATATAGGAAAAGGTTCCTACTTTCAGAGAGTTTACGGTCTGATGGTGGAGATGAACACATTCACTACAGGTGAGGCGTCCTGGTGTGTCCAGTTGTGTCTGGAATTGGTGGGTTCTTGGTCTCATTGACTTCAAGAATGAAGCCGTGGACCCTAGCGGTGAGTGTTACACTTCTTAAAGGCAGTGTGTCCGGAGTTTGTTTCTTCTGATGTTTGGATGTGTTTGGGGTTTCTTCCTTCTGGTGGGTTCATGGTCTGGCTGGCTCAGGAGTGAAGCTGCAGACTTCCTGGTGAGTGTTACAGCTCGTAAGGCGGCGCATCTGGAGTTGTTCTTTCCTCCCGGTGGATTCATGGTCTCGCTGACTTCAGGAGTGAAGCTGCAGACCTTCGCAGTGAGTGTTACAGCTGATAAAGGCAGTGTGGACCCAAAGAGTGAGCAGTAGCAAGATTTATTGCAAAGAGCGAAAGAACAAAGCTTCCACAGAGTGGAAGGAGACCCCAGCAGGTTGCCACTGCTGGCTCTAGGTAGCATGCTTTTATTCCCTTATGTGGCCCCACCCACATCCTGCTGATTGGTGGAGCCAAGTGGTCTGTTTTGACAGGGTGCTGATTGGTGCATTTACAATCCCTGAGCTAGACACAAAGGTTCACCACATCCCCACCAGATTAGCTAGACACAGAGTGTCCACATAAAGGTTCTCCAAGGCCCCACCACAGTAGCTAGATACACAGTGTCGATTGGTGCATTCACAAACCCTGAGCTAGACACAGGGTGCTGACTGGTGTGTTTACAAACCTTGAGCTAGATACAGAGTGCCGATTGGTGTATTTACAATCCCTGACCTAGACATAAAGGTTCTCCAAGTTCCACCAGACTCAGGAGCCCAGCTGGCTTCACCCAGTGGATCTCACACTGGGGCTGCAGGTGGAGCTGCCTGCCAGTCCCACAGGGTGCGTCCACACTCCTCAACCATTAGGTGGTCATTGGGACTGGGCACCATGGAGCAGAGGGCAGCACTTGTTGGGGAGGCTCCAGCTGCACAGGAGCCCATGGCGGAGGTGGTGGGGAGCGGAGGCTCAGGCATGGTGGGCTGCAGGTCCCAAGCCCAGCCCTGCCCCACGGGAAGGCAGCTAAGGCCTGGCGAGAAATCGAGCGCAGCACCCGTGGGCTGGCACTGCTGGGGGACCCAGTACACCCTCCGCAGCCGCCGGCCTGGGTGCTAAGCCCCTCATTGCCCAGGGCGGCAGGGCCAGCCGGCTGCTCCCAGTGCGGGCCGCCAAGCCCACGCCCACCGGAACTCCAGCTGGCCCGGAAGCGCCGCAGGCAGCCCTGGTTCCTGCTCGCGCCTCTCCCTCCACACCTCCCTGCAAGCTGAGGGAGCTGGCTCCGGCCTTGGCCAGCCCAGAAAGGGGCTCCTACAGTGCAGCAGTGGGCTGAAGGGCTCCTCAAGTGCCGCCAAAGTGGGGGCCCAGGCAGAGGAGGCGCCAAGAGCGAGCGAGGGCTATGAGGACTGCCAGTACACTGTCACCTCTCACTGGCATGAAATGCACATGAGGTGTTATGAGAATGCAGTAAGAAATAGATTTATGACAGTGTTTCTTCTCTAATAGCTGCTAAAGATGGTTTACTCAGTCATGAAGAAGTCGCCTTGTAGTCCTAAGCTGGGTGTTTTTTTATTGATCTGTTAGTTTACAGACCATATTGGCTATTTCATTTATCTTGAAAATGAGAGTTTATCACTGAGATCCCATGGGGCTTTATATTAATTGCATATTTAAAGAAAATTAAAAAAAGAAACAAAATAGAGAAGTAAATGATTAGGTATCATGATGTGGCTTTCGACTTATAAACCTGAATTTGAGGTAAAAAAAAAAAAAAAAAAACAGGTTTCCTACTCTGCAGCTCATCAATTCCCAGCGGGTGGCCCCATGTAGCTGGAGGCAGGGCTTCCATGAAGTGCTGAGACCTTAAAGCTGTGGCCTTTGCTGTCTTTCGCCTTGCCTCTCCTTTGTAGCAGTCTTTGTCAATTCAAGGGCAAAAATGTGAATTATTTGGGGCATAAACTGCACAAATGTAGAGCAATTTTAGAAATCCAGTATAACTTAACAGATACAGGGCTTTCTGTTGTCTGAGTTTCAGAAGTCTGCCTTCATCTTTAGTTTTGCTGAAATGTTGTCTCAGGTTGCCTGAGTCTTAAGAAAACAGAATCTTGTTTTGTCTGTTTCATGTGAAAGGGGCAAACGCCTGTTCAGGCCTCGCTTCCTGCCAAGCAGTCTTCTGACATCACAGGCCACCACTTGGCTGCCTCTGACTCATTTTCTCTGTCTCTAGCACTGCTCTTCTCTCTTATATCACTCTTCTCATTTATTGTACATACTTCTTCGTGCTACCTTCAGGTCATCATAGATTAGTGTTTTCAAAACCCTGTTACTATCTCAGGTACCCATAAAATGATTCTTGTTTAAAGACTGAAAGGGGCTCTGTGATCATACACAACTGAATGCAGACAGAACTAGTCACTATGTTTGCCAATTTCATTAAGTGGGGGAAAAATAAAAAAACGTAGCCTTGGCAATTGGGGAGCTTCATTTAGACAAGTCGATTGAATGCTCTACTTCCTAACAGGGTGCTTTGATCTCAGATAAACACATACATTGGAAATTAATTATCCTAAAATGTTAGGTTTGCTTTTAAGAAATATTTTATGAAATGTTTCTGGTTATTTATAAGATATAATCTAAAGCCTTTATCTTGTCATTCAAGGTTCATCAAAGTTGAGCTCCAGTTAAATTTTTAATTTTTTTATTGAAGTGAAACTTACATAACATAAACACTTTTAAAATGAAAAATTTAGTGACATTTAGTACATTCAAAAAGTTTGGCCACCACCACTTCTATCTAGTTCCAAACATTTTTATTACTCCTAAATAAACCGTGTACCCATAGGCAGTCACTCCCTGTTCCTCTTTCCCCCAGCTGGTGGCAACCACCAATCTGCTTTCTGTCTGTAAAGATTTGTCTGTTCTGAATATTTCATATAAGTAGATTCACACAACATGTGACCTGCTGTGGCTGATTGCTTTGACTTAGCATAATGTTTTCGAGGTTCATTCATAGTGTGGTGTGACAGGAAAACCTTTTCGCCTACCACTTTAGGTTAAGTGGCTGGGGCCTGCTAATTTAGCTGACAATGGACAGATTAACAGGAGAAAAGATAACGTTTATTCATATGTAGAACACAAAAGAAGTGGCTCCTGAACTGCTAAAGATAGAAGTTTATATGGCAACTTTCACAGGGGAAGAGGAGAGGGGAAAAGGGGCTTCTACGGGCAGATCCAGTGGTTTCCTTATGAAAGACAAATCGATTTTTAGGGGAACAAATAGAAGATAAGAAAATTTGTGATGATTTTTGTTTAGGTAGGTACAAGTGGTCTTCATCTTTTTCTGGGCTGTAAAATTCCCTGGAGAGGGATTTTGTGGCAGCCTCACTCCTAGAAGTTTCTGCTTCTAGTAGGATAAGGGAAGCTCCAAAAAAGCTGCTTTCTACATCTGTTGAATCTCAAATGCCTTCAGTTTAAAACAATCTTCGTACCAACTCTGGGGGCTGAGTGGGTCCCCATAGTAGCATGTCTAGCACTTTGCTGCTTTCTACAGTTGACAAACATTACATTCACCTATTCATGGTTGATGGACATTTATTTTCTACATTTGGCTATTACAAATAATGCTACTATGAACATTCATGTATAAGATTCTGTGTGGGCTTTTCTCATTTCTCTTGAGTGGCAGTGATTGGGTCATAGATTAACTCAATGTTTAACCTTTTGAGGAACTGCCAGACTATTTTCCAAAGGGGCCACACAATTTTACATTCACATCCTAACCAGACTTGCTATTATCGTTTTTTTTTTTTTTTTTAATTGTAGCCCTTCTAGTGGGTATCAAGTGTTATCACACAGTGGTTTTGATTTGCATTTCCTTAGTGACTAATAGTGTTGAGCATCCTTCCATGTGCTTTTTGGCTGTTTGTATATCTTCTCTGGAGAAATGTCTGTTCAAGTCCTTTATCCCTTTTTTAATTGGCTTGTCTTTTTAAAATTGTTTTTAGAGTTTTTAAAAAATGTATTCTGGCTTCTAGACCCTTATTAGACATGATTTGCAAGTACTTTCTCTCATTCTGTAGGTTGTTGTTTCACTTTCTTGACAATGTCTTTTAACTCACCAAAGTTTTTAAGTTTGATAAAGTCCAGTCTGTTTTTTCTTTTGTTGCTCATGCTTTTTGTGTTAATTTTTAAATTTTAAATTCAAAAACAAGATGAAGAGCTAGAAAAAGCATCTCTTTGGCTCAGTGTTATTTGAATGTCTTCAAAAAACTTATAGGAAAGTGGAATGATGAGTTCTGCTTCACTTTACTGTCTCTTCACTATATTTACTAGCTTGAAGAATAAATAAGAGGATTTTTTTTTTATATTTTGAAAACACGAAACTTTCTGAGAACTCACCACTTATCGGAAACACCGTTTTTATTTCAAGAGGCAAATATCTATCCTAAGAAATAAAGTACAGATTGCTCTGTTTACCATCAAAGGGCTATTTTCTGGAATTCTGCATATTATATATTTTCTTAGAAAATACTACAAATGTTTTCCCATACCAAATAACAAAATCCTAATTCTAACATACATATAAAAAGTGTCTTGTGGAAAATATTAGTATTTATTGGCTAAGTGTCAATATTAGCCAGGTGTCAAGTATGCAGGAGACCTTTGATATGAATTACACCTTTATATGAATTTACACCTTTGATATGAATTACACCTTGTCTCTGTGGTAGTTAATTTTATGTCAATTTGACTGGGTTAAAGCACACCCAGATAGGTGGTAAAGCATTCTTTCTGGGTGTGTCTGTGAAGGTGTTTCTGGAAGAAACTGGCATTCAAATGGGTGGGCTGAGGAAAAAGGACCTACCATCACCAGTGTGGGATGGGTACCATCCATTTGTTGAGGGCCCAAGTAGAACAGAAAGGTCTCTTTTTTAGAGCTGAATCATCCATCTTCTGCACTTGTGCGTCAGAGCTCCAGGTTCTTGGGCCTTTGGACTCCGGGACTTAACACTATTGGCCCTTTGTGTTCTCAGGCCTTCAGCCTTAAACTGGAAGTCACACTCTCCGCTGCTTTGGTGTTCAGGCCTTCAGACTCAGGCTGAATGACACCCCTCACTCTCCTCGGTCTCCAGCTTGCAAAGGGCAAATCATGGGGCTTCTCAGCTTCCATGATTTCATGAGCCAATTCCCATCATAAATCCTGTCTTCTATGTCTATGTATGTCCTACTGGTTTTGTTTCTCTGGAGAACCCTGACTGATACATTCTCTTAACACTTCAGAAATAGACTGTATTATCCATATTATTATGACACTCTAGGGCTAAGGGAAATTTTATAAAATTGGCCTTAAGTCATTCAATTTATAGCTCATAAATGTAACATGAGCTAGACAATTTCAGTTTACAGCCTGATGACAACAGATGCAACATTCCAAAGTGATGTCACTTTTTTGAAAAGTGAATGATCCTACTTTTCCCCTGCCTGTAACCTTTCAGTGGATCCCATCATTTTTAGACTGAAGTGTAAGCCTTACAAGGCCTTTCCAATTCTTTGCCTTTCTCCCCCACCTCATTGTTTCAGCCCTCCCTCTTCTTTCTCTTTCCCACCTGGTGGCCTTATCTGGCATCCCTAACATTTAGCCTGTTGCTCCTATGGCCAAGAGCTGAAAGGCTTCATGATGTGTTCTTTACTAAATGTATTATCTACAGTAAGGAGAGTGGAGAGACCTAGAAAGCAAGATTTTGGTTAGAATTCTATAAAACCCTCAGATATCCCATCTAGAGCTGACTTTTTAAGATGTATGGGATGTGTCATTCCTCCGGCCTGCATATTGATGTCAGCAAATTGAGAAATGGTCTCCCAGCCCCCATGATCCTGGCAACCACATGTGTCCCCTGATTGCCAGCTGCCATAGGCAAGAGTAAAGGGCCAGAGAGCTGTGTGATCTTGGCAGCTCCTTTCTCCTGCCACCCTTTCTCCTAGTACCCATTATGTCAGCACTTCAATCTGCCTAGGAGGACATCATACATTGTAGTACAAGACCCCTTGCTTGTCTTTCTGTCAGTTGCCCAAAGAATCCCTAGACTCCTAGATCACCACTCAAGACTTGAACTCTTGGCCATATAGTCTGGTGATGCCAGCGGCCATGGTGTCTGATACTTGAGTTTTGCTCTGGCCGTGGTTCATCTGGTCTTACGCACCTTGGCTTCAAAGTTCTTCTAAAGCTAACCTCACAGTCAGATACCTGGATAAGTGATCAACAGCAGTGTTACCTGAAGTCTTTATGTATCTTATCTGTGCACTATCATCCTTTTCTATAAATGTGGGTTGAGGCCTGAATACTAATTCAATCTCACTAGCACCATCCATTTCTGAATCAATGGCAAATGTTGCATTGTCAATATCAAGCTCAAGCCCAGAGTCGGCAGATGTTTTGGTCCATTTGTGACTATGGCCTGTTTCCTTGTTGTTCTGTGTGGATGCACCACTACAATGCAAACCATCAGCATTCTCTTCTGCTCTGCTACCATTTTCAGTCTATTGTTTCTTGCCTCACTGTAATCTGCTCCTGACTGGTACCTTCAGTCCTTCTTTAGAGCTGAGACTGAGTGCTCACTGATTACTGTGCTTGTGGATGCTGGCTAATACTCTGTCTCCAAGAGCTTCGTACTTATCATGACGTGGGTAAATTTTGCTGATGAGTGCATCAAACATTTTAGACTAAAGTATAAGGCTTACAAGGCCTTCCCAATTCTTTGCCTACCACCCCACCTCATTTTTTGTTAGCCCTAGCTCTTTTTTTCCTTTCCCACCCTGTGGCATTTTCTGGCATCCCTAACATTGAGCCCATTGCTGCCACCACCAAGAACTGAAGGATCCCCTTAGTGATCTTTTGGAAACTAGATTTTTTTTTGACAGGTAGAGTGTTTTTTGCTGTCATTTCTAAGGACTGTGATGATGCAGTCTGCACAAAAATGATGTAAACACTCCTTTATGGTCATGGTGTCTTTCAACACATCCAAACAAATTAGACCCATTATTTCACTCTGTAGGCTTTGAGGTGAAGCCACAATTTCTAAGCCATCTGTTACTGCCTCTTCAGGTGTTCGTTATAATTCATATAAACTGAACTCCCATGTTTTGGTTAATGGTTGAGATCCATTTGTTTGCACAGCCTGAGACATTACAGCTCCTGCCCCCAGCCCAATTTTCTTTTTGACCTAGACTGGTTTACACTATTCAAATATTTTCCCCTTAATTTATGAGTTTCTTTTTGGAAGGGACTCCGTTTTCAGTAGGTTTTCTTTTCTCTTAAAAATATGTCTAAGTTTGGCCAGGTGCAGTGGCTCATGCCTGTAATCCTAGTACTTTGGGAGGCCGAGGCAGGCAGATCACTTGAGGTTAGGAGTTCGAGACTAGCCTGGACAACATAGTGAAACCCCGTATCTATTGAAAATACAAAAATTAGTCTGTCCTGGTGACATGCACATGTAATTCCAGCTACTTGGGAGGTTGAGGCATGAGAATCTCTTGAACCTGAGAGGTGGAGGTTGCAGTGAGTCAAGATAGCGCCACTGCACTCCAGCCTGGGCAACAGAGTGAGACTCCGTTTCAGAAAAAAATTAATTAATTAAAACAAAAAATATATGTATAAGTTCTTTTCCACAAAGTTTGGTTCCATTTGAAGTACACTTCTGGCCCAGAAATTTTTCGTAGTTCTTTACTCTTAAGTAAAGATTCAATTGGCCATCTTTTCGCCTTTCCCCCTCAAAAGGTCTTTAGGCCTACAGAATGTTATATAATATGTATTCTGACTTTTCCCTAGAGTCTTGTATATTTTCTTTTCTATATAAACTGCAGTATCTTCATGAAGACTAAGGGGCAAATTTACTATGCTTAAAGACAATTCTCATAGGATTATTCTTTACATAGTATTTTCTTCCATAATTTTCTTATTTTAGAAACAAGTGTTTATTGAGTTAGTGTCCATTGTAATGCAATGTTATTATTTTTTATTCCATTCTTTTCCCTTGTAATTTTGGAATTTCTGGTCCTAGAAAGAGAATCAAACAAAATCTTAATGTTAATCTATGAGAAATTGGTTCATTGACAGATTTTGCTGAAGAAAGAAAAATTAAATTGGTTGTGAAATGTAGTCTTCAAGTGTATATTTGAGAGTGCTTTTGGCCAGGTGGGGTGGCTCACACCTGTAATCTCAGCACTTTGGAAGGCCAAGGTGGGCAGATCACCTGAGGTCAGGAGTTTGAGACCAGCCTGGCCAACAGGGTGAAACCCCATCTCTATTAAAAAAAAAAAAAAAAATTTAGCTGGGTGTGGCAGCACACACCTGTAATCCCAGCTACTTGGGAGGCTGAGGCAGGAGAACCTCTTGAACCTGGGAGGCAGAGGTTACAGTGAGCCAAGATCACACCACAGCATTCCAGCCTGGGTACAGAGTGAGACTCCATCTCAAAAAAAAAAAAAAAAAAAAGAGTGCTTTTTTTTGGTATTAGTTCTACTGTCACTTCAGGTCATTTATTATATATGTTTGATTTTTTTCCTGTTAAAATACCAGATATATGGAGACATTTGACACATTAGCCTTGATGGAAAGTATAAGATACATTTAAAGTGGCCGGGCGCGGTGGCTCACTCCTGTAACCCCAGCACTTTGGGAAGCTGAGGCAGGCGGATCACGAGGTCAGGAGATTGAGATCATCCTGGCTAACATGGTGAAACCCTGTCTCTACTAAATATATAAAAAATTAGCCGGGGGAGGTGGTGGATGCCTGTAGTCCCAGCTACTCGGGAGGCTGAGGTAGGAGAATGGCGTGAACCCGGGAGGCGGAGCTTGCAGTGAGCCAAGATCTTGCCACTGCACTCCAGCCTGGGCTACAGAGCAAGACACCATCTCAAAAAAAAAAAAAAAAAAAGTTATGTTTAAAGCTTCCCTATTTTTTTTTTTTTTTATTGGTAGCCACATAAGTTTCAGGAATAATATGGCGGCCAGGTGCAGTAGCTCATGCCTGCCAGCACTTTGGGAGGCTGAGGCTGGTGGATCACCAGAGCTCAGGAGTTTGAGACCAGCCTGGCTGACATGGTGAAACCCCATCTCTACTAAAAATACACACAAAAAATCCGGGAGTGGTGGCAGGTGCCTGTAGTCTCAGCTACTCGGGACCCGGCTGAGGCAGGAGAATCAGTTGAACCCAGGAGGTGGAGGTTGCAGTGAGCCAGGGATGGTGCTACTGCACTCCGGCCTGGCAACACAGGCTGACTCCATCTCAAAAATAATAATAATAATAATAATATGGTACATAGAATGAACAACAGAAAAAAATCCAGTTTGCTTCCATTAGAAAAGTGTGTTTAGCATTTTGAGTTGCCACATCAGCTTATAAATTTGGTGCGCTCTGCTAATTACACCTTGTGGAAGCAGATGAATGAAACTTGAGCCCTGCTTTGATATGTAGTGAAAGATTATTCTGTAGAAGAATGTCAGCTAGTAGGGTAAAGTCATTCTGCTTTTAATTTGTATACTGAGGGACAATGTTGGGTGTTTGGGAGCCAGAAGGCTTTATGCTGACAGGTTAGAAATAAGATTGACTTGTGTGTTATTTTTCATCTCTCTCCTGACTCTAGGTATGTTTCCAAGTTTATATTATCACACTATTTACAAACATATGTTTTCATTGAGAAATTAATCACAAAGGATTTTTGATAGATAGACCTCCAGTACCATTATAACTAAAGTCTGTCTAGTTATTGTACATATTTATCCATCAGTTTCAACAGATTGGGGCTGGCTTGGTGTTCTAAATGTATTTAAAATCCTTTTCTATAGGGTTTATTTTTTGTTTTGTTTTGTTTTGTTTTTAATCTGTGCTGTGAAATTTGAAAACCACTAAAAATGAAGGGAACTTTTTTTTTTCTTTAGACAAAGTCTCATTCTGTTGCCCAGGCTGGAGTGCAGTGGTGCAATCTTGGCTTACTGCAACCTCTGCCTCCTGGGTTCAAGTGATTCTCATGCCTCATTCTGCTGAGTAGCTAGGATTACAGGCACGTGCCACCATGCCCAGCTAATTTTTGTATAAAAATCAAAGGAAATATTCAATTCCTTTTCTGATGTAATTTAAGTGTATAGATTACTAATGCATGTCCCCGGTTTTGTGATAAAACTTCTTAGGTTTTATTGATGAAGTTTTAGATTCATAGTTGTGTTAAATCAGTTAAATAGGTTCCCATTGTGAATATTAATTGAAATTTTGTCTTTAGGCAGAGAGTTATTTATGAATACAAGCTCTGTGCCTAGAGAATGTATGTGTTTTTATCTGTTAGTATGGAAGGATATAAACTACATCATTAGTGAAAAGAAAAAGACTTGAACTCTTTTCCCTGTCTCCTATCCTTCCTGAACTACTGAAAATCCTCTCTTGCAGCCTCTGGAGCTCGTGGTGCATCCCCAATAAATTCCTTAGGGACCTCCTCTGACCCTCTTCCTTCTTGCTCTGACCAAAATCATGATCTTATCTGAGAATACTGCCTCCCTTGTAGCTCTATCAGTTGGCATCTATTTTCATTTCATTAAGCTCTGTAACACTAGGCCTGGGGGTAGAGTACCTGCTCACCTTGCTCACTGCCACATCCAGACTAGTGTCTCTTCCTCCTTCTGAAAACACCCTGGCTTTGCAGCTCATGCCATTAGTCTATATTACTCACTAACCCTCCTTAGCACAGTCATCTCCAGGCCCTGTCCTGCTCTCCACGTTAATGGAAGATGTTGGCACCTGCCCTGCCACTCTGTCCAACACTCCTGTTATAATTCTAGATCTTTCAGTATCCACACAGATAATCCTTCCAATATTTGCCTTCTTTTTTCCTTGTCTGCTTCTTCTACATTGACCTTGTGCCAAGACCAGCTCAGTCATGGAGACCCTAACCCAGCAGCAGTAGAGAAATTAAAGACACACACACACAGAAATATAGAGTGTGGAGTGGGAAATCAGGGGTCTCACAGTCTTCAGAGCTGAGAACCTTGAACAGGGATTTACCCACATATTTATTGACAGCAAGCCAGTCATAAGATTTCCTAAAAGTATTCCTTATGGGAAATAAAGGGATGGGCTCTGGCTAGTTATGTGCAGCATGAACATGTCCTTAAGGCACAGATCACTCATGCTATTGTTTGTGGTTTACGAATGCCTTAAGCAGTTTTCCGCCCTGGGTAGGCCAGGTGTTCCTTGCCCTCATTCCGGTAAACGGACAACCTTCCAGCATGGGCGTCAAGGCCATCACGAGCACATCACAGTGCTGCAGAGATTTTGTTTATGGCCAGTTTTGGGACCAGTTTATGGCCAGATTTTGGGGCCTGTTCCCAACATGTTCCCCTTCTTTGTTTTGCAAAGCGATAAAAGCAAAGGCAGCTTTGTCATGATGAGCTACTTCTTGCAGGAGTCAGGATCTGCATCTGCAGAGGCAATGGTGATCACTTCTATCATAGCTACCATTAAATTATTGTGACTGGTTGTCCTGCTTTCCTCAGGTTTTCTTCCGCCATCTGTGACAGCTTCTTGATCTGTCCCCAGGTGGATGGCTGTGTTCAACGGGTGTTGCTTGTGACAGTTGGGGTCCTCCTCAGAGTCAGTCTCAACATGGCTGCAACTGGGGGGAGCTTGGGATACTCCCAGAATCTCTTCCTCAGCATCTGTTTCATGGTAAGGTTTCAGGTGTCTCGATGGTATCCAAATTGGCTGTTGATTTTGGCCTGGAGAAACACAAGCATAACCTCTACCCCAGGTTATTATTTTACCTATTTCCCAACTTTTTGTTATTGGATCTCTCCACCAAACCAGTTGTTCTGCTTCTGTCTTTGCAGCTGGTTTCTGTAGATGCTGTTAGCATCTGGCCTTTAGGCAGGCAGGCTCAAAAAATTTAAAGTTAATAACGCTAGATTCAGTTGCATATGCGGTGTTCCATAGTCCGTTTTCCCCCCTCTGCTTTTGCAACTTCTGTTTCATGGAGAGATTCATTCTTTCCACTATGGCTTGTCCTTGAGAATATATGGGATACCAGTAATGTGTTTAATATTCCATATAGAGAAAGATGTAGCTAGAACTTGGCTAGTATGGCCTGGGGCATTATCTGTTTTAATAGAAGCTGGCATGCCAATCACCACAAAACACTGCAAAAGGTGATGTTTAACACAGGCAGAAGACTCTCCTGATTGGCATGTAGCCCAGACACAGTGAGAAAAGGTGTCCACACAAACATGTACATAAACTAGACTCCCAAACGAGAGAACATGTGTGACATCCATTTGCCAAAGAGAATTAGGTTCCAATCCTTGAGTATTAACTCCTGTAAAAGATGAGGAAGGTACCATTTGGCAAGTTGGGCATCACTGGATAATAGCTTTAGCTTCTTTCCAGGTAATGCTGTATCTGTGTTTGAGACCAGGTAATGCTGTATCTGTGTTTGAGCTTCTTTCCAGGTAATGCTGTATCTGTGTTTGAGGTAATGCTGTATTTGTGTTTGAGACCAAATTAACATGGGTTAAATTGTGAAAGTGTCTAGCATTAGATATCACATTAGCAACTAGGTGATCAGCCACTTGATTCCCTTCAGTCAAATGTCCTGGAGGAGGTGTATGAGCCCTAATGTGAGTGATGTAGAAAGGGTGCATTCTACTCCTAACTGCTGTTTGCAGTTAGGTAAATAAAGTCATCAGTTTTTCATCTGTATGAAATCATAACTGAGCATTTTCAATTAACTGTGTGGAATGAATCACATATGAAGAATCAGAAATCACATTAAAAGGCATATTAAAAGCAGCAATACCTCAATTATAGCTACAAGCTCTACTTTTTGAGCTGAAGTATAGGGTGTCTGGAAAACTTTACTTTTTAATCCAGAATAAGAAGTTTTACCATTACTAGACCCATCTGTAAAAACATTTTCAGCACCTTCAATTGGTTTAAATTTAGTTATTCTAGGGAGGATCCAATTAGTTAATTTCAAAAATTGAAACAGTTTCATTTTAGGAAAATGATTATCAAGAACTGTTCAGTAACCAAGTCCTCTAAAGCCTCCATTTTTCTCTTTACTCAGTGGCCATTGTTCTATCCAAATTGGCTTATATGTTAACCATTTTAAAGGTATAGGTTCTGGAGGCTTAACAATGGCCACCATCAAAAATGATATCCTAAACCTTGGCGGGAACTTTGTCTTTCTGCTTGAAGGGGTTCCTTTAAACCTTGCAAATGTTTTCCTAGTCCCATACCAGGGACATACCCCATTTCATGCAACATATGTTGACTTTGAAGGCTGTATAATTGTTCAGCAATTAGAACTTGTGTTCCCCATTGTTGTAATAAATCTCTCCCCCATAAATTTATAGGTACAGAAGTTATAATTGGTTGAATAGTCCCAGGTTGTCCATCGGGCCCTTCACAATGCAAAATATAACTATTTTGATATACTTCAGGGCCTTTACCAACTGCAACTATGTTAAATTGAGTGGGTTAAATTGGCCACACAGACAGCCAGTGCTGTAGAGAAATGAATGAAATGTCTGCTCCTCTGTCTACCAAACCTTGAACTTTCTATCCCTGAATAGTTATTTCACAGGTAGGATATTTATCAGTAATTTGATTTTCCCAATAAGCTGCTTTGCCTTGTTGATTTGTGCTTCTAAATCCTCCTGCTCATTTAATTTCACTTTTCCCCATTTCCGCATACAGCACAATCAGGAGCTGTGCTATGCACTGTCCTGGCTCTGCTTTCCAGGGAACAGAAGTAGATATAACAATTTGAATTTCCCCATTGTAATCTGAATCAATGATTCCTGTTTGTACTTAAATTTAAACTAGACCTTCCTAGAAGTAATCCTATCATCCCTGCTGGCAAGGATCCACAGACTCCTGTTGGAACTTTTTGCGGGGGTTCCCCAGGCAGAAGGCTCACAGCTTTTGTGCAACATAAATCTACTGCAGCACTGCCAGCTGTGGTGGGGGACAGACATTGTATGGGGTGAGGAAATGGCCTGAGCCAGAAATGCCCTGGTTTGGAATGGGGCCCGGGATGGGCCCCTCCTGGCATTTCCTGAATTTAAAAGGAAAAGTCTCAAATGTAGCTACAATATTTCCCTGTTAATTGGGTGGATGTATTCTAACAGGGAACTGCCAAGCCTCTAAATCACCCTGTCTTCTAGCTTGCTGGATTCCTGCCTGAATAGAACTGACAACAGTCATTCAAGGTGCTGCTCAAACAGTCACTGAGGCAACTACTTTTTGCCCAGTGTCCTCTGGAAAAGAAAGATCTGGAGGGTCAGGCCACTCTTTTTCTTCAAAATATGGAAGGGGTTCAGAAGGGTAGGGATGAACCTCTTCCTCCTTTGCTGTTTTAGCTTTAGCTGGCAAACCAACCTGCTCTGATACTTCTTCTGTTACTTCGTTATACTCTCCTTCCTCCTCATCATTAGTGTGAAAAGTTTCCAAGGTGGAATGAACCAAAGCCCACACTTGTCCCACTGTTACCCTGATGCTTCCAAGATCCCCTTCTTACTCACCAAGGGGATTGCTTTAAGAGTACTAGGCTGCCCTCCAGTTTAGTTCTGTGTTCTCCAATGGTTGCTCCGGTGACCCTTCAACCTGGGTTCGAGCCTCCAAGTATGGACGCCACTTGCCGAGACCAGCTCAGTCGTGGAGACTCCAACCCAGCGGCGCTAGATGAATTAAAGACACACACACAGAAATATAGTGTGGAGTGGGAAATCAGGGGTCTCATGGCCTTCAGAGCTGAGAGCCCCAAACAGAGATTTACCCACATATTTATTGACAGCAAGCCAGTCGTAAGATTTACTGAAAGTATTCCTTATGGGAAATAAAGGGATGGGCTGAAATAAAGGGATGGGCTCTGGCTAGTTATCTGCGGCATGAACATGTCCTTAAGGCACAGATCGCTCATGCTATTATTTGTGGCTTAAGGACGGCCTTAAGCAGTTTTCCACCCTGGATGGGCCAGGTGTTCCTTGCCCTCATTCTGGTAAACTGACAACCTTCCAGCGTGGGCCTTAAAATTCTAAGGCCATCATAAGCATGTCACAGTGCTGCAGAGATTTTGTTTATGGACAGTTTTGGGGCCAGTTTATGGCCAGATTTTGGGGCCTGTTCCCAACAACCTTGTCCCTCACATAATCTCTGCTGCTTATAACTCTAGTTATATTCTACATCTGTCTTTAGAAATATCTTGTTTCCTCTCCATAATGTCAATTTTAAGAATGCCACTCTTTGACCAATGCTTCCTACCCATCTAAATCAACTTCCCTCATGTCTGAGCTCCCAACACTTCTTTGACCTCACTGGGGTTTACAGTCCTTTCAATTTCCTATAGTCGTTCATGTTCTCATTTTCTGTGTCACCCCATTTAGATGTCGTGTTGCATGATGGTAATTATTCCTTTGCCTATACTCTCAACTACCTTGCCTCCTTTTCCTTCTCTGCAGACAATTGACTGAGGTTGGAGAAAAGTGCTGACTGGCTGCTTTATTTTAAGTTGACAATCACTAACCCAAGTAAACTTTAGTGCTGCCTGGCAATCCCACTCTCTTTTCCAGTACTCATCACTTTCCCACTCTCCTAGATGATTATTTTCCCTTCCCTGCTCTCCTAAAATCACCACCATCTCCATCATTATTGTTCTCAGCTGGTGACCTTGGTTTCTAATCCACTGAGAAAATGGAATCAACCATTGAGTCTCTACCAGCTGGATGGTACTCTAGCACTTGGCTGCTACTGGGATGAATGTGGATCAACTGTTTGCTTTCCCAGCTAACGCCAAACCCTTCACTTGTCTACCAGACCCTAGCCCCCATCATCAACTCAATGATGCTGCTTCTGTTTTCTGATTCTTTCTCCTGCTTCAACATGTTTTCCCCATTGTATCAGATTACTCACACTGGCATACAGTAATGTTGGATGTCTTTCAACATTTATTAAAAACTTCCCTTGATGCCATTTTTCCCTTACCATTAAGTGTGAAGTCATGTGTAGATACTCTTTACTGAGTTGAGGAAGCTCCCTCTGTTCCTAGATTCCTAAGGGTTTTTACTATGAATGGCTGTGGGATTTTGCCAAATGCCTTTTCTGCATCAATAGAGATGATCAATTGATATGGCCTTCTCTTTTTTCAATCTTCCACATCTTGACAAATGGCAACTTAATCTCTCCAGCCACTCAAGTTAAAAAACCTTAGTGTCACAGTTGACTTTGGTTTTTCTCCCATGTTCTATGTCCAGTTTGTTGGCAAAGCCTATCGTCTCTAACTTCAAAATATATCCAAGGCTTGTCATGTCTCAGCCACTCCACTGCTACCATCTCAGTCAAAACCACCACCACCTCTTGTGTAATGGTATCTCTGCCCTATCTCTTTCTTCCGTCTGAGTTTCACACTGTCAACTTTTCAATCTGGAAAATTAAGTCTGGAACTCTCAGTAAACACTCTTGTTCTACTTTCTTCATTTATATAGCATAGATAAATGTTAGGACTTGTGGCATTTGAAATTTTCATGTGCTTAAAGTTCTAAATTTCATAAGTTTCTACTTTATTGGCTTCCTAAAGCAATCTGTCTCTCATGGCACACACTCTTAAAATTCACTTTAAACCAGAACAATCTTTCAATTGCTCAAATTAATACTTTTAGTTCAATGACATTGCCTTTCAGTGACAAAGTAAATTTAAAACAATTTAAGTGAAAGCAACAGAGGTTGAGTGAGGTTTTTGATGAATTCATTCACAGTTTGTGACAGTGTATGATTGTTCTCATGAATTCTATTCATTCAAGTTTTGAGAAAAGGGTAATGAAAATGCCCTGCAAGGTCAGCCAATCCATTCTCCGTATCAGGGCAAAATATTTCTCTTCCAAATGAGCCCATCAAGCCTCTGCCATGCTGAGGCATCCATCCTGGATCTCAGCATGGCAGCGATCATTCAGGCCGTGGGAGCTGTCAGACCTTTTGATCTAAAGGCAGTTAAAAAAAACCCCAAAGCAGCCCCACTCAACAAAGGCCATTTGTCTGCTTGACATCAAAATAGTCTAAGTTACAAGGATTGCAGTTTATCATCTTCATGGAGGGACTTTTTTCCCTAGTTTGTCATTCCTCCCATCCAGCCATCTTACTAATATATCCAGGGTTTATCTGAGCATTGTATATTTTTTATTTCTTTGTGCCTCATTTTTCTGATGTTTGAGTGCTTCCTTTCACTCATGCTGCCTCAAGAAGGAAGCCTGACTTCCCTTTTTCTGAGGCTATTAAAACTAAGTGAAAGGCACCTGACGTGGTCCTGCTTTCACTGCTGAGATGATAGCTTTTTGTTGGGAAGTAATTTTTAAATTATGTAAAGTCTATCATAAAAAACACCAATTTATGCAACATAGAAAATTAAGAAACATTCTTATTTTATAATAGTTCTTAACTTTTTAAAGAAAAAAATGAAAATTCACCATAAACTCAAAATTGTCTTTGTAACTCCCAAAGCCATGCCCCTCCCTCCTCTCTGGAGCATTTATGTAAGTTTAACATGAATCTTTCTAAGTCTTCTTTTTGTTCTATTTGTCTATCTATCTTTCAGCAGTAGATATCCTGAAGTGTCTATATTATTTTGCTGATCTTTTTGTTTGTCCCTGTGCCTATACTGTGTTTTATTACTTAGCTTCCTGTCTTTTCCTCCTTCCTTCCTTCCTTCCTTCCTTTCTTGCTTTCTTGCTTTCTTTCTCTTTCCTTCTTTTCTTTTCCTTTTTCTGTTTTTTTTTCAAGAGTCTTGCTCTGTCACCCAGGCTGGAGTGCAGTGATGCAATCATGGCTCATTGCAGCCACAACCTCCTGGGCTCAAGCAATCCTCCCACCTCAGCCTCCCAAGTAACAAGGATTACAGGCCTGAACCACCATGCCTAAATAATTTTTGTATTTTTTAAAAGACAGAGTTTCACCATGTTGCCCAGGCTGATCTCAAACTCCTGGGCTCAACTGATCCACCTGCCTTGGCCTCCCAAAGTGTTAGGATTATAGGTGTGAGCCACCACACCTGGCAAGTTTCCTACTTTTTTTTTTTAACTGTTCTCGATGTGAAGCAGGATCATTTTTTTGTTTGCTTGTTTTCTTTCCAATAACTTAACTATTCTTAGGACTTTATTGTTTAAATAAAATTTTAGAATCTGTCAAGTTCTGCAGAATATTAATGGAAATATCACTGATTAAATAGTTTAAATTGCTTTCCTAGTCAAGAGCATAACGTATCTCATGACTTGCTCAGATCTTTTTGTCCTTCATAATGATTAACATCTTCATTTTATTCATAAAGTTTTATTTGTTTACTTTTAAAAAAGGATTTATGCCCTTTTATAGCAAGTCCCATTTACAGCATTGTTTCTGTAGGGGAAATTCACCTCAAGTTCCAAACAACCTAGATAAAAAGCAACTTTGGGAATATGTGCTGCATGGAAGCTGGAAATGCTTCACTAGTGATGGTCTACCCACTGTGGGCTCTGTTTTGTAAAGGTCATTTTCAGCTCATTCTGCTTTAGAAATTTTTTCTGTTGGTATGTCTCTATATTATATAGATAGCTATTTGCCTGTGTGGTTATTAGGAGAGGATGAAAGTTTAATTCACTGAAATCTCTCCTTCCTTCCCTGCCTCCTTTCATCATCCCTCCTTTCCCCCTTTTCACCTTCCTCTTGCAGCCCTTCATCTCCGCTGTGAGGCAGGCAGTGGAGCAAAGGCCACAGGCTTCGTGGAGACTTACCCCATCATGTCTGACTTCTCAGAGCCCTCCGTGTTGTTAGGAGCCCAGGATAGTCCTTCCTGAAGCACATGGGCTTTCAGAATGAGTTCTCTCTGCTCACAAGTCTTATTCTTTCATCATCAAAATGTTCCTTAAATTATCCCAGGCCAAAGCCTTAAATATAAAGCTAGCTGGTGCAACTTTATTATAACACATAGTTTGAATTTAAGCACCTGGATTTGAAATGTTGGAAGATAAGTGTGATTGGATTTTAGTTGTGTATTCATAAACGGTTGGTGAGGTGTTTATGTCTAGGCAGCTCAACCCTAACTCTGGAGAGGGTCAAGTGCTTGGCCTCAGAGATGGAGAGGACAGAGCTCAGTGGCCGCACCTAAGGCAGAGTAGTGCAGTAGGCCCCTTCTGTCGCAATCAGTCACTGGAGTGCCCTTCCTCTGGGCTAGTGACAGAGGCTGGGCTTCTTTGGAGACCCACAGTCTTTCAGGACCTCCACTTCCTTTCCCTGCCTCCTGTGTCCGTGTATCTCGAATGGGGAAATGGTAAGGAACCCTTTACTGTAACCCTCCAGGAATAGGACAAGAGATTTCTTCTTCTTATTATTATTATTTGAGTCAAAGTTTTGCTATTATTGCCCAGGCTGGAGTGCAATGGCGTGATCTCAGCTCACTACAACCTCTGCCTCCCAGGTTCAAGCAGTTCTCCTGCCTCAGCCTCCTGAGTAGCTGGGATTACAGGCATGCACCACCACGCCCGGCTAATTTTGTATTTTTATTAGAGATGGGCTCCAGGTTGGTCAGGCTGGTCTTGAACTCCTGACCTCAGGTGATCTGTCAGCCTTGGCCTCCTAAAGTGTTGGGATTACAGGCATGAGCCACTGCGCCCAGCCAAGAGGTGGTATTAAGCTTATTAACATTTAATCATGCTTCATGAATTTGTCAAAGTCTCACTCATTCAGAGCAAAAATAACTTGTGTATAGTTTCACCTCTGGACCTAGAAAGCCAGCCCTTAATCAGGTGAGCAGTCTCACATATACTTGGCTGACAGCACTGGGTATACATTTGAATCTTCCACTTTGTGAGTAATTCATTTCCTATGGCTTGTTATGAAAAAATTAAGTGAAAGGTCATCTTGAAAGAAAAATATCTCACAGTCTGCCAAAACTTGGAATTGGTTGGCACAGAAATGCATGATTAAAACATCAAAGTGTAGGTACGTTATGGTTTTAGCTTTTTTTCTTGTATAGACACAAGGCTATTATTGTTCATAACGAACATGTAAGATGTTAGGTTTTATAAGTGTGGAAAATAAGGTCAACATTTTTTCTTTAATATACATCTGGCTAATTATGTTGAGCTTTACCTTCCAGAATAAGGAGAAAAATATTTCTAAAGAAAGAAACTTAAGAAGCAGCCAGAGTGAGTATAAATGCCCAGGGGGTCGCCGTAATGGAGTCCTTCCTCTCACGCAGGCACTGGGCCAGGCACCACCCTTTGTTATCTCAGGGAGAAAGGAGAGCAGGGACTGAAAAGCCTTAGGAAGGAAATGGCCCTCTCTCAGTTGCAATCCATTCTTTCCACTGAGAATCTTGCATTACCCAATAACCTACCATCTTCACAGGCCAACAACAAGGCAGACTGGAGGAGGGTATACATTGTCCTCTTTTTTTTTTTGAGACAGAGTCTCACTCTGTTACCCAGGCTAGAGTGCAATTGTACAATCTCTGATCACTGTAACCTCCATTTCCCAGATTCAAGTGATTCTCCTGCCTCAGCCTCCCAAGTAGCTGGGATTACAGGCACCCACCACCACGCCCGGCTAATTTTGTATTTTTAGTAGAGACAAAGTTTCACCATGTTGGCCAGGCTGGTCTTGAACTCCTGACCTCAAGTGATCTACCTGCATCAGCCTCCCAAAGTGCTGGGGTTACAGGCATGAGCCACCGTGCCCAGCCTGTCCTCATTTTAAATAAAAGGGAAAAAGCATAGACCATGTGCTTAAAGGAGAATTCCAGGTCGATAATGGGCCTTAAACTTGATTTCCCTGGTTTGCCCAGGCTCTTCATGCCTGTAATGAGAAAACATGTGAATCTGCTTTTCCTATTATGAAATATTCACGTTAATTAAAAGAATACTTATGGAGTACACTTTAGGTGCAATGTGGGGTGGCAGGTGAGAGAGAAGATTGAGAGATGACTTCTGTGCTCAGGACATAGACATCTATTGGAGGATAAACACAATGACCCGCCCTACCAAGAATAAGATGAGATATGCCCAAACAGGGCCAAATGCTAATTCTGAGGAAGGACTTACAGAAAGCTTCCAGGAAGGGCCCTGGTGGGTGAGAGATGAGGAACAGTGACTTCAGACAAAAGGACTAAAGAAATGCAAGGAGGCACAGAAGTTCAAGGCTTCACCATGGAGTTGTGACAGACAGGTCCGGCTGGTGGGCCATCTGGGAGCGTAGGTTGAAATAGGCTGGAAAGGCGTCTGCATCTGGACTTTAGCAGGCTTTGAATGCCAAGAAGAGCAGAAGTGAGAATTTCAGTAAAGACTTTCAAACAGGGGAGTGGCATAACTACATTTTGTGATTAAGGAACTAATTCTGGAGTCAGTGTAAAGGATGGACTGGAGAAGAGACAGACTGGAAGCAGAGGACCTGTCAAGAGGCCATTGTTGTCAATAGTGTCGGTGAGAAGCTCTATGGAAACAAAGCAGATACGAACAGGGAAGCAAGCGTGATCTTTGGAAAAACATGTCAAGGCTGGTAGAAAGAGCTTTGGGCATGGGCATTGGACACCTAAATTCTGCCACTTCCCAGCCATGAGATTAGGGCACGTCTCTTAAGTTGCTGAAATCAGTTTCTTCATCAGTAAAATGGAAGTGATATCCACCTTATGAGAGAAGTTTTGGGAGAGTGCTTTGTACATTCTAAACTGCAATACCCATTGTGATATTCTTAAGTTTTTAGAATGTTGAGACTGTCTTATTGAATTATTTAACAGATACTTATTGAGTGCCTTTCATAGGCTGGGCATTGTTTTAGCTTTTAGGGACTCAGCAGTGAATAAAACAAGTAAAATGGCCTGCGCTCATGGAACTTATACACCATGGAGGGATAGAACAGAAACAAAAGATATAAAATATATAGCATGTTGAGAGCAATGAGTGGTTAGGAGAAAAAAATAAAGATAAAAATGGGGATACAAAATGATGAGACAGCATGATGAAATTTCACATAAGGTGTTCTGGGCAGGTCCTTACTATGACAGACTGGAAGGAAGTGAAGAAGGCAGAGTGCAGATGTCTGGATAGAGGCTTCAAGAAAGAGGAAACAGGAAGTGCAAGGTCCTCAGGGAAGAGTGTGCTTGGAGTATTGAGGAATAATAAGAAAACGCGTTTGACTGGAGCAGAGAGCTGAGAAGGCAGATCATGTAGAGTTTGTGGGATAGAGTAAGTGCTTTGGCTTTCACCTCTGCTGAAAGAAGGAACTTCTGGAGGGTTTTAAGCAGAAGGATGATGAGGTCTGAGGTAGGTTTTAACTAGATACCTCTGACAGTAAGTTGAGAAGAGATGCAGGAGGTAAACATAAAAAAAGAGACCAGTTTGGAAGCTTTAAAAATGATCCAGGGCACATGTTATGGTGTTTGAACCAGGGTGGTGGCATGGGGGTAGGGTGTGAGAAGTGTCCAAATCCCTGGTGTGTATTGAAGATGAGCTCACAGCATTTGCTGATAGACTCCAGATAAAGTGTAAGAGAAGAAAAGCCAAGAATGACTCCAAGATTAATTGTTCAGAGAAAACTGCAGAGGGAGCTGCGTTGGGTAGGAATCTTAGCAGCTCCACATTGAATTTATTCTAACTGAGATCCTGAGTGGACATATGTGGCAGGCAGTTGACCATAAGTCTGGAGTTGGGGGAAAGTTCTTGAATGGTGATGTAGAATTGAGGGTCATTAGCACAGAGCTACTAAAAGGAGAAGTGAATTTAGCCAAAACAATTTTATTGACCAAGAATATAAAAGTGGTTTTTCAACTCACCAAGATTCTGAATATACAGGCAATGGCCAAACCATAGGTAAAAATGAAACCAACCCAATTGTCCCATAGATTTTTTTTTATAAACATAGAAATTGACCATTTTGATCTTACAGCTTGAAACTTACATTTTTTTATCAGAGTTCCTTCCTCAAGAAATGACCTCCCAGCCCTCTCAAAAAGTATCAAAGAACAGAAACTCACCAGATCAGCACATCCAGACAATGAGATTCCAGGTCCCTCATTTATTGTGATTGCTTCTTTACCCCTACCTAGTTCCTGTTTTCTTATGCATTGTCACATTTCTTCCCTGCTATATAAACCCCAAATTTTAGTCAGTCAGGGTGATGAATTTGATACTGATCTCCCATCTCTTGGCTGTAGCACCCGATTAAAGCGTTCTTCCTTGGAAATACTCATTGTCTCAGTGATTGGCTTTCTGTGTGGTGAGCAGCAGGACCTAGACTAAGCCCCTGGTGTTTCAGCAACAAAAATAGAAGTCTGGCCTATAATCTGTAGCAATCAGCCCAGGAAGCCAGCCTGCTATTATGTCAGATTTATGTAAGTCAGATGACTGTTTCTGGTAACAATCCAGGATGCCAAACAATAGTCTCTGTAACCATCAGTCCCAAATGGCAAGAACTTGATGAATAACCGACAGTTTTCCCAATTATTGTCTCTAATTCCAACTTATGACCACCCAGAGAAAGCCAAATATTCTCCCCTACCCAATCACATAGGATAACCCTTCTAGTCAGCTGCCTCCAGCTCTCTCAGGCCAACACCTCCACTCAGGGCACACCTGAAGCTTTCCTTTCCTCCACTATACAGCTTCTCCACCTTTCTGCCCAAATTTGAGTCTCTGCTAAAGCAAGTGATACAAGTGGCTGAATTCCTTGCTACAGCAAGCTCAGAATAAATAGCCTTTGCTTTTCTCATTTGGGTGGTCTGTATTTATTTCCACATCTCCTATAATAGCTGTACGTCACAGAGGAATGACCATTCTGGTAAAGAGATTATATAGAATAAACATAGATCTACTTGGGACTACTTGGTATATTAAATTCCCTCCAAAAAGAGCACCCTAATATCTTTAGAAATCCCCTCCCCTTCCTTTTATGGCTTCCTATATATTTCCCTAAACCATCATAGTTTAAAACGTTTAAACTTATTGTGTGCATCAAAGAACAAGTATAATGTTAAATTGGGTCTTTTCTACTATGAAACAGCTGAATACAAGCAATTAATTATATGGTTAAGGAGTTGCCTTAATTTGGGTTATTTGTACAGAAATAACTAGAACAGTATGGTCTATTTACTTCGTGCTAATAAAGAGTTAAATTTGGCTTGGTCTAAATAATTTGTTAAAAATAGTTTTATCATGACAGAGGATATGTTTTTTTGAAACAGATAATTAGGGCAGCATATCTGTTGTGAAAAGCTTGTAAATATTACAGTAAAAAATTATGATTAGAATAGTTACATGGTTCATATATTAAACATTTTTTTCCAAATAGTTATCCAAATTATTGAACTTTCTTTCATTGTCATTACCTTTCCATCCCAGATTTTAAGATTGTAAAGAAGCTGAGATTTTATTGCCACTGAAAAGGATCATGCTTTGAAATCAGAGTGGGACAAAAAAAAAAACCTCCTTATTTGGTTTGAGGAGATTTTGTTAGAGCCTTTGTTTCACTAAAGGCAAATAAATCCAGTGAGATAATGTACATAAAATAATTTTACAAGCTAAATGTTAATAACAATTTATCTCACTGGATCTGCAAGTCAGTCCTGTGAGCTACAGAAGATAGATACTATGATCTCCGCCTCAAGAGGGAGGAGACTGAGAGTGAGAGAAGTTACAAGTTACAAGATTAGCCCAAAGAGAATTTGCCTCTAGTGGAACAAAGACTCTAACCCAAATCTCCTGAAACCAAGCAAAGAATATTTTTCTTTGTCCCACTCTGATTTCAAACCATGATCCTTTTCAATGGCGATGAAATCTCAGCTTCTTTTTAATCTTAAAATATGATATGGAGGCTGGGTGCGGTGGCTCACTCCTGTAATCCTAACACTTTGGGAGGCCAAGGCAGGCAGATCATCTGAGGTCGGGAGTTCCAGACCAGTCTGACCAACATGGAGAAACCCCGTCTCTACTAAAAATATAAAAATTAGCCGGGTGTGGTGGTGCATGCTTGTAATCCCAGCTACTTGAGAGGCTGAGGCAAAATAATCGCTTGAACCCGGGAGGCGGAGGTTGCAGTGAGCAGAAATCGTGCCATTGCACTCCAGCCTGGGCAACAAGAATGAAACTCTCTCTCTGTCTCTCTCTCTCTATATATATATATGTGATATGGAAATGTAATGATAAGGAAAGAGTCAAATAATTTGGATAAGTGTTTGGAAAAATATGTTTAACATATGAACTTTGTAATTATCCTATTCATAACTTTTGGCTATAATATTTGCAATTTATCATCACCGTCAAAAGACAGTGTCTGAAGATTGTAATTGGCTTTTCTTTTTGATTCTAGAATCAAGCAGTATCTTATTATATGAAACAGAGTAAGTTTCCTGATGAGCTAAGCAGAGGTGGGTGGCTTTATAGGCAGAAAGGACTGAAGAAAACAGAAATAAACAATGAAAAGCAGATTGGCCATTTCAGTTACTTTCCCTATGGTGTTAAAACAGAGTGATTTTTCTTATCATGCCAACTCAGGCAAACTGGGCCCCTTCTGATTGCTTGCTGTGAATTTCCTGTGCTTTTTTTTTTTTTTTTTTTTGAGGCAGTCTCGGCTCTGTCACCCAGGCTGGAGTGCTCTTGCTTGATCTCTGCTCACTGCAACCTCCACCTCCCGGGTTCAAGCGATTCTCATGCCTCAGCCTCCCAAGCAGCTGGGATTACAGGCACCTGCCACCAAGCCTGGCTAATTTTTGTATTTTTAGTACAGACAGGGTTTCACCATATTGGTCAGGCTGGTCTCAAACTCCTGACCTCAGGTGATCCACCCACCTCAACCTCCCAAAGTGCTGGGATTCCAGGCGTGAGCCACCGCTCCTGGTGCTGGCCTCTTCTGCTATTGTTTGTTTGTTTGTTTTTTGAAAAACTGGCCCATTTCAGAGTTTCGGTTAGTTTAATTATGTGGCAATCTGCATGAATGACTTTCTTAGTCATTCTCCCGTTGACCTGATGAATAGAACCTGCTTAGCCACATCCTTAGGTTTGTCTCTTAAACATACATTTTTATTCTTTACATGACCAGGCTGAGAATTTTCCAAATCTTTATGTTCTGCTTCCTTTTTGAATACTAATTCTGTCTTTAACTTGTTTCTCTCTTCTCACGCTTCACAGCAAGCAGTTAAGAAAAGCCACACAGCATCCTGGACGCACTGCTTAGTTATTTCTTCTACCGATGTCCTATTGATGTAGATGTTAAGAAGAAATTATTTAGGCAGATCTTGAGGGTATGGGAGTCTTAGGTAAGGTTTTCCTTTTAATGAAAAGCAGCCCCAGAATTGTTTTCTTTTCTAACAAAAAGCAGCCTGTAAAATCGAGCTGCAGCCATAGACAAGCAAGCTGGAAGCTTCCACGGGTGAATGTCGGCAGTTGTGCCAATAGGAAAAGGCTACCTGGGACTAGGCATGTTCAAATGGGCCTCCATGTTCCCCTCTCTTTGCCAGCCACGTGTACAGTAAAGAGGAGACAACATGGCTCTGGCCAAGTGGAAAGCCCATTTGCATAATATTAGGGTGGGGTGGCCAGCCTTCCCCATAAGCTATGTAAATGTCACACTTGGTCAAACCAATCTGTGGGCCCTATGTCATCAGACACCGCCTCCTCAAGCCTGTCTATAAAATTCATAGATTTTATAGACTCTGCTGCCGGTTGGAATTCCAATTTGGGCACCCCTCTCTTGCAAGGGAGAGCTGTTCTCCTTTCTTTCTTTCTTTCTTTCTTCTTCTTTTCTTTTCTTTTATTATTTTTTTTTGAGATGGAGTCTCGCTCTGTTGTCTAGGCTGGAGTGCAGTGGTGCGATCTTGGCTCACTGCAAGCTCCGCCTCCAAGGTTCACACCATTCTACTGCCTCAGCCTCCTGAGTAGCTGGGCTACAGGTGCCCTCCACCACGTCCAGTTAATTTTTTTGTATTTTTAGTAGAGACAGGGTTTCACCATGTTGGCCAGGATGGTCTTGATCTCCTGACCTTGTGATCTGCCTGCCTCGGCCTCCCAAAGTGCTGGGGTTACAGGCGTGAGCCAGTGTGCCAGGCCCTTTCTCTTTCTTTTGCCTATTAAACCTCCACTCCTAGACTCACTCTTTGTGTATGTCTGTATCCTTAATTTTCTTGACACCAGGTGATGAACCTCAGGTATTTACCCCAGACAACAAGGCCACTTCACTAGTTCATCCCTCTGAAATTCTGCCTTTTACAAAGTGTTAGAACACAGACACAATTCAGCCAAATTCTTTGCCACTTTGTAACAAGGATGGTCTTTCCTCCGGTTTACAATAAGATATCCCACATTTTGAAATAAGACTTCATCAGAATGGCCTTTATTGTTTATATTTCTACCAGCATTTTGATCATGACCACTTAGATAATCACTAAGAAGACAGAGGCTCTCTCTACAGCTCTCCTCTTCTTCTGAGCCCTCACTAGAATCACCCTTAATTTCCATTCATGGAAATATAGGCTTATTCTAGCATGCACTTCAAAACTGTTTCAGCCTCTACCCATTACTCAGTTTCAAAGTCGCGTCCATATTTTTAGGTATTTGTTATAGAAATACTCTACTTGTTGGTACCAATTTTTTAGCCCATTTGTGGTGCTATAAAAAATGTCCAAGATTGGATCATTTATAAAGAACAGAAATTTATTTCTCATGGTTCTGGAGTTGGGGCATCCAAGATCAAGGTGCTGGCAATGGTTTATGGAGAGGGCTGCTCTCTGCTTCCAAGACAGCATATGGCAGAAAGCAGAAGGGCAAGAGGCCAAATGCTGTGTGAAGCCTCTTTTATTTATTTATTTTACTTTAAGTTCCGGGATACCTGTGCAGAATGTGCATGTTTGTTACATAGATATACATGTGCCATGGTGGTTTGCTACACCTATCAACCAATCATCTAGGTTGTAAGCCCTGCATGCATTAGGTATTTGTTCTAATGCTCTCCCTCCCCTTCCCACCCACCCCTCAACAGGCCCTGGTGTGTGTTGTTCCCCTCCCTGTGTCCATGTGTTCTCATTATTCAACTCTCACTTATGAGTGAGAACATTCGGTGTTTGTTTTTCTGTTCCTGTGTTAGTTTGCTGAGAATGATGGGGCGAAGCCTCTTTTATAAAGGCCTTAATCCCATTCACTAGGGCTCTGCCCTCATGACTTAATCACCTCTTAAAGGCCCTACCTCTTAAGGTATCATCTTGGTGATGAAATTTCAACACATGAATTTTTGAGGGGACACAAACATTCAAAGCATAGCAGACTGCATTCTGGTTTGGTCTAGCATACTGGGGCCCACTGCAGGATGCTAGTCCAAAACTAGCCTCCCATAAACTTTGTTTAACATCACTGCTAGTTCCTGTTCATATGCTGCACCTCAAAGAACCCTAGACATATTTTAAACATGTCTTGTCCTCATGGGGCATAAGAGATGCCCAAGTACCTTTGCTGTCCTTGGCAGCAGCCTCACATCTCCCTTTGTTTGCTTGCTGGTTAGGAGCAGGTAAATGCCGGCCTATAGAGATTTCCCCTTGTGCTGAGAAACCTACAGAGCTGTACTGAGTCAGACTAATGAGATCAGAAAACACCCAATGCACGAAGACAGGAACAAAAGACTATTAAGAGCTACATACACCATAATGTCCAAAAACAAAATTTGAGAAGTGAAACCACTGCATTTATGAAGGGCTGAGTGTACCTGTGCATTGTCTGCACAGCCTCCCAACTCGTGCTAGTACTCCATTCCGACATTTACGGGGGGATAGAATGTGCCCTCTGGGAGAAAACAGCCTGTCTCCTGTGTCAAAGGCATGCACTTAATGGGAGACCTTTCAGTGTTCCTTTATATAAAAACCATTGAGATTCACCAAACAAAGAATGTTCTCTCACTAATTAGGGCTTACGTTGCCAACATTTCTGCAAAGCTGGAGATCGTGTTTTCCCCCTAATTAGTGGCCTTCAGATGGGTTTGCAGTTGGAGCCTCTAGAATTCTGAGAGGATCTGGCTGCTCCAGTGCTTTGTGTCTTTCTGGAGGCACGCCATGAGTCAAGGGTGCCCTGGCGTCTTTTTTCTCAGAGCTGTGTGGTTTCTATCTTGGACACAAAGTAAAGTAAGGCAAAAAAAAAAAAAATTCTTCAGCATCTTGCAGAATCTACAAATGACAGCTTCTAACTGATCCTGTTTATCATCCCCCAAATGAGTTAGCAACACTGCTAGTTAACTGTCTACTATAAAATTATCTAAAGACATAAACACATCTCATGTGGACACTTATGCAGCCATTTTATTTTAAGAATACTTAACTCCTGACCTGGGGAAAATGTTAATGCATGATCTAGAATGCAATATAATCTTTAAGCTAGCTTTTAAAATCTTAGCTTTCATTATGCATAATCACATACATCTTTTTAACACAGATTTTGGCCTAGAATTGTGCTGCTAAATATACTTTGCTGCAGAGAGACCCTATTGCATAATTACTCCATTGTTCTTATAAATGACAGATTTACTTGAAAAGGCAATAAATAAACATTCAAATAAAATCATAATGAGTCTTGTTTTGAAGTGGTATCAGTATTTTTAAAATTAAAAGTAACTTCTAGACGTTATCTTATTATCCCTTGTATAAAAATTACTTGGGAGGCCATTAGACTGTAGTTGTTCTAACTCCTAGTTTGTTTGTACACAAATTGAATATTCAGTATGAATGGTCATACTCCGAGTGAGTCAGAATACACCAACTAGCTTCAAACTAGCTTTCCACTGGAGTGATCCAAATACATCTACTGTTCCACTTTAACTAATCGAATATACTCTTTTTCTGCTTCTGTGTTCACCTTATAAAAGCCGATCTTCCCCCACCCCACCTCCTCACTGTAGCCCTGAGCTACTTATGGTCTAGCACTGCCTGATTTATGAATCACTGATTGTGCAAATAAACTCTTTAATATATTAATATTCCTCAGTTTGTCCTTTAGCACTTTCATGAAAATGCACAAATATAATGCCCTCATTAAAAAGTGGAATACAACAGCATTTTACGGTAGTAGTGAAACAAAAACAGTATCATTTGTTTTTCAATTTTTGTACCTGACGTACTGGAAGTTGGTTGTGGGTTATTTTGAATTGCTGATGTGAAATGTGGTATACAAAATGGTGTCACTCTGGTTCAGAGATCTAAAGTGGAGTTGGGAAGCCGTTCTAAGAACTGCCTGCACATTCTGCATACTTGCAACAAACAAACAAACATAAAAAACCAGGAATTTGCCTTGTACCCTTGAATTGGGCCAAACTGCGATGATACAACATTGTAGAAAATTGCTGAATTTTTCCAGCACTGCAACTTCTGAAAAACAACCAATGAACTATCGACTTGTGTACTGGCCAGCTGCTGCCATCAATGATAACTCTTTGAAAACAACTTGTATAATCATACTTAGCTTCCTTTTCATTTCTCTTAAAAATCCCTACTGTCCTCCTTCACTTTGGAACACAACTTGGCATCTAGCTGAATCTGTGTCTTCTGAATTGTGATAAATTCTTGTCTTACTGCATTGCAGCTTGGTTTTTTGCCTCTTATTAGTTGACAGTGGAATTATGATTGCTCCAATAGTTCAACCAAAATAGGCATTACTAAGAATATTGAGTAAGGTTTGTGAGTTAGTTTCTTTTTCTTATCTGAATAGTTACTTATTTTTGGATTTTATAATTATTTGAATATTTTTCATCCTTGATTTTTGCAGGCACAGACCACATCAAGCAATTTTAAACAATGTCAGAGCTTCTGTAGGTCTTTATCTAGTCCTTAGAGATCACAAATCAGAAGAGGGTGAGGGACTGTCTATACAAATGGAAAATGGCCAGACTATACATAAACATAAAACTTTGACCTGCAACCTGCAACTATCTCCCCAGAATATCAATTCCTGATCTACAATAAACAACCGTTATAAGTCATGAAGAGGACTCAAATATGCCACCTCAAAATATGTCACTTTTGCACAAGGATTATTTCAAGCTGAAAGCAACTGAGAAAGAAGACACAAAAAGAGCTCTTTACCTTTTCCCATCTGCCTAAAATCAGAGCATAAATTTCCTTTTGTGAAGGTGTCTCCCTTTCCATCGAAAAGAGAACAACTCTTAATTGCCAGGAAGGACTCATCACTAGAGATGGCATGGCCTTTAGTCTGCGTAAACAGAACTAACTCAAATAACACTTATACTCCATGAGATTTTACCACATAGTTACCATCCCACAATTTACTATCCCAAAAGCCCAAATCTCTTTTACTTTGCCTAGTCATATCTCCCCAATTTATCACTCTTTGTTAAAATGGCATATAGTTCCCAGGTCTAACTGCCTCTGGGTTTTCACTTCTTTTCTGTGACACCTCTATATGCCTTTGAAATAAACCTTTTCTCATGTTAATCCATCTCTTATCAGTTTATTTCACAGGACCCAGACACTGAACTGAAGAATGAATGTAGAGGAAAGGACTTTTTCCTCTCCTATAGTCCAATTTGTTGTAACCCAGACTGCTATCTTTAGTGACAATCCAGAAAAGTAACTGCTGTCTTTAGTGACAAGCCAGAAAACTAAACAATGACTTCTGCAGCAATTGGCCTAAAATGATCAGGACTTGATTAATACTCACAGGTCCCCTAATTTTTTTCTCTTCTTCCAACTTAGGACCTCGGAAAAGCAACATATGCATCTTTAACCAATTACATAGAATGTCCTCTCGAGTTAGCTTCTTCCAGCTTCCCCAGGCCAGCAGCCTCCACTCCTGGCACACCTGAAGCCTTCCCTTTTTCCACTGTGAAGCTTTACTACTCCTTTGTCTGCTTTTGAGTTTCTGTGAAAACACAACTTATGGTGGCTAACTCCCTTGCTATATAGCAAGCTCAGAATAAATAACCTTTGCTTTTCTCATTTGGTAGGTCTTCCTTTATTTACACAAGAGTTTTGAAGGCATCAGAATTGCTGGCTAATTTAATTTAAAAATGTAGCCTCTCAGTCTTTCAGAAAGGAAAAAAAAGTGTTTTTTTGGTAAGTTCATTGGCCTACAGATGAGAAGCTAATTGGCTGGTGTGCCACTTTAATAGGACAACTGGCTGAATTCAGCCTGATAAAAAGTGTGACCAGTATGGAATATTTAACTAAAAAAATTATTTGAATATGGAGTATTAAATCTTCAAGTGTTTAAGTTTTTTTCCAGCTTTTTTGAGGTATTATTGATAAATAAAAATTGGATATATTTGCAATGTATAACATGATGTTCTGATACATGTATATATTGTGAAATGATTACCACAATCATTACCACAATCAGGCTAATTAACATATCCACCTCCTCACACAGTTATGTGTATGTATGTATGTGTATGTATATGATCTCAAATAAATAAACAGAAAGACAGAATTTTGTCATCAAAAGTTCTAATTACGAAATCTAAGGTAAATACGATAAACAGAAAAAGACCATTAGAACCACACCATCATCTCTGTTGCCGTCAAGACCCAGTATCCAATGTTAAAGGGGGGGATAGCATTTGGTGATATACCTAATGTTAAATGACGAGTTACTGGGTGTAGCATACCAACATGGCACATGTATACATATGTAACTAACCTGCATGTTGTGCACATGTACCCTAAAACTTAAAGTATAATAAAAAATTAGTGAGAAAAATTTTGTAGAGAAAAGGGATGTTTGAATAGTTTCAAATAATATCTCCCCAAATATTTCTTAATTGCAAAGGATCAGATACTGCTTGTGTTCATTTTCTCTTGCAACATAACAAATGATCATGCACTTTGTAGCTTGGCATCACATCTGTGGGCCAGGAGTCCAGGAAGGGTGTTCCGCTCAGAGTCTTACGGGTTGAAATCAGGAGGACCACAAGTTGTGTTCTTATTTGCTGCTCAGGTTTCAGGTTGCTGGCAGAACCAGTTCTGGTGCTGCAGAATGGAGGACCCACATGTTTGCAGGCTGCCACCCAGCACCTTCTCAGCTCCTGGCTGCTGTTCCCCATTCCCTGCCACAGGACCTGCAACATGCAGTTGCTCCTTCAGGCCAGCAGGAGACTCTCCCCCATGTCCAATTCCCCCACCCATTTTGAGGCATTTCATTAGTTCAGGCCCACCCAGAAGGATCGCTCTTTGATTAACCCAGAATAAGCTGATCAGGGACTCTAATTAAACCTGTAAAATCCCTTCGGCAGTATAACAACACAATCACAGGAACCCTCTGTTTCATTTTTTGCAGATTTTATATTAAGTCTAAAATTATTCCAGAATAAAATATTTTTAAAAAATCAGCGATCTTCCGTGGCAGTTGGTTAAGTTGGGATATAATGATTTGGAGGTAAACATTCCCCCTATGGTGGTATAAGTGCTTACAGGAGAGTGAAATTTATCACTTGTTCTTTTAGGAAATGACAGGAACCTTAGTTGAAGTCAGGTTTAGAAAGGACCCGGACACAAACATTAGGAGTTAGCAAACAATCCATACCTAAGATGGAGGGAAGGAGATCACCAGACATTAAGCATCTAGAATAGACCAAGTATTTCTATGCTAGGTCCTTCTATACCCATTAGCTCAGGGGGCAACTATGATAGCTATTTTACTGATTAGAAAATGATTGAGGCTCAGAATTATTAAGGCCATACAGGAGTAAACTCAAAAGTTGAACAGAGGTAATTTTAGTGAACCTCAAAGCTCAGGTTCTTTTCTTATATGTTGTGCTGCATCATCAACATCTCAACAGATGGATAAAAGTAAAATAATATTGGAAAATATACAGAGAAAACAATGAGCACTGTGTCCTACTTATTCAAGTGCAGAACTGAGTTGCAGCTGGTGTTCAACAAGGGAAGGAGGTGACGTGAGGGCATAGCAAACTCAAGCACTGTTCAGGAAACTATCATTTTGAAGAAAATAAACCAGTGGATAGGGCAGGACAAAGACAATGCCACACCCCTGTTCAATTCTGAACTTGGGCAAGATGGCTGGTGCTGGAAGACCAGGATCCAGTGCTAGGAAGACACCTTGGGGGAGCAAGGCAGGATTGCCAGAATTTCTGCCCAAGGAAAGGCCAGGCAGGGGCAGCTGAACAGATATGGCATCCAGGAAACTCAAGCAGCAGCTCATCTCTGGAATGAGCCAGCATTGGAGATGGGCAGGAAATGGGGAGCAGGGTTGATTCATGGACTGATTCTGTCTTGAAGGCACAGAGGCTGTTAGCTGTGCTCAGCAGCAAAGACCAGTGGGGCTGTGTTAGTGACAGGACGGTGCATAAGGCTTCCTGCTTCTGTTAGGGTTTGCATAGAACTGAGCTTATGGTAGCAAATATTAGCAAAACAAACTCTGATGAACAGAGAAAACTGAGGCTGAGGAGAGGTGCTGCAATGTTCACTGAAAAAGAGTCACGCCAAACTGATTTCTTCTACTGGTTTGACATGTGTACTGAATTTGAGACATTGATTGACAGAGTATATGTAGCGTCAGCAAGGCCTTTGACTAGGTCCCCCTTGATATTCTTACGTATAATTCATTCATTTTGATATTTACAGAAGGCTATGGAGGAATGTTAGTACAATTTCGTGAATGAACTAAATATTATCAATCGTTTGTGATCAATATCCAGCAGAGTGTCAAAAGTCTGCTTTTTAAATTCTGTCCTAGCTACTTTTCTCACCAATGACACAATCCAAAGAGAGACCATTTCTAAGGCGGCATACCTTCACAAAGAGCTAGGATGCAGTTCAGCTCTCAACAGGGGACTGTGATTAGCTGTTTGCCCAGGAGGAGGCAAGACAAAATGAGACCTGGGGACACGTTACCAGGGAAGGCACAGTCAGAAGAGAACAGATTGGTGCTCACTCTTCTTCCTGGCAGTGGGACTCCTGTGTGGATTTTTAATCAGGTCTATTTTTCTTACCCTTATTTCAGAAAACTTTTTAAAGAAGCTTATTGCATTTATAAAAATTTCAGTAATATTCTTTCTTAAAATACTGAGACAATTTCCCTATAAACTCTGCTTTTTGACCAGAGGATATTGGCATCATGTAAATGTTAGCAACAAATGTTGTTTCATGCAGAGACTAGATATTTTTTTCTTTTGCTATTATTGGTTTCTCATTATAATGGGAAAAAAAGCAAGGCCTATTTTGTCTGTTTCACCCCTTTTTCTATCTTCAACATCTTTAATTATTTTCAACACTCTATCTTTAATTCATAAGGAGGTGCGTGAAATCTACCTTAATGTACTACCAGGATCAGGAGTTGAACACTTTATTTAACCAATAGCCAATTTTCTTATCTTGACTCTCTACCACTTACAATCTTTTTTCTTTTCTTTTTCTTTCTTTCTTTTTTTTTTTTTTTTAAAGGGATGGGGATCTCACTCTGTCACCCAGGCTGGAGCACAGTGGAACAATCATAGTTCACTGCAGCTTTCAACTCCTGGACTCAAGTGATCCTCCTGTCTCAGTCTCCTGAGTAGCTGGGACTATAGGCATGTGCCACCATATCTGGCCAATTTTTAAAATATTTTTAGAGATGAGGGTCTCATTATGTTTCCCAGGCTCATCTGGAACTTCTAGGCTTAAGAAATACTCCCACCCTGGCCTCCCAAAGGGCTGGGATTACAGGTGTGAGCCACCACACCCAGCCTATACACTTTTTGAAACAACAGTTTTATTGAGGTACAATTCACATACCATACAGTTTGCCTGTTTAAAAAGTAAAATTCATTCTGCCTATCCATGAGCATGGAATGTTTTTCCATTTGCTTGTGTCCTCTCTTATTTCCTTGAGCAGTGGTTTGTAGTTCTTGAAGAGGTCCTTCACATTCCTTGTAAGTTGTATTCCTAGGTATTTTATTCTCTTTGTAGCAATTGTGAATGGGAGTTCACTCATGATTTGGCTCTCTGCTTGTCTATTGTTGGTGTATACGAATGCTTGTGATTTTTGCACAATTGATTTTGTATCCTGAGACTTTGCTGAAGTTGCTTATCAGCTTAAGGAGTTTTTGGGCTGAGACAATAGGGTTTTCTAAATATACACTCATGTTATCTGCAAACAGAGACAATTTGACTTCCTCTCTTCCTATTTGAATATCCTTTATTTCTTTCTCTTGCCTGATTGCCCTGGCCAGAACTTGATGCATGCGAGGCTTAAAACCTAGATGATGGGTTGATAGGTGCAGCAAACCACCATGGCACTTGTATACCTATGTAACAAACCTGCATGTTCTGCACATGTATCCCAGAACTTAAAGTAAAAAAAAATTATAAGAAAAAAAGTATAATTCATAATTCTTAGCACATGTATAGAATTGTGCATCCAGCATCACAAGCTATTTAGAACATTTTCATCATCCCCCAAAGAAGCCCTGTGCTCTGTAGCCATCTCCTTTTCCCCTAGCCTCTCTATCTCCAGCAGTCCTAGGTGACAATTAATCTACTTTCTGTCTCAATAGATTTGCATATTCTGGGCATTTCATATACATGGAATCATTTGGTCTTTTATGATTGAGTTTTTTTTCACTTAGTGCAATGTTTGAAAGATTTGTCCATGGCTCAGCATGTATTCATATTTCATTCCTTTTTGTTGACAAATAATAGTTTATTGTATAGATGTGTCACATTTTGTTTACCCTTACATCCATGCATGGACATGTGGGTTGTTTCCACTTTTTGGCTGTAATGCATAATGCTGCTTACATAACACTTGTGTACAAGATTTTGTGTGCACATATGTTTTCATTTCCTTTGGGTGTGTACCTAAGCATTGACATGCCAGCCCATATGGTAATTCTATGTTTAGCTTTTCAAGGAACTGCCAGGCTGTTTTCTTAAGTGGCTGCACCATTTTACATTTCAACCAGCAGTGCATGAGGGCTCCAATTTCTCCATATTCTCGCCAACATTTGTTACTGTCTTTTTGATTATAGTCATCTTCGTGGGTGTGAAGTGATTTCTCACTGTGGTTTTTATTTGCATTTTACTAATGACTAATGATCTTGAGCATCTTTTCATGCACTTATTGGACATTTATGTATCTTATTTGGAGAAATGTCTCTTCAGATCCTTTGCTCATTTAAAAAAATTGGGTTATTTTTCTCTTTTTTATTGGATTGTGGAAGTTTTAAATATATATATTCTAGATACAAGGCCATTATCAGAAATACAATTTATAAACATTTCCTCTGATTCTATAGATTGTCTTTTAATCTTTGATGGGTTTACTTGTAGGAACAAAGTTTAATTTTTGGTAGTTTCCAATTTATCTATCTTTTCTTTTGTTGCTTGTGTTTTTGGTGTCATATCAAAAAAAATCATTGCCTAAGTTCAAGGTCACTGACATTTAAGCCTATGCTTTTTTCCTGATACTTTCACAGTTTTAGCTCTTACATTTAGCTTTTTGATCCCTTTCAAGTTAATTTTTGGTGTGAGGTAGGGGTTTTTTTATTCTTTTGCATGTGGATAGTTGATTATCCTAGAATTTTTGTTGAAAAGCCATTTTTTTTCCCTCCCATTGAATTGTCTTGGCACCTTTGTTGAAAGTCAATTAACTGTAAATGTGGGACTTATTACTGGGCTTTCAATTTTATTCCATTGGTCTGTATGTCTAATTTTATGCCAGCCCCACATTCTCTTAATTGCTGTAGCTTTTTAGTAAGTTTTGAAATTGGGAAGTGTGAGTCATGCAACTTTGTTATTCATTTTCAACATTACTTTGACTATTTGAAGTTCCTAGAATTTCCATATGAATTTATGATCAGTTTGTCCATTTCTGCAACTAAAAAGTTGGATTGAAATTGCATTGAATATACAGGTTAATTTGCCATCTTAACATTATGTGGCCTCTCAATCCATGAACTTCTTTCCATTTATTTAGATTTGCTTTAACTCTGCTTTAGTTTCTTTCCTTGCTTCCTTCCTTCCATCCTTTCTTTCTTTCTTTCTTTTCTTTCTTTCTTTTCTTTCTTCTTTTTTCTTTTTTTTTGTCTCCTAGGCTAGAGTGCAGTGGTGCGATCTCAGATCACTCAACCTCCACCTCCTGGGTTCGAGCGATACTCCTGCCTCAGCCTACTGAGTAGCTGGGATTACAGGTGCCTGCCTCTGCACCCAGCTAATTTTTGTATTTTTAGTAGAGACAGGGTTCTACCATGTTGATCAGGCTGGTCTTCAATTCCTGATCTCAAGTGATCTGCTGGCCTTGGTCTCCCAAAGTACTGGGATTACAGACATGAGCCACTGCACCTGGCCTGCTTTAATTTATTTCAGTGATGTTTTCCAGTTTTCAGAGAATGTATTTTGTACTTTTTTTGAAAATTTATTCTTACCGATTTTATTCTTGGTGCTACTTTAAATAGTTTATTTCTTAGTTTTGTATTTGGTTTGTTCTTTGCTATTGTAAAGAGATACAATTGATTTTTGTATATTGGCCACGTAACCTGAAATCCTGTTGAACTTGTTTATTCTAACAGCTTTTTTAGATATATTGGGATTTTCTATGTACAAGATTATGTCATTTGCATATAGAGATAGTTTTACTCCTTCCTTTCTAATCTGGATGCCTTTTATTTCTTTTCTTGCTCAATTGCCCTGGCTGAAGCCTCCAGTAAATGTTATAGTAGCTAGAGTGAACATCTCTGTCTTATTCCTGGTATTAAAAGGAGAGAATATAGTCTTTCATCATTAAGTATGATGTCAGCTGTTTCTCACAGATGCCCTTTATCAGGCTGAGGAAATTTCCTCCTTTTTTTTTTTTTTTTTTTTTTTGAGATGGAGTCTTGCTCTTTCGCCCAGGCTGGAGTGCAGTGGCGTGACCTCAGCTCTCTGCAAGCTCCACCTCCTGGGTTCATGCCATTCTCCTGCCTCAGCCTCCCGAGTAGCTGGGACACTACAGGTGCCCGCCGCCATGCCCAGCTAATTCTTTGTATTTTTTTTTAGTAGAGACGATGTTTCACCATGTTAGCCAGGATGGTCTCCATCTCCTGACCTCGTGATCTGCCGGCCTCAGCCTCCCAAAGTGCTGGGATTACAGGCGTGAGCCATTGTGCCTGGCCGGAAATTTCCTTCTATTACTAGTTTGTTGAGCATAACATTAAAATCTTAATGGCAAATGAACAACAAGTCAGTGTGTTTGTTTAAACCTTACTCCCTATAATGTATATTAAATGCTAAAGAATGATCTCAAACCCTTACATTTACTGCTGCAAAAGATAGCCTCTCAACAAAAATCTTCAAGGCTATTAGAGAAAGATTAAGTCTAGAGAATCCAAGAAAAAGGGTGAAGAATCGTGAAGTCTATGTAAGGAGACAGCATGAGGTAGGAGAGGCTAAGGACTGCTAGGTGTAGGATAGGAGAAGGAGGGGGAACCAGAACTGAGCTGGGGGGTATCAAATGCTGGTACGAGGCCAAACCATCAAATATGGTGACGAGGCCAAACCCTGGTTCCCGATACATGTAGAGGGAGGGTGAATTCACGCTCCTCTTAGAGAAGCAAGCTGTCATCGTCTCCAACAAAACACTCACGTAATGGTGGTTTCTCCTAATGAGTAATTCTGAGTGAAGGGATAAGCTTTGCAGGATATACTGGGTAAACTTTCACTGTGCAGGGGTGGTTTAACTTGTTTTTTAATTTTTTATTCTGACTTTTTTTCTTCTTTTTTGTGTTTTGTTTTTTAATTTTAATTGACAAATAATTATACATATTCACAGAGTACATAGTGATGTTCTGATACATACGTACAGTGATCAGATCATGGTAATGAGCTCCTCCATCATTCCAAACATTCATCATTTCTTTGGGTTGAGAATATTCAATATCTTACTTCTAGCTATTTGAAACTATATACTATACTATTGTTAACTTTAATCATCCTACAGTGCTATGGAACACCAAAACTGATTCCTTCTATTCAGCTGTGTTTTTGTATTCTTTCACAAATTTTTCCCTGTTCTCCCTTCCTCCTACCCTTTCTAGCCTCTAGTATCTTCTGTTCTGCTTTTTACTTCTATGAGATCAACTTTTCTTAGCTTCCACATGTAAGTGAGAACATGCAGTGTTTAACTTTCTGTCCCTGGCTTGTTTCACTTAATGTAATGGCCTCCAGTTCCATCCATGTTGCCAAGAGTAACAAGATTCATCTTTTTTTATGGCTAAATAGTATTCCATTGTGTGTATATATAAACATTTTTAAAATCTATTCATCTGCTATTGGACACCTAGGTTGATTCCATATCTTGGCTATTGTGAATAGTGCTGCAATAAACATGGGCGACAGATGTCTCTTTGATATACTGATTTTTTTCCTTTGCATAAAGTTTTTAAAAGCTTGCTGATAAGTAAAAATTTGTTTTTTAAAAAAAATTGCAGTAAAGTCTTTCTTCTGTATCAGTTGCTTTGAAAGTTGAGCAACTGGCCAGGTGTGGTGGCTCACACCTGTAATTCCAGCACTTTGGGAGGCTGAGAGTGGATCACTTGAGGTCAGGAGTTCGAGACCAGCCTGGCCAACAAGGTGAAACCCTGTCTCTACCAAAAATATAAAAATTAGCCGGGTGTGGTGGCAGGCACCTGTAGTCCTAGCTACTCAGGAGGCTGAGACAGGAGAGTCGCTTGAACCTGGGAGGTGGAGGTTGCAGTGAGCAGAAATCGTGCCATCGCACTCCAGCCTGGGCAACATAGCGAGACTCCATCTCAAAAAAAAAAAAAAAAAGTTGAGCAACTAGGAACAGAAGTGAATGAGCAAGATAAATCATTGGATTAGCTGAATCCATCACTGCTCCAGCTAGTTTAAAACAACAAAAACAAACCTTTGGCACGGCCAGGGTCTGACATGGCCAGGGTGAGCAAGGAGAGGGCATCAAATCTGAGTGAAGAACAAGAAACCATTTAAGAGAAAGCCCAGCATCAGTGCTTATAAAAGTTAATGAAGCTATAAGCCACCAGATGCGAGATGAGGATGAAGCAGGTCCAGATAGCCTTCAGCACTAAATGTGGGATGACAGAGCTTCCCAGTCAGCCTCAGCCCTTCCCTCAGGGGTACACCCTTGTAGGTGTTGCAGGCACAGCCACTGAGCACCCAGTGGCTGGAACCAAGAAGGCGTGATCCCTCAGTGTGTCCTGTGTCTGCACAGCAGTATAGGAGGCCCTGTAATGGGGAGCAGGAAACTTGGGTCTTTCTAGGTAAAGACTCAGGGTAGAAAATGAAGAGTAATGTCTAGCAGACAGAACTTCAACAGCTAGAAACCTCTTCCCTAATAAGGAGGAAACCTGACTGAAAAGAAACAAGCTTAATGAGTTGTTTTGACAGGTAGATCTACTGGCCCATTAAGATAATTTCGTGCCTCCGTTGAAGTGAGATAGTACCTGATTATAAACTCACAGAGCATTCTCCAAAGGGTAGGTGTTAAGTTGTTGGTAGCTTCTTTGTAATGTTTTGTTGCCTGCCTTTATAGGGTAGCTCAATATAAATATGTAACTACTTTGAGAATTATTTCCTTTCTTGAGGGATAACTGGTTTAGCTCATAAAGGAGGTTGTTTTGAATGGGAAATGGTCTTATCTATTCCCTTACATAAATGAAAAATTTGTTAGAGGGATATTTTTAAGGCTAAAGTTTCTTTCATTTTCTTGACAAATTATCTCCTAAGACTGGTAGGTAATTGTGAAATCACAATGACAGAGATGGGAGAAAGCTGCTACTCTTCTTGTTTGAATTACTTTGCAGGTTCAGAAATAAAATGCTGCAATTCTGACGTCTTTCCATTGTAACAGGAAACAGACAAGGTATTACAAAAATTGCTCATGTTCCCAAATTGGACTGTGAAATTATTGGTTGTCTTTCAGTGGGTGTGAAAATATTCAAATCTCAGAATTTTTATCTAACTTTCACAGACATAAGTGCTCATTTTATTACTTTTAAATGACTTTTCTGCAAGACTTCATCCATGTTTGTGGGAATCTGATGCATGTGTGTACATGAAGAAGGTAGATTTTCTGTTTCTCACCCAGATTATACTGATATGTAGGATAAGTGGAAGTGGAAACATCAAAGATGCCCCACACAGTGATATTTGATTACATAGATTTTGTTTCTGTTTTTGAATGTGCCTCTGATGGTTTGAATAGTAAACTACCAGGATTTAGAGACTGTTAGGATGCTAGCTTGGAGGACTCCATCAGACACACTCAGGGCGTTCATAAGATTAGCCTTTCCAGCCCTGCTCCCTCTCCCAACCATCCCACTCAGATCTATCTAGTCAGAATCTGTACATGCCACTCAGGGAATCTGTTTCTTTAATAAGCATTCTTGGGTGATTCTAAAGTTTTAACCAGTTTTGGAGCTACTAAACTTTTCCGGTTTCTCTGTGTTATAGAAGAAGAAACGAGACTCAGCATGGTATAACCCTAAACTGTCAGAAAATGTTGCAGAGGTTTTCAGTGATGTGCTAAGGTCATGCAACTATTCAGCGACAGCCCCGTTCTCTGGTCCTGGTTAAGAGCTTTTTCTCTTCCCATGGCCTAGAGGAGGCTGAGGTCTCTGTTGCAGCTGCACCACAATGCAGCTTCTCTCTCTGCCTACTCCTGCTTTCTTCACTTCCCAGCCACCTCCTGCACACAAATCTCTTCCTCAGAATAGTTTTTTTTTTTTTTTTTTTTTTTGAAATTCAGCCTGACACATAGGTCTGCTGGCAGATGCACACATCTCTGCCCTGCTCAAGCATCCATCAGTGTATTTCTCTAGCATGCCACTGGAAATGTTGATCCCACTTTTTCTTAAGTTTTGCAATAAAACTCAGGGGGGGGAAAAGAAGAGGAGAGGGGGAGGCAACATGGAGGGCAAACTGGTTTTTACGGTTCCAGTGCTAAGTGGCGTACCTTATCACTTCTCTACCTAATCTGAAAGCGACCAATAGTAATGGGCAAAACAGCTTACATAGGAATTCCTATGTATTTGTGAAAGTTGTCAGAATCAAAACCAAGCCACTTGTGTTAAAAAAATAAATAAATAAAAATAAAAAAATAAAGCCTGACAAATAGAGCCAGGGAAGGCCATGAAGGAAAGGATCTGATAATAAGGTAACTGTCACAAAAGACTGCAAAAACCACAAGCTAGTACAAAGGCTATTGGAACCTTACACATACATGCAAAAATACTTCTTCAAGGACTTCTGCCCAGCAACTGCCTGTCCAACCTCAGACTGGTGCTGCTCTTGTTATTGATCCCCATAGCCAAGGATAATTATCTCAAAAACAATTATGTAATCCTCATCTTTCCTTTAAGAAACTTTGCCTTCCTTTACCTCCCTGAATGCACACATAGGTTACTATGACATGTGTCTTCCCATTGTAATGCCTATTCCTGCAGAAGCATCATTTTTTCTTAGAGAATCTCTCTTCGTTGTTATTTAGACATATTGCATTAAGATTATAATTTGCATCAATGTTGCATATTCTCAAGTAGAGTATTTTTATTTCTGAATTTTAGTTCATGTTCAGAAATTCTGGAAAAATGGCTGTGAATTGTTAGTGCAGAAATGTAATTCTTCCACAGTTATTCAATACATATTTGGAGAATGATTTCATCAAGTGATTTTGATAAGTGAAGTTCTTAGAAAAAAATTCTGCAAATATGGGAACTTTTTTTAGGCACCATTAGGACAAAAGGTTAGATTACTAAATTATTATAGAAAAAAAATTCATTCTATTAGCCTGTTAGAAGAGAAAATCTGTTAGAAAAGATATCTGAGGTGAATTTTTAAACACTAAAATGTTCTTTCCTTAAGAACAATTGCATTTTGCATTTATGCAACTGCATGACAACAACTTTAAAGAAAGAAAATTTTACATATATTCATCTGTCATCCAGCTGCTTTAGATGTGATAGCTCATTTACCTTGAAGGAACATGTATGCTTTATAAATATAATATTTATGTATACTTACATTGCATTAGAATTTTCAATTTTCCCTTATGATTTCTTTTAAACAAATCTGACTTTTACCAAATAGTCTCAGTAGAGGATAGTAAAAATAGGAATGTATCTTCTATCTCATTAAGTTATTTAAATACTTTGTTGAAGTTTTAGGCCTTCTTTCTCAGTGCAGTGTTGGAATAGATTCTTTCTATATTTCAAAGCTGCAATTTAAAATAAAAAGTTGATTAAGTTATTTCAGTGAATCTGAATTGATGCTGTCATTAATTAAAATGACATTTATTAAAATTCAGGTAAAATGAGGAAAATATATTGAAGTAAGCTTTTCATAGGAAAGTCTGAAACATTTTAAGATAAATGCTCATTGTACCTGATCTAAAATAACACTATTCAGAACTAGCATTTATTTCTACTTATAATTTTAATTCTGTTCAAGGAAAAAACTATGAAATCCTATAATACAGAATTTGTAAGTCTAGATACTTTACGAAAAATCATTATCCATTCAAGAGACTAACTGAATGCTTGGGATATGCCAGCTTATATCTTTGGTACAAGATAAATATGATTTGGTTTCTTCTACCAAGAAACTCATAATTTGATAGAAAGACGGATATAAAGCAGATAAATTCATTATTTCATAAATACTATAATGTCAGCAACTTCATTATAGCTACTTACTATGGAACTTAACATAAATAAGCACCAAACATTTTTGGTTATCCTTAGTTAAAGTTATAGTTAATCCCATAGCCCCACGTTTTCATTTTAGTTAGTGACCAACTGCGAATGACAAAAATGTTGACATGAGTTGTTCTGAAACTTTAAAACACTGAGAACCTTTTTTGAAGGTAAATTTCACACAACAAAATATTGATTATTTTTCAAATAAATTGTTCAGTAGCATTTTGTACATTCACAATGTTGTACAACCACTGACTCTAATTCCAAAACATTTTCATCACTCTCCAAAAACCTTGTACCCAGGAAACAGTTTCTCCTTATTTCCCTTCTCCCCAGCTCCTGGAAAGGACCAATCATGTGTACTCTGTCTCTATGGATTTACCTATGATAGATATTTCATATAAACAAAGTCATACAATGTGTGATCATTTCTGTCTGGTTTCTTTCACTTAACATGTTTTTGAGATTCACCAGCATTGTAGCATGAAATATTCCATTGTGTGGATATACTACAATTTGTTTATCCATTCATGGGTTGATGAACAATTCAACTGTTTCAGCCATTTAGCTATTGTGAATAGCACTGCACTATTTTACAATCCCACCAACAATGTATGAGGGTTCCAATTTCTCCATATCCTCACCAGCACTTGTTATTTTCCTTTTTTGTTTAAGTTTTTTTTTTTTAAATTATAACCATCCTAGCGAGTGTGAAGTGCTATCTTATTGTTGCTTTGATTTGCATTTCCCTGATGACTAATGATTTCGAGCATCTTTTCTTGTGCTTTTTGGCCATTTGTGTGTCTTTTTTGGAGAAATATCTAAGTCCTTTGCCTATTTTTAATCAGGTTATTTGTCTTTTTGCTGTTAAGTTGTAAAATTTCTTTATGCATTCTGGATCTTAGACCCTTATTGGTTATATGATTTGCAAATAATTCTCATTCTAGTAAAACTTTCTTCTTTTGTGTTCCCAAAGAGATAAATGTCCTGGCCAGGTGTGGTGGCTCACGCCTGTAATCCCAGCACTGTGGGAGGCTGAGGCCGGCGGATCACCTGAGGTCGGGAGTTCGAGACCAGCCTGACCAACATGGAGAAACCCCATCTTTACTAAAAATACAAAATTAGCCAGATGTGGTGTTGCATGCCTGGAATCCCAGCTACTTGGGAAGCTGAGGCAGGAGAATCACTTGAACCTGGGAGGCGGAAGTTGTGGTGAGCCGAGATCGCACCACTTCTCTCCAGCCTGGGCAACAGGAGCGAAACTCCAACTCAAAAGAAAAAAAAAAGATAAATGTCCTTAATTATCTCTTCCACGAACCCTTCTTTGACTCTCCCCAGTGCTCTCTCTCTGCTTTGTTTCGTGTATACTTTTATGCTTCTCATATTTATCTGGTGGCTTGGTGGAAAGGGAAAAAGTTTAAAATTCTGGTTAATTATATGCCAATCCCCATAATCTCACATGGCTGCCCACTTAATATTCTCCCTCAGAATAATGAGTGGAAGAGCAGAGCTATTTTTACATCTACAAATTGTGATTTTTCTTTAATGTTCCATAGGAAAAGATGTAAGTTGTTCTCTGTGAACTTGAGGAATGGTGAATAACTATTTAGCTAGCCAGCCTAGCCACAGCTCCAATATACTAGCCTGGGTGATCTAGTTTACACTGTATCAATCCTAACTATTATACTAGGATAACATTTTATTTGGAGGAAGTAAGAAATGCCCATTTCTAGAGGGCCAAATCAAGTATGTGGTACTTGTTGATCACTGTTTTAATATGTACAAAATGCTGTTGACTTTCCTTTTATTTGGTGTGTCATGTTTATTGTTTTTGTTAAAAATGCAAAAGGTGGGGCAGGGCCAAGATGGCCCACTAGGAACAACAACAATCAGAGGCTCCCATTGAAAAGAAGCATATTTAGCATGTGAATCCTTCACTGGCAACCAATATATTCAGGTTCTGTCGTCAGAATTGACTAGGCAGCTGACGTGATCCACGGAAAGGAAGGAGGAGCAGTGTGGTGCAGCAGCCCACCTGAGAGCTACAGGGGGCAGGGGAGCACCCGCTTCCCGGCCAAGGGAGGCAGTGAGTAAACATGCTACCTAGCTGGGGAAACCGTGTTTTATCCACAGAACTGTACAACCCAAGGATCAAAGATTCCACTTGCAAACCCACACCACTGGAGCCCAGGGTCCCAACCCCCAACCCTGGAGCCCTGCAGATTCTCAGTAGCCTCTCAGCTGGAATCTGCCTAAGCCTACTGTGCCCCTTGGGGAGGGGGGGAGGGGCCACCAACACCACAGCTGCAGTTGCCTGCTGCCTAAGCTGTTTGAGCTCCTTGGGGAAGGGGCAGCAGCCAATACTGGGACTGATAGCAACCTAACACATTAAGCTCCCAGGGTGGGGAAGGGCAGCAGCTATCTCTATTGCTCCAGGCCACACTTTTCCCCTGCTGAAGCCAGGGAGGCTGGACAGCTTGGTCTCCAAGAGGTGTCCCCCACAGCCCAACACACCAGCTGTGGCAGACTGCGGCCAGAGCACCTCTTCAGGCCTGACCCTGACACACCCTTCCTCACTGGGTGGGGCTTCCCTGCAGGAACTCCAACAACTCCAGCCAGAAGCTCAGGGACAGAACCTGGATCTCCGTGGGCCTGAGCACTTAGAGGGAGGGGTGGCCGCAGTCTCTGCAGACCAGCAGACTTAGCCTTTCCTCCTGGTAGTTCTGAGGAATCCCAGCAGTCCAGATGAGTGGGTTTTCCCCCCAGCAAAGCACACCCCCTCCACCAAAGGAAAGTCAAAGTGCTTCGTTAAATGGGTCATGTTCCCCATGCCACCCAACTGGGTGAGACCCTGTCTGTTGTCAGACATCCTGTACAGGAGCATTCCTACTGGCATCAGGTCAGTGCCCCTCAAGGTAGAAGATCCCAGAAGAAGGAGCAGGCACTCATCTTTGCTGTTCTGGAAACCACCAGTCATGTGTACTCTGTCTCTATGGACTTACCTATCATAGATATTTCATGGAAACAAAGTCATACAATGTGTGATCATTTTTGTACGGTTTCTTTCACTTAACGTGTTTTTAAGATTCATCAGCATTGTAGCATGAAATATTCCATTGTGTGGATATATTACAATGTATTTATCCATTCATGGGTTGACATCTCCATGTGCAGGAGTGAACCAGATGAATAGGGCCTGAAGTGAAACCCCCACAAACCGAAGCAGCTCTACAGAAGAGGGACCTGACCATTGAAAGAAAAGAAAAACAAACAAACAGAAAGCAACAACAACAACAGCATCAACAACAAAAAAGTCCCCCAAAAAACCCCATTCAAGGGTCAGCACCCTCAAGAATTGAAACTAGACAAACTCATGAAGATGAGAAAGAATCAAAGAAGTAACACTGAAAATCCAAAAGGCCAGAGTGCCTCTTCTCCTCCAAATGATCACAATGCCTCTCCAGCAAGGGCTCAGAACTAGCCAGAGGATGAGATGGACGAATTGACAGAAGTATGCTTCAGAAGATGGATAATAAAAAACTCTGCTGAGCTAAAGGAGCATGTTCTAACCCAATGCAAAGAAGCTAAGAACCTTGATAAAAGGCTAGAGGAGCTACAAAGTAGAATAACCAGTTTAGAGAAGAAAATGAATGACTTGATGGAGCTGAAAAACACAGCACAAGAACTTTATGAAGCATACACAAATATCCATAGCCGAATTGACCAAGTGAAAGAAAGGATATCAGAGTTTGAAGACCACTTGCTGAAATAAGGCATGCAGACAAGATTAGAGAAAAAAGAATGAAAAGGAACGAACAAAGCCTCCAAGAAATATGGGAGTTTGTAAAAAGACAACCTACGATTGATTGGGATACCTGAAGGAGACAGGGAGAATGGAACCAAGCTGGAAAACACACTTCAGGATATTGTCCAGGAGAACTCTCCCAATCTAGCAAGATAGGCCAAGATGCAAATTCAGGAAATACAGAGAACACCACTAAGATACTCCACAACAAGATCAACTCCAAGACACATAATCATCAGATTCTCCAAGGTCAAAATGAAGGAAAAAATGTTAAGGGCAGCCAGAGAGAAAGGCCAGGTCACCTACAAAGAGAAGCCTATCAGACTAACAGTGGACCTCTCAGCAGAAACCCTACAAGCCAGAAGAGATTGGGGGCCAATATTCAACATTCTTAAAGAAGAGAATTTTTTAAATCCAGAATTTTATACTCAGCCAAACTAAGCTTCATAAGTGAAGGAGAAATAAAATTCCAGACAAGCAAATGCTGAGAGTTTTTGTTAGCACCAGGCCTGCCTTGCAAAAGCTCCTGAAAGAAGCATTAAATATGGAAAGGAAAAACCGGTACCAGCCACTGCAAAAACACACCAAAATATAAAGACCAATGACACTACAAAGAAACTGCATCAACTAGTGTGCAAAATAACCAGCTAGCATCATGATGACAGGATCAAATTTCCACATAACAATGCTAACTTTAATGTAAATGGGCTAAAACACAGACTGGAAAATTGGATAAAGAGTCAAGACTCATTGGTGTGCTGTATTCAGAAGACCCACCTGAAGTGCAAAGACACACATAGGCTCAAAATACAGGATGGAGGAAAATTTACCAAGCAGATAGAAAGTTAAAAAACAAAAACAAAAACAGGGATTGCAACCCCAGTTTTTGACAAAACAGACTTTAAACCAACAAATATAAAAAATGACAAAGAAGGGCATTACATAATGGTAAAGGGAACAATTCAATGAGAAGAGCTATTCTAAATATACATGCACCCAATACAGGAGCACCCAGATTCATAAAACAGGTTCTTAGAGACCTACAAAGAGACTTAGACACCCACACAATAATAGTAGGAGACTTTAACACCCCACTGTCAATATTAGATAGATTAACAAGACATAAAATTAACAAGGATATTCAGACTTGAACTCAGCTCTGGATCAAGTGGACCTAGTAGACATTTACAGAACTCTCCACCCCAAATCAACAGAATATATATTCTTCTCAGTGCTACAAGGAACTTATTCTAAAATTGACCACATAATTGGAAGTAAAACACTTGTCAGCAAATGTAAAAGAACTGAAATCATAACAAACAGTCTCTCAGACCACAGTTCAATCATTTAGAACTCAGGATTAAGAAACTCACTCAGAACCACACAATTACGTGGAAATTGAACAACCTGCTCCTGAATGACTCCTGGGTAAATAATGAAATTAAGGCATAAATCACGAATTTCTTTGAAACCAATGAGTACAAAGAGACAACCAGAATCTCTGGGACACAGCTAAAGCAGTGTTAACAGGGGAATTTATAGCACTGAATGCCCACATCAGAAAGCTAGAAAGATCTGAAATTGACACCCTAACATCACAAATAAAAGAGCTAGAGAAGCAAGAGCCAATTAATCCAAAAACTAGCAGAAGACAAGAAATAACTAAGATTTCAGTAAATCCAGGAGCTGGTTTTTTGAAAAAATTAACAAAATAGACCACTAGCTAGATTAATAAAGAAGAAAAGAGAGAAGAATCAAATAGAAACAATAAAAAATGATAAAGGGGATACCACCACTGACCCCACAGAAATACAAACTACCATCAGAGAATACTATATAAGCACCTCTATGCAAATAAACTAGAAAATCTAAAAGAAATGGATAAATTCCTGGACACACACACCCTCCCAAGACTAACCCAGGAAGTAGTCGAATCCCTGAATAGACCAATAACAATTTCTGAAATTGAGGCAGTAATTAATAGCCTACCAACCAAACAAAAATGTACAAGGGCTCACTTACATCCACTAAGTTCCACTTGTAACCTCAATCCCTTAAGTCTACTTTTCTCAGTTGGCAAATGCTGGATTGGAACACAGCATAAACTACTTACAATTTGTAGTGGTTGTTAGTGGTGAAGAGAATACTGAAGTGAAGATCAGGTGGTGAGTTTTGAGTCTGAACTCTGCCACTGATGAGCTGTGGGTCCCAGGGCAAGTTGTTTCCACCCTCTGTGTCAGCATCAGTATGAGAAGGGGGTGTAATCGCCCCCATGAGCTCCTCCCTCCTCAGAGATTGGGACTTCAGTTATTATGCGTCTGGTTGTATAGACTGTCTTGGAAATTACTTTCTGTTTTATTTCTTTGTTTGTTTGTTTCTTGAGTGTCTAGATTTTGGCAGTGTTTTGTAGTTGACTGAAATATTCTAAGGGTGGGGGCATAGAACCTGCCTCTTTCTTGTATCTTTCAATAAAGCCCAATGCAGTTCTGTGCATGGTGCAAAATCTTTGTTGAATAAGTTGGTTTGAAGAATTAAAAATGTCAGAAAGCTAAGTATCATTAGTACCAGAGACCTACATGGTTATAGATATCACCTCATTTAAGAAATGTACATAGGAGCCATCTAACTTCTGTAAGGTAAGTTGCTGCCACCAGGAAACTGGATCACAGGAAACTGGATTACAGAGAGTGCAATGACATCTCTTAAGCCTGTAATTCCCTCTGTCTTTCTTTTCTTAAGCATAAGGATATGTTCTCCTTCTTACAGTCATGAGGATCTCAAATCAGATATGTGTCCTCTTAGTATATTAATCCTGGGCAAATTAGAATTAGAGGAAACCTAGACTGGAAAGAGAAACTAAGTCTGGTGAATGGCAGAGCAGAAATGGAAGGCTTTTCAAATTTGGCTTTGGGAGAGATAACAAGGGGTTGGAGAAGAGGAAACATGAATTATATTACACATGCATTAGTGAGGAGGAAGGGGACTGATGTGCTAGAGGGTTTGTCTGCAACTTCTTTAGCATCAATGATGCAAAGGTGGTGTGAGAAAGAGGTAAGTAGAGACAGAGTCCCTGAATCTTAATGATATTTGTTAAGTAAAAATCACCCAATGCTCCATCCGTCTCAAACATTGAAGTTTTTGCACATCTTTGGAATAATGATGAGATTTGGAAAGAGGAAGTCAACAATGGAGTCTTAATACTCTAATGCACTTGAAAGAAGGTCAAAAAATGTTCTTAAATTCATATTGTCTGCCATAGTGTCACTCTGGGGAATAGCGATCCTTCAAAATCTCTAATTAACAAGAGATGGAAAATGGAAATTAATTATGCAGTACCCTCATTATTGTTTTCAAATGTACAAAATGTTGTTGATTGTTTTGTTGTTCTATGTGTCACATTTAATTGCTTTGTTTCATTAATGTATAGGGGTTTTCTTCTGTCCACTTGAGACTTATATTTCTTAGGCCTATTTTTCTCCAAACGACTAGTTCTCCTCCCATAGGGGTGATTTTTAGGCTCAGGTTTTATAAGCACACGTTTTAAGGTTGCCAGGGGAGTACAGTGTACTTGTTGTTTATAAATGTCTATTATTCTAAAATAAGTAGCCTGGTCTCTGAGTATAGGTCACTTTGCTTATGATGCTGAAGGGTGCAGAGTGTTCTCAGCAGGCTTTATTGTCTTCGCTTCACCTCCTCCCTGCAAGCTCTGATCCCCAAGGGGGTACAGAGGTGGCTCCTGTGGGGGCCTTAACTCCCTACTATTCTGAGACCAGAAAGCAGCTCAGTGGTTTGTGGAAATCCTCAGCTGAACCTGGCCTTCCTTGTTTATTCTGAAACTGAAATGTCGGAGACAAAACGCTGATAGATTCCACTGAAGGTGAGAAACTAATAAACTCACATATATGGTGCACACACACACACAGTCTGAGCACTGTAAGTGATTATACAGATACAATCTCCCTTCTTTACAACTATGCAATGAGATTCCATTGTCACCATTTAGAACTGAGGGCACAGAGGCCAAGTACACATGAGGGGCTGGCCAAAGACTCTCAGCCTGCACCCCCAAACCCTTGCGTTATTCTAAGCTGTTTCGTTTCCTTTCTTGCAATTGCCCTCTCCTCTGCTCTCCAAACTGTCAAGTCCTGAGGTACAAGACCTCAGGTGCTGAGTCCACCTTCCCTCTCTCCCCAGTCCTTAGGACCCTAGCTGGCTGTGGCTCTTCCACACCACACACACCCCACGTACCCTCTGACCTGCATCTCCCTGAGCTTACCGGCTCAGGTTAATTTGTATTTATATTGCTCTTTGCAGAGGATTTTTTTCAAACAAGTAAAATTAAAGACAGTCCTTAAAATGTTCCCATAAGTTAATGTTTAACAATATAGATGATTTAATCCTTATTTTCTTCTATTATTTTAAGTATGTGAAATACTGAGTACATCACAACTACTTATACATTTTACTTCCACAGTATTTAGCTGTTAATTGACTCTACAAACCATTACATTGGAGAGAAAATGCATTTTCAAAAATGGAAACATTAACATAATTGGTAGATAGCTGACTCTTAGATGCAAGTATATCATCTCATATAATATAGAAAATTATTTTACTAATTCATCATTGTCTCTCTCTGTGTGCCAATATTAGGGTTCTTAAAATGTCTTTGTAGGTCTAAGGAAGTCCTTATACCTTAATCAAGGAGGACTGGAGTAGTGATGTGTTTGCAAAGCGGAGCAGGACGTTTATAGAATCTGCTTATACAGTAGGAACTGTTTTTCTGTTTGTTTGTTTGTTTGTTTGTTTTTAGAGACAGGGTCTTTCTCTGTCACCCAGACTGGAGCATAGTGGCACGATCATAGTTCACTGCAGCCTCGATCTCCTGGGCTCAAGGCACCCTCTCCCATCATCTTCTTAGAGGATCTGACTTGGTCCAAGTTGGCTGATAAGAGCATTTCCAGGGAGGCTGGGTTAACAATCATGCCCATTCCCTCAAGGTTACTCCTGCCCACCACACATTACTCCTGGATATCAGATCGGGAATTTTGCCTATTGTCCCTGCTCAAGGGAATCAAATGTAGCAACATTTCCTCCCCTGATTCACTCACAAATATCATCATCTTCCCACTCTGACCATGTTTTGAGTATGTCCTAATATGATGTTTCTCAACCTTGAGAATTGCCTGCCAAAGATACCTTAAAGGTGCTAAGCCTCTTGACTTGTGCAGTATCATTATATAAATGCTATGGCTATGAGTCATAGATAATTCATAGATTTATTAGCCTTGAGTTGTGGGCTGGGAGAAGGCTTGAAATGGAAAACTTAGCTCTTTTTGCATTTGCCACTGATTATCAGGAAAATTCGTTTGAATTTCAAGATCAGACACACCTGATGCATCTAGAGTCTCTTAGTTGTCCACTAAATATCTGAGTGAAAATGCAGACACTATGGTAGTCATGACATCGAAAACCTTAATATAGGAAGGGCCCTAGAAATATTCTGGCTCAGGCTCCTCCTTGTTGCTAAGAGTGTGACTTGCCTAAAGTCACCTACTAGGTGATGGAGAAGAGTTCGAGCCTTCGTCTTATTACTCAAGTCATTGCCTTTCAGATGATCAGGACAATTTAATAGCAGAAGCATGATACTCAATAAAAAAGGGGGAGTTTGTTTAATCTTTTTGGTTTTTTATACATATAATGCAAATTAATTTGGTAATTAATTTTTTAATTGGTATTTCCACTTTGTACTTTTAAATATCATATAATTATGACCACATGCCAACAATAGATAGGTTTTGTTCATACTATAAAATAACAGACAATATACAAAAGTAGATCACTGATAGAAACAAAGAGTAACTTGCAGCAGCAATTTATTATAAGACTGGTTTCTGTTTTTATATTTTTACAACACCTGAGTTGGGAGAGAAATGTAATAAGAGAGTTAAACTTGGGAACAGTCTAACACACTTTTCTGAGCACATTCACACTTGCTGGAAAGAGTGATTTATATGCACTTAAGGTAACAGAGGAAATAGCAAAGTCAAAATTTTAAAATGACCCATGACTTTTCATAAACATACAAGTTTATTTCTTATTTTTAATGCCTTTGGTTTGTCTCAGGGGAAAATAATAAAATTTGTTTCTTGAGTTATTTTTTTGTTCAGCTGCATATTCCCTAGGGTTAGATTTTAGAGAGTATTCTAAGAATATTCTCTGGTGCCTGGGGTTTGCTGCATTTGAAAACCTGGTGTTTTAAACAAAGTTTTTTTTCAATTAATATGGGACAGAAAATATTGAACCAATTAGCATAGAAGAATGTAGCTTGTTGCATTTAAAGACCAAATCTACCGTTTATTAATTCTGTGACCTTTGGTTTCTTTTTACTCATCGGCAAAATTGGGAAGATTATAATATTAATATTATTGGACAGTCAGGATGATTAGCACTTTTAATGTAAAGAGTGTATCACATAACAGGTATTTAGTTCATTTTACTTTGGAGAGCTTAGTCTGTACAACCGGGAGGGCTTCCCAGGGATCTGGAAGGGCAGGGAAGGATGGAGGTGCAGTTCTGTGCCTATCAGCCCTCTCAGTCCAGCCTCTGCAGTCAGAAAGGCAGGGCGGCAGGAGGGAAGGCTGAGTCTTCCCTCACACACACGTTCTCTGAACTTCCCTACCACCCTGTGTTCTAGAGTCCCAGGCAGCGTGAAGTGTATTTCACACAATACCATGCAGTTTTACTTTCCCAACATCAATGCAGCAGGGGCAAAGAAGGGGAACACAGGTCCTGGCAGGATTGGGTCTCCAAGAAAAAGGGAGCCTCTGCTTCAATGACCCTACCAGCTGGAGTTCTTCATAAACTTTGAGGCCCATGGCAAGGTTCTGTCCTGGGCACCTGCTCCCCTGCATTGACTGGAGTGATATGGAGGTGTTTCATCAGGGTATTAGGATGTTTCCTGATGCTTGATCTTTAAGGACAGATGTTGCATTGGGAAGTGCAGGTGCATCCAGTCACTGTATTTTTCTCATGCACTCACAATCCATGCAATTACACAACTTGAAGCATTTAAATTTTTCCCATTGGTGGGAAGTTTCAGCAGCAAACTTAGCATTGCCAGATTTTAATCATTTCATGTAGTCTAATTATTGTTTCATGTTTAATTCTTGCCAGTACACAATTTATCATGACTTCAAAATATATTAGCTGATGATTTATAGGCTTATTTAGTGTCTGCACCTCCACGTTGATGTCTGGGAAAACACCACAAAGTCTCTTGCCAAAGGCAAACTGATCTTCCTAAGGGTCACCTTGAGAGGGTACTCACAGCACCATCTATAGCTTTTGTTGCATAAAATATATTTTCTAATTATTGTTGAACAGCTTGAATGGCTTCATACCACACAATAGCTCAAAACACCTCTCTCAATCCCCCCTCCCTTTCTCTCTTTTATTTAATATTTATGAAGCATCTACTTTGCCCCATAGTAACAGGCAATTCTAAGATGAATAAGATAGTTTCAGGAGCTCCACTGTGAAGTCACAATGGTATTATCAGCGCTTCTCTAGGGCTGCACCATTATAGATAACTGAAATACAGACAAACTTGGGTCTCTCTTAGAGGCTGACAGCTGGCTAGGTCCTCCAGCCACATGTTCAAAGGCAAATGGATGGGAATGCTGAGAGATGAGATGGAGACAGCTTTCTCCCATTGCTGGCTATAAATGACAACCATGGGAGATTCTTTTGCAATATTAGCTTTAATGAAAACCAAAATTAAATAAAGAGGAGGCTGATAAATGAGCTGAGTAAGCGTCTCAGTGTAGAATACAATTCATCAGAGCCAATCAGGACCTAAACTACAACAAAATACCGCCTTTGCCAACAGAAAGGCTATTGAATGACTCAGATCATCTGTGTGACGCCTTCAGCTGCCCATTTTACTTTTGCTGTATAGATACATTCAGAAGTTATCCAATAACTTAAAAACTTTTTTATGAAACTAGACTTCAAAGTTATTATCTTCAAGATCGTTAAGCCCCTAGAGCACAGCAATAAGCAAAGATAAAGAAAGACTTTAAGATTCAAATTCAAATTCATTTGACTAGCTAAAGTTTCAACACAGAACAAAAGCCAAAATAAGGAGTGAATTCAATGATGAATTTACTGGAAACTAGAGAATTTTCCCCTGGATTTCTGTTACAGACCTAGAGAGCAATGATGAAATCATTCAAATTTCAGTTTCAGTTTTTAACCCTACCATGAGTCACATGATTCTTAGGGAGATTAGATGTGCAGAGAGATACAGACAATGAAAGGGAACTGGAAAAATGCTGGATAATATTAATACAGTTTACCACTTCTTGAGTTTTTCATAGATATGTTGCAGATTCTCCAGAATCTTCTTTAATTTTTACTCAGTCATTCCACAAATATTTATGGGCCCAGCCATATTCCAGGCACATTGGGACCAATAAAGAAACAGAAGCCACGGTCTCTGGTTTAGGATAATTAAAATATGAGTTTGGATGGAATCTCGGTGCATAAATTTGCTGAGACAACTAGCCAAGGAATGTCTGTGCCTGCTGAAAAAGTAATAACATAATGAAAGGAGAGAGGGATTGCTGACTCCACTGAGCTTGCTAATACCTGGGGCAGAAATTATGACAAGGAAAGGTGTGGAGATACATGATTGTAGAATACTTTCTAGTGAGAAAAAAAAAATTTAAATAAACTTTTGAGGATAAATTCAGTATAACAATAATTATGGCATCTCCATCTTTGAAAACCTTATTTGAAGTCATTTTCCCCCAAAGCATAAGTCATCAACTACAGTCTTTTTCATGTTTTATTAGGTTGGTACCAAAGTAATTGCACCAACCTAAAAGTAATGGCAAAAGCCGCAATTACTTTTGCACCAAAAATGAAACTACATTTCACTTTTATTTGATTTTATTTCAATAGTTTTTGGAGAACAGGTGGGTGGGTTTTGGTTATATGGATAAGCTCTTAAGTGGTGATTACTGAGATTTTGGTGCACCTGTCACCTGAACAGTATACACTGCACCCAATATGTAATTTTTTATTCCTCACCCCCTTCCCACCTTTTCTCCGGAGTCCTCAAATTCCAAATTCCATTATATCATTCTGCCTTTGCATCCTCATAGCTTACCTCCAAATCCTCATACCATCTCACTTATAAGTGGGAAGACATGATATTTTGTTGTCCAATTCTGAGCTATTTCACTTAGACTAATGGTCTCCAACCCCATCCAGGTTGTTGTGAATGCCATTATTTGTTCAGTTTTATGCTGAGTAGTATTCCATTGTGTGTGTGTGTGTGTATATATATATACATATATATATTTTTTTTCTTTATCCACTCATTGGTCAATGGGCATTTAGGCTGGTTCCAAATTTTTGCAACTGCAAATTGGGCTGCTAGAAATCACATTTCATTTTGAACGAAAGTGCTTGTTTGTCATCCTCTCTCTAAGCCAACAATCTTCTTGATGACAAAGACCAAGAGGATCTTGGCCTGGAGCCTCAGAGGCAGATACATTAAAGTACTTACTCCATGAATAGTTTTTAATTACTTTTTCTTCATACTCCAGGGAAAGATTTGGGACCAAAGCAAACTAAAACAAAACAAAGACATTTATTTTCAGCTTAAATTACTTAGATCATTGCTCAAACTGTCCGTTGGGTACCAGGTGTTATTTATGCTCTTTTTTAGCAGGAGTTCAGAGACTTACTTGACAACCTGAATATCAAACATTGCCAGTTTATAAATGTGTATTCAACTTTGGGTAATGATTTTAATTTTGAATAATAAAAAGTTATTTGAATTCTGTATCAAACTGAGGGTTATTTTTTTCTAATTGGTAAAGTACAATCTATACACATAATAAATCTCATGAATACCTACTACAAGTGCTAGTCTCCTATGAATAACCCATCAATAAACTGTACCATATTTAAATATAAAATTTAAATTCTTTATTATTCTAAAGTAGGTGATAAATTAGCACGATTAAATTGACTTGGTAGCAAAAAAGCAATCCTGATTTTCATTAGATGAGAATAAGAACATGATATTTGTACTATAACTACAGGCAACTAAGCTATTCCTTGGAAGGGCAATGTAATTTATATTGATTGGTGACTGGGGGTAAGTGGAGGTAGGCACAGGCAAAGGAATATGTGAACCCAAACTCCTGTTATTATTGTTTATCCTTTCTTTTAGAACAATCCTCAAGAATTTTTGGATTAATATTTCTTTGGAGTAGAAAGTGGAACACATTTTATAGGTGGAAAATCTACAAATCATAAATAGTCATTGGCAGAGGAATTTGCTATGTCTGTTTTTAATCCTACCTACTCTTCCTGTTTACATTTTGGTTACATGGATAAGTTCTTTAGTGGTGATGTCTGAGATTTTTGGTGCACCTGCCACCCGAGCAGTGATGTGTGATTAGAAATGTTCAGAAATTCAAATGAGGTTTTTGATGTGTTTCTCCTCTTTGTTAAATATATTGATATGAGTCAGTTAGGGTGCCAAAATATAGTGTAAAGAATGAATGAAACTAATAGGATAATGTAGTCAGTAATACATACTTATTCCTTTTCACAAGTTAATTCTGATATAAATTACTTAACAAGAGTTCGGAATGTTGCCATAGAAAAGGAATCTCTAGAATACTAGTGACAAATGAAGTTATTACAGACCTATACTCAAATTACATAATACCCAGAACAAGTGAGGGACACATTAGACTAGAAAGTTGTTGGCAATATATTGAAATTATTGAAATTTCTCATCTTGGTATCTCTGTCTCTAGAGCTCTAGGCAATGTCTAATATATAGTAGGGGAACAAAAATATTCTTAGAATCTATGTGGATAGTAAAATGCATTAAAGCTTTATTCATCTTTGTGGTCTTTAAAAGAAATATGGAAGTCTCTAAAGAAGCAGCAGATATCCTTAAGGGAAATTAAGGGTTTGCTGGAATTATGCACGACCCTAAATAAAGATAGTAAGCATTCATCAGCCATGCAAATTATTTTGCAATGGGTAGGAAGGAGGGGTGGACTTGAACCCAGTGTTTCTCTCTAGGGCCATACATGGCATTGCTGGTAGATCAAGTCTTTATGGGGGGGGACTGCCCCAAACCTTGCAGACATTTAGCATCCTTCACCCGCTGAAAGCCAGCTGTGTTCCCCAGCAACTGTGGCCATCCAAACTATTTTTTTTTTAACATTTCCAAATGCTGATTGATGTAGGTGGGCTGGAGTGGTATCATTCCATATTCTTATCCTCTTTGTTGCAATGAAGGGCAAGGTCCTTGCACAGCAGACTCTGGCTAGGGAGCTTTGTACCCTCAGCACTTGTTCTCACCAGCTGAGCAGAAGGAGCCAAAGACAGATTCCCTTCCCTAGTTCTGAATAACTCTAAATGTATACCCCATACCATGACATGTGGAAAGAAAAGAAGACCAACCAAATGAGAAAAACAAAGACAATTTGTTCTTCACTTGTTGTAGCAAGGGAGTCAGCTGCCTTCACTTGCATTTAGGCAGACTCATTGCAGGCAGAGGAATGGAAAAGCTTCATAGTGGAAAAAGGGAAGGCTCCAGGTGTGCTCTCAATGGAGGCTGTGGGCCTGGGGAGGCTGGAGTCCGCCAACTAGAAGCACAACATCCTGTGATTTGGTGGTGGTGGTGGGGTGTATTTGACTTTCTCTGATCTTAAGTTGGAAGTGGGGACAAAAATTAGGGAAGCTGTCAGTTGTTAATTAAGTCCTGATCATTTTGGGTCAACTGCCACAGAAGTTATTGCTGAGTTTCCTGAATTGTCACTAGAGAGAGCAATCTGGCCCCCTGCAAGTCTGATTTATGTCAGGCTGGCTGCCTGGGTTGTTATAGATCAGAAGGTTGGCTTCCTGGAGGTTGCTGCAGATTGTGGGTCACAGTTCTGTTTTATATGTAACATGACCATTGTCCATTTGTATCTTCAATCTCTCACTACAAATAGAAAGAGCAATTTCCCCAAGGGAAATATCAGTCAAAATGATGACAAAAGTAACATAGTGATTGAAAAGCACAAGAAAAGAATTTTATGAGTCTTTCTTAGTCATATGTGTCAGGGTAGAGGTATACCCTGGGATTAATATACACTTGTGCACTGCACAACATTCTTTTGGTCAACAACCCTGATTGCATAGATGATGGCAATCCCATAAAATTATAATGCCATATTTTTACCTACCTTTTCTGTTTAGATACAAAAATATTTAACATTGCATTCTCTTTTTTTTTTTTTTTGAGACAGTCTTACTCTGTCACTCAGGCTGGAGTGCAAAGGCATGATTTTGGCTCACTGCAACCTCCGCCTCCCGGGTTCAAGCGATTCTCCAGCCTCAGCCTTCTGAGTAGCTGGGACTATAGGTGTGTGCCACCACGCCCTGCTAATTTTTGCATTTTTAGTAAAGATGGGGTTTCACCATGTTGGTCAGGCTGATCTGGAACTCCTGACCTCAGGCAATCCACCTGCCTTGGCCTCCCAAAGTCCTGGGATTACAGGTATGAGCCACTGCACCTGGCCAACACTGAGTTCTAATTGTCTACAGTATTCAGTGCAGTAATATGTTGTACAAGTTTGTAGCCCAGGAGCAAAAGGCAATACTATGTAGCCTAAATGTGTAGTAGGCTATGCCATCTAGGTTTGTGTTAGCATGTTCTATGATGTTCACACAACTACAAAATTGGCTAACAATGCTTTTAAGAACATATCTTTGTGGTTAAGCAACATGTGACTATACATTTAAACAGTCCTTGAGGTTTGTCTGTTTTAATTCTCATTTTACTATTTGTTTTTCTTTTCAATTTGTGCTAAAAGTCACATTTAAATGTTGCAATCTCCTCTCTGTAATTTTAAGGCAAATTTGTCCTATAACTCTGATGTAGCCTTATAAAAATTCATTTTGTAAGCTATTACAGTGGTTAAAAGGATCTTTTCCTCAGAATTCCTGGGAATAGCAGAAATATTAGAAATATGCAGGGTAATTGCTTTGTCACTTAATTAATACATTAAATTACTCTAAAATGACAGTCTGTAAAACTGATATTTATGTAAGCATTAAAACACAATTGAGTCTGAAAGACTTATGTTTCTGGAGTTTGCTATCAACCCAACCAAGGATGCTGTGAGGCTTTCTTCCAGATATGTTATTAAATTCATGTGAAGGGCAGAAGCTCCACAGTGTAATTGCAGTGTCAGGACATGCTGGTTGACATAGACTGAAACACTGAAATAAATGTGAAAGTAATAATAATGATCAAGATGTCAGTATTTTAGTCAATTAATATTTTCAGAATATCATGAAAAATGACTATCTTTCAAAACACACAAAATCTGCTTGATAAATATAATCAACAGTTTGATTTAAACATTAAAAAGAAAAATAATACTTAAAAAAAAACCAATTAAGCTAAATGGTGATTTTGCAAACTTGCAACTCAGAGGAAAAATTAATTCTTCAATGATTAGAATACATTTGAATTAAGTTGAAGCCTAACATTGACTCTAACTCCTACCCTTAGCCCAATATTAATCCTTACCCTATAAAATAATATATACGTATTATTATACTTCCTCTTGTGCTTGCTTTTCTTTCTATTTCTCCTCAGAAGTGAAGAAACACTTCCATATAGGGAGCCGCTTGAAATATTTACTATGTATACTTACTCAATAAAATAACTTAAAAATAGCACTCTACTATAATGCGTAGCTTATACAATCTTTAGCATTACTCCCAAATGTTGCAACCACTCTTGTGATCAAGTACGCAGTTATTGGAAAGAGTTTTGACGTTCTGGTCTGAAGAGCGGACATTTGGGGGAAGCTGCGACTCTCAACAATGCTCCAAGGTTTCCTTTCATTGTGTCCCCCACTACCGCTGTCCCTAGGCACCATGCATCTGTTTTTGAAATGCTACTGTAGCCAGTGCCTCTAATTTTAGTGGAACTTCAGAATGTAGGAAGGGTCTTCCAAAGCAAGAGGAATCCTGTTAGGCAGTTAGCGTCCTGGAGGGCTGCTAAAATCATGCTGCAGTAGCCAGCTTCCCATGGTCCCTACGAATAGAGTTTGCAAAATGAACACATTGCCTTTTGGAACCCACCATTTACCTCTCTCAAGAGGTGATTTGACAAGACAGTAACGATAGTTTTCTCTCTTGGCTGTTCATTGGAGGACTGCCATCTCAAAGTCCTGACCCACAGTTGCCAGAGTATTTTAAAGTAATGGTTTTACGTGCAATCAACAGAACTGCCTTTCCTTAGAGCCTAATCTTCAATGCCGCTTGACGGTCTGTGATTATGAGTCGCCTGGTGATGGCTGTTGGCCTCTGATCAGACACTCTGTCCGATGAGCAAGTGCACTTCACTCATGCTAGAAGCCCCCAGCTAAGTGAAGTCAATTAGTTTCCCAACTAATTGGCCTGAAAAATGCTGCATTTTCATTCAGCATTGCATGTAATGGGAATAAATTACCCCTTTCTGTGCACCACAAAAAGAACTTTTTAATCTCAATTTAGCATTTCTGTTATCCTGTCTTGAATCATATCTAGTTATTTGTACATGTACCTTACCGTTTAACCCCTCAATTTCTCAAAAGTATTAATGTTCATTATTATGTCTCCAACACCTAGCACATGGTGCCTGGTATATAGCAAACGTTGCTTAATTATTGCATACTATAGAAGAAATAACTTTTACTTTATAAAAAGGCAGACTAATTTAAGAGGCTTATGTGCATCTGGTGCTATATGGAGATATATTTAAAATTTCATGTGTTTTAAGAATTAAATTAAAAGATGTTCTTAATGCATATAGGTGAGGAGAAGGGTTGGAGTGAGATGAGCTACCAGGAGAAAGACTTGTCTGGTTATTCCATACACTGGAAATGAAGAAGAGCTGGAAGCAATCCAGCACCACTAACTTGGTGGGTGTCCCAAACAGAGGTACATTAGAAGTAAACAAAAGGTTTTCACTGTTAGGTTGACCTGTGCCTCCTTAAAGAGCTTCAGGTAGCAAGACCTCTAGGATCACTTCAACAATCCTTGTTCCCTAAAGAAGCTAGGGCAGATCCTAGCTTATATAGGGACTTAGTCAAGCATCTCTGTGACTAAACACAGTCTTCACAACCTGCTAACTCAACAACACAGGATAGGGGTTTGTGGTAAGACTTCCTCCAGACCATAGAGACTGCTAGGAGAAGGAAGGATTGAAAATTTAAAACAGGGTAGCTTCAAACTCAAGGAAGTTGAGATTTTGTAGTAAGTTCAGTGCATGGACTTTATTGTCTGACAAATCTTGGTTGAACATCATTCTACTACTTAGTAGATTTTGACCTAAAGCAAGTTTATTGTCTTCTTTTCTTCATCTAGAAAATAAAATGATGGCCGGGCACAGTGGCTCATGCCTGTAATCCCAGCACAGTGGGAGGCTGAGGTAGGTGGATCACCTGAGATCAGGAGTTCAAGATCAGCCTGGCCAACATGGTCAAACCCTGTTTCTACTAAAAAAAAAAATACAAAAATTAGCTGGGTGTGGTGGCAGGCGCCCGTAATCCCAGCTACTTGGGGACGCTGAGGCAGGAGAATTGCTTGAACCCAGGAGGCAGAGGTTGCAGTGATCAAAGATCATGCCATTGCACTCTAGCCTGGGAGACAAGAGCGAAACTCTGTCTCAAAAAAAAAAAAAAAAAAGAAAAAAGAAAAGACATCTGGCACAAAGCGTGAAGTAGTGACTTTTTTTTTTTTTTGACGGAGTCTCGTTGTGTCACCCAGACTGGAATGCAGTGGCACTATCTCTGCTCACTGCAAGCTCCGCCTCCCGGGTGCACGCCATTCTCCTGCCTCAGCCTCCTGAGTAGCTGGGATTACAGGTGCCCGCCACCATGCCCAGCTAATTTTTTTGTATTTTTTAGTATAGACGGGGTTTCATCGTGTTAGCCAGGATGGTCTCGATCTCCTGACCTCGTGATCCGACCGCCTCGGCCTCCCAAAGTGCTGGGATTACAGGCGTGAGCCACCATGCCCGGCCAAAATAGTGACTTTAAGTAGCTGTCAACTCACACGCAAAGCCGCAATCAATTTAAATCGCAGGATAGGGCTCAGCTTAGCAACCAGATGATATCAATGAACTGGGCCAGAATAGAGAGCTACCCGGAAGGAATGGGCTCCAAAAAAGGCAAGAGTGTCTTTTTCACTTCAGCCTGTTCTCTAAACCAGAGAGAAAGAATTGCTGAGAAAGACATGTGGCCTAGGCAGTCCTGGCATGCTCTAGATGGTCCTGGGAGATTGCATATGCTAATCTTCTCATTAAAGGAAGTAAAACAACACCTAAGTATCTGTTTTAGTGTTTATATCTTCATAGATGTTTTTAAATACAGTGACAGAAAAAACTTTGTCATATTATGTTTCCCAAAACTTTGCAAGCTTTAATTCCCTTACCTCATATTGTGAACACACAACACTGCGTTGTTAACTAGATTGCATTCCTGCAATCAAACTTTTCCAAGCAATGATAATGATGATGATGATGACAATGGCAAAAACTTATTCTGTAGGCAATAAATTGAGTATGTTTTTATTATGAATCTGTAGTCTCCTGACCGTACCCCTAATTTCTGCTGAAGATGGTAACTCTCATCTTTGGGCACTTACTGTGTTTCAAGCATTGCAGCAGGCCCATTTTACGTCTCTGTAATGAATCACATGCCATTAAGAAGCACACACAATTCAGCACTCAGATGAAAAGGAATTTTCTTCTTTGGGAAGTTTTATTTCAGAATATGACACTTTCTATGACATCCTCACATGTGAAGGATGAAAGAGAAGAACAGGTAGGAAGCTAGGTTCATATCCTAGAATTGCTGGCTGGAATATAAAACATCCCAGTGAAATTTGAATTTCAAAAAAAAGAAAAGAATAATTTTTAGTATAAGGATGTCCCAAATATTGCATGGGACATCCGTAAACTAAAAAAGAAGTGTTTTTTATCTGAAATTCAAATTTAACTGGGTTGTATTGTTTGCTTGTCTAAAAGCCATCAAATTATCTAATAAAACTAGCAAAACCAAAGGACAAAATATGGCAAAAATAGTCTTCCTCCAGCCTGTGTTTAGCTGAAATGAGCTGTTTGTAGAAGGCATATGGCTGAGTCATTTTTTAAAATAAACTTTTTATTTTGGAAGAGCTTTAGGGGAATTGGGAAGATGGTACAGAGAATTTCTATATAACCCACACTGAGTTTTCCCCATTACTCTATGAATATGGCATCTTCGTTACAATTAATGCACCAATATCAATAAATTAGTATTATCTAAGGTCCATAATCTATTCAGATTTCCTTTGTTTTAACCTAAGGCTCCTTTTATGTTCCAGGATCCTATCTAGTACATCACACCATGTTACATTTAGTCATCTTGTCTAAGACTTCTCTTGCCTGAGACAGTTTCACAGAGTTCCATCCTTTTGATGACTTTAAAATTGTTAAGGAATGTTGTTCAGATATTTTGTAAAATGTCATCTAATTAAGATTTGTATGATAGCTTTCTCATGATTAGACTGGGGTAATGTGTTTTAGGGAGGAAGACCCCAGAAGTAGAGTGCCATTTTCATCACATGATATTAAGGAGACATACCATCAAAATGACTTACCACTGGGTTTATTTTTTCTGTTCTTATTTTAACTTCTATTTTAGGCTCGAGGGTGCATGTGCAGGTTTGTTATACAGGTTAACTCGTGTCTCAGGGGTTTGTTGTACAGATTATTTTATCACACAGGTATGAAGCCTAGTACCCAATAGTATTTTTTCTGCTCCTCTTCCTTCTCCCACCCTCTACCCTCAAGTAGACCCCAGTCTCTTTTGTTCCCTTCTTTGTGTTCATGAGTTCTCCTCATTCAGCTCCCACCTGATAAGTGACAGCATTTGGTATTTGGTTTTCTGTGCCTGTGTTACTTTGCTAAGGATAATAACCTCCAGCTCCCTCCATGTTCCTGCTAATGACATGATCTTGTTCTTTTTTAATGGCTGCATAATATGCCATGGTGTGTATGTACCACATTTTCTTTACCTAATGTCATTGATTGGCATTTAGGTTGATTCCATGTCTTTGCTATTGTGAATAGTGCTGCAATGAACATACACATGCACGTATCTTTATGGTAGAATGATTTATATTCCTTTGGGTATGTATCCAGTAATGAGATTGCTGGGTTGAATGGTAGTTCTGCTTTTAGCTCTGTGAAGAATCGCCATACTGCTTCCACAATGGTTGAACTAATTTATACTCCCACTGTTAGTGGGAGTGTAAACTAGTTTCTCTGCACCCTCACCAGCATCTGTAAATTTAAGTTCCTTATAGATGCTGGATGTCAGATGCATTGTTTGTGAATATTTTCTCCCATTCTGTAGGTTGTCTGTTTACTCTGTTGGTAGTTTCTTTTGCTGTTCAGAAGCTCTTAAGTTTAATTATATCCTATTTGTTGATTTTTGCTTTTGTTGTGTTTACTTGTGGACTTACCACTATTGATGTTAGCCTTGATCATCTGACTGAGGTAGAATTTGTCAGTGTCTCCCACTATAAAATGATCCTTCCCCCCAACTCCTATAGATATTGTTTTTCTTTTTTTCTTCTTCTTTTTTTAAATGCTCTGTCAATCTTTTAATTGTTTTATTTAGGTTATTTACTTTTGATGTAATTATTGATATTTAAGGCAAAGTCTGCCATTTTTTTTTATTTTTGGTTCTGTTTTTCCTTTCCCAGTTTTCATTTTCCTGCCATCCTATGGACAACACAAACAGTGTTTAGCATTTAATGTTAATTTGTTTATAATTTTTAAGTGTATCTCTTTGTAAAGCAGTTGTACTGGTTGCTGTAGGCATTACATTATGAATAACTTATTGCAATCCACTGGTGCCAATATTTTACCAATTCGAGTGTGGAAAACTTCCTTCCTTTTATATCCTTTAGTATCCCCAATTTATAATATAATCCATTTTAAATATTTCCCCTACATACATCGACAACAACACTATATGGTTTTATAATTTTTACTTCAACCATCAGACATAACTTAGAAAGCTCAGGAGGAGAAGGGCAACATATTGTGTTTACTCATATTTTTGGTCTTTCTTCTGAATTTGTATTTTTCCTTCTTTATGACATTCCAAGATTTCTTTTTAAAAAACTTTTATTTTAGGTTCAGGGGTATATATGCAGGTTTGTTATATAGGTGAATTGTGTCATGGGTGTTTGGAGTACAAATTATTTCGTCCCTCGGGTAATAAGCATAAGTACCCGATGGGTAGTTTTTCCATCCTTACCCCCCTCCCAACCTCCATCCTCGAGTAGGGTCTGGGATCTGTTTTTTATTTCTTTGTGTCCTTGTGTACTCAATGTTTAGCTACCATTTAGGTTTTCTGTTCCTGTGTTAGTTTGCTTCGGATAATGGCCTCCAGCTGCATCAATGTTCCTGCAAAGGACATGATCTCATTTTTTTTACAGCTGCGTAGTATTTCGTGGTATATATGTACCACATTTTCTTTATCCATCCTACCATTGATGGGCAGAAAGGTTGATTCCATGTCTTTGCCACTGTGAATAGTGCTATAAACATACACATTTATGTTTCTTTATGGGAGAATTTCTATTCCTTTGGGTATATACCCAATAATGGAACAGCTGGGTCAAATGGTAGTTCTGTTTTAAGATCTTTGAGAAATATTCAAATTGCTTTCCACAATGGCTGAACTAATTTACATTCCCACCAGCAGTATATAAGTGTTCTCATTTCTCTACAACCTCATCAGCATCTGTTATTTTTTGACTTTTTAATAGTAGTCATTCTGACTGGTATAAGATGGTATCTCATTGTGTTTTGATTGGCATTTCTCTAATGATTAGTGATGTTGATAATTTTAATATGCTTGTTGGTCACATATATGTCTTCTTTTAAAAATATCTGTTCGTGTCTTTTGCCGACTTTTTAATGGAGTTGTTTGTTGCTTTTTAATTTGTTTAAGTTCTTTATAGATTCTGGATATTAGATCTTTGTTGGATTCAGTTTGCAAATATTTTCTCCCATTCTGTAGATTGTCTGTTTACTCTGTTGATAGTTGATTTTGCTGTGCAGAAGCTCCTTGGTTTAATTAGGTCTCATTTGTCAATTTTTATTTTTGTTACACTTGCTTTTGGTATCTTAATCATTAAATCTTTGCTGGGGCCTATGTCCAGAATGGTATTGCCTTTTATCTTCCAGGGTTTTTATAGTTTTGGATTTTATATTTAGGTCTTTAATTCATTTTGAGATGATTGTTGTATATGGTGTAAGGAAAAGGTCCAGTGTCAATATTTTGCATATGGCTAGCCAGTTTCCCCAGCACCATTTATTGAATAGGGAGTTTTTCTCCATTGCTTGTTTTTGTTGACTTTGTCAAAGATCAAATGGTTGTAGGTGTGCAGCACGATTTCTGGGCTCTCTATTCTGTTCCATTGGTCTATATGTACGTTTTTGCACTAGTACCATGCTGTTTTAGTTATTGTAATCTTGTAGTATAGAATGAAGTCAGGTAATGTGATGCCTCCATCTTTGTTCTTTTTGCTTAGGATTGCTTGGTTGTTGTTGTTGTTGTTCCATATGAGTTTTTAAATAGTTTTTTCTAATTCTGGGAAGAATGTCATTGGTAGTTTGATAGGAATAACATTGAATCTGTGAATTGCTTTGGGCAGTGTGGCCATTCTAACAATACTGATTCCTCCTATTCATTAACATGGAATATTTTCCCTTTAGTTTGTGTCATCTCTGTTTTCTGTCAGCAAAGTTTTGTAATTCTCATTATAGAGATCTTTTACCTCCTTGGTTAGCTGTATTCCTAGGTATTTTATTTTTTGTGTGGCTATTGTGAATGGGATTGTTTTCTTGATTTGGCTCTCAGCTTGGGCATTGTTAGTGTATAGAAATGCTGCTATGTTTTGTAGATAAAAAGCAAGTGGAACAAAAACAAAAATTGACAAATGAGACCTAATTAAGCCAAGGAGATTCTGCACAGCAAAATCAACTATCAACAGAGTAAATCCCTCTCTTCCTATTTTGATGCCTTCTATTTTTTTTTCTTTTGCCTGATTGCTCTACCTAGGACTTCCAGTCCTATGTTGAATAGGAGTGGTAAGACAGGGCATCCTAGTCTTATTCCAGTTTTCAAGCAGAATGCTTTCTGCTTTTGCCCATCCAGTATGATGTTGGCTGTGGGTTTGTCCGAGATGGCACTTATTATTTTGAAGTATGTTCCTTCAATGCTTACTTTGCAGCAGATTTTTAACATGAAGGGATGTTGAATTTTATCAAAAGTCTTTTCTGCATCTATTGAAATGATTATGTGGTTTTTGTTTTTAGTTCTGTTTATGGAATGAATCACACTTATTGATTTGCATACATTGAACCAAGCTTGCATCCTAGGGATAAAGCCTACTTGACTGTGGTGGGTTAGCTTTTTGACATGCTACTGGATTTTGTTTTCTAGTATTTTGTAAGACAATTTTTGCATCAGTGTTCATTAATGATATTGGTCTGAAGTTTTCTTTTTTCTTTCTTTCTTTTTTTTTTTGTGAGATAGAATTTCTCTCTTGTTGCCCAGGCTGGAGTGCATTGGAGTGATCTCAGCTCACTGCAACCTAGGTTCCACCTCCCAGGTTCAAGTGATTCTCCTGCCTCAGGCTCCTGAGTAGCTGAGATTACAGGCCCACACCACCGCGCCTGGCTAATTTTCGTATTTTTAGTAGAGATGAGGTTTCACTATGTTGGCCAGGCTGGTCTCAAACTCCTGACCTTGGGTGATCTTGCACCTTGGCCTCCCAACGTGCTAGGATTATAGGTATGAGCTACTGTGCCTGGTGGCCTGAATTTTGTTGTTGTTGTCGTGTCTCTGCTGAGTTTTGGTATCAGCACGATGCTAGCCTCATAGAATGAGTTAGGAAGGATTCCCTCCTCCTCAAGTTTTTGGAATAGTTTCCATAAGAATGGTACCAGCTCTTCTTTACACATACGGTAAAATTCAGCTGTGAATCTGTCTAGTCCTAGGCTTTTTCTTGTTGGTAGGATTTTCATTACTGATTCAATTTTGGTACTCATTGTTCTGTTCAGGAATTCAATTTCTTTCTCATTTAATCTTGGGAGGTTGTATGTTTCCAGAAACTTATTGATTTCTTCTAGTTTTTCTAGTTTGTTTTCATAGAGATATTCATAGTAGACTCTGAAGGATTTTTGTATTTCTGTGGGGTCAGTGGTACTGTCCTCTTTGCCATTGTGTAATTCTCTTGTGTTCATTTAGATCTTCTCTCTTTCTTTTCTTTGCAGTCTAGCTAGCTGTCTATCTTATATAATCTTTGAAAGAAATAAGTCCTGGATTCATTGATCTTTTTTTAATTATTATCATACATTAAGTTCTAGGGTACATGTGCACAACGTGCAGGCTTGTTACATATGTATACATGCTCCATGTTGGTGTGCTGCACCCATTAACTCCTCATTTACATTACATATATCTCCTAATGCTATCCCTCTCCCCTCCCCCCACCCCACAACAGGCTCCTGTGTGTGATGTTCCCCTTCCTGTGTCCAGGTGTTCTCATTGTTCAATTCCCACCTATGAGTGAGAACATGCGGTGTTTGGTTTTTTGTCCTTGTGATAGTTTGCTGAGAATGATGGTTTCCAGCTTCATCCATGTCCCTACAAAGGACATGAACTCATCGTTTTTTATGGCTGCATAGTATTCCATGGTGTATATGTGCTACATTTTCTTAATCCAGTCTATCATTGTTGGACACTGGGGTTGGTTCCAAGTCTTTGCTATTGTGAATAGTGCCACAATAAACATATGTGTGCATGTGTCTTTATAGCAGCATGTTTTATAATCCTTCGTGTATATACCCAGTAATGGGATGGCTGTCAAATGGTATTTCTAGTTCTAGATCCTTGAGGAATGGCCACACTGACTTCCACAATGGTTGAACTAGTTTACAGTCCCACCAACAGTGTAAAAGTGTCCCTATTTCTCCACATCCTCTCCAGCACCTGTTTTTTCCTGACTTTTTAATGATCACCATTCTAACTGGTGTGAGATGGTATCTCATTGTGGTTTTGATTTGCATTTCTCTGATGGCCAGTGATGATGAGCATTTTTTCACGTGTCTGTTGGCTGCATAAGTGTCTTCTTTTGAGAAGTGTCTGTTCATATCCTTTGCCCACTTTTTGATGGGGTTGTTTGTTTTTTTCTTGTAAATTTGTTTTTGTCCTCTTTTATTTCATTGAGCAGTGGTTTGTAGTTCTCCTTGAAGAGGTCCTTCACATCCCTTGTAAGTTGGATTCCTAGATTTTTTATTCTCTTTGAAGCAACTGTGAATGGGAGTTCACTCATGATTTGACTCTCTGTTTGTCTGCTATTGGTGTATAAGAATGCTTGTAATTTTTGCACATTGATTTTGTATCCTGAGACTTTGCTGAAGTTGCTTATCAGGTAAGGAGATTTTGGGCTGAGACAATGGGGTTTTCTATACAATCATGTCATCTGCAAATGGAAAATTTGACTTCCTCTTTTCCTAAGTGAATGCCCTTTATTTCTTTCTCCCGCCTGATTGCCCTGGCCAGAACTTCCAACACCATGTTGAATATGACTGGTGAGAGAGGGCATACCTGTCTTGTGCCAGTTTTCAAAGGGAATGCTTCCAGTTTTTGTCCATTCAGTATGATATTGGCTGTGGGTTTGTCATAAATAGCTCATTATTTTCAGATACGTCCCATCAATATGTAATTTATTGACAGTTTTTAGCATGAAGGGCTGTTGAATTTTGTTGCAGGTCTTTTCTGCATCTATTGAGATAATCATGTGGTTTTTGTCTTTGGTTCTGTTTATATGCTGGATTACATTTATTGATTTGCATATGTTGAACCAGCCTTGCATCCCAGGGATGAAGCCCACTTGATCATGGTGGATAAGCTTTTTGATATTCTGCTGGATTTGTTTTGCCAGTATTTTATTGAGGATTTTTACATCAATGTTCATCAGGGATATTGGTCTAAAATTCTCTTTTTTTTGTTGTGTCTCTGTCAGGCTTTGGTATCAGGATGATGCTGGCCTCATAATATGAGTTAGGGAGGATTCCCTCTTTTTCTATTGATTGAAATAGTTTCAGAAGGAATGGTACCAGCTCCTTCTTGTACTTCTGATAGAATTTGGCTGTGAATTCGTCTGGTCGTGGACTTTTTTTGGTTGGTAGGCTATTAATTATTGCCTCAATTCAGAGCCTGTTATTGGTCTATTCAAGGATTCAACTTCTTCCTGGTTTAGTCTTGGGAGGGTGTATGTGTCCAGGAATTTATCCATTTCTTCTAGATTTTCTAGTTTGTTTGCATAGAGGTGTTTATAGTCTTCTCTGATGGTAGTTTGTATTTCTGTGAGATCGGTGGTGATATCCTCTTTATCATTTATTATTGCTTCTATTTGATTCTTCTCTCTTTTCTTCTTTGTTAGTCTTGCTAGCAGTCTATCAATTTTGTTGATCCTTTCAAAAAACCAGCTCCTGGATTCATTGATTTTTTGAAGGGTTTTTTATGTCTCTATCTCCTTCAGTTCTGCTCTGATCTGAGTTATTTCTTGCCTTCTGCTAGCTTTTGAAGGTGTTGGCTCTTGCTTCTCTTGTTCTTTTAATTGTGAGTTAGGGTGTCAATTTTAGATCTTTCCTGCTTTCTCTTGTGGGCATTTAGTGCTATAAATTTCCCTCTACACGCTGCTTTGAATGTGTCCCAGAGATTCTGGTATGTTGTGTCTTTGTTCTCATTGGTTTCAAAGAACATCTTTATTTCTGCCTTAATTTTGTTATGTACCCAGTAGTCATTCAGGAGCATGTTGTTCAGTTTCCATGTAGTTGAGCAGTTTTGAGTGAGTTTCTTAATCCTGAGTTCTAGTTTGATTGCACTGTGGTCTGAGAGACAGTTTGTTATAATTTCTGTTCTTTTACATTTGCTGAGAAGTGCTTTAATTCCAACTATGTAGTCAGTTTTGGAATAAGTGTGATGTGGTGCTGAGAAGAATGTATATTCTGTTGATTTTGGGTGGAGAGTTCTGTAGATGTCTATTAGGTCTGCTTGGTGCAGAGCTGAGTTCAATTCCTGGATATCCGTGTTAACTTTCTGTCTCATTGATCTGTCTAATGTTGACAGTGGGGTGTTAAAGTCTCTCACTATTATTGTGTGAGTCTAAGTCTCTTTGTAGGTCTCTAAGGACTTGCTTTATGAATCTGGGTGCTCCTGTATTTGGTGCATATATGTTTAGGATAGTTAGATCTTCTTGTTAAATTGATCCCTTTACCATTATGTAATGGCCTTCTTTGTCTCTTTTGATCTTTGTTGGTTTAGAGTCTGTTTTATCAGAGACTAGGATTGCAACCCCTGCTTTTTTTTTTTTTGCTTTCCATTTGCTTGGTAGATCTTCCTCCATCCCTTTATTTTGAGCCTGTGTGTGTCTCTGCATGTGAGATGGGTCTGTTGAATACAGCATACTGATGGGTCTTGACTCTTTATCCAATTTGCCAGTCTGTGTCTTTTAATTGGAGCATTTAGCCTATTTACATTTAAGGTTAATATTGTTATGTGTGAATTTGATCCTGTCCTTATGATGTTAGCTGATTATTTTGCTTGTTAGTTGATGCAGTTTCTTCCTAGCCTTGTTGGTCTTTACAATTTAGCATATTTTGCAGTGGCTAGTACCGGTTGTTCCTTTCCATGTTTAGTGCTTCCTTCAGGAGCTCTTTTAGGGCAGGCCTGGTGGTGACAAAATCTCTCAGCATTTGCTTGTCTATAAAGGATTTTATTTCTCCTTCACTTATGAAGCTTAGTTTGGCTGGATATGCAATTCTGGGTTGAAAATTCTTTTCTTTAAGAATGTTGAATATCAGCCCCCACTCTCTTCTGGCTTGTAGAGTTTCTGCTGAGAGATCTGCTGTTATTCTGATGGGCTTCCCTTTGTGAGTAAGTCAACCTTTCTCTCTGGCTGCCCTTAACATTTTTTCCTTCATTTCAACTTTGGTGAATCTGACAATTATGTGTCTTGGAGTTGCTCTTCTCAAGGAGTATCTTCGAGGCGTTCTCTGTATTTCCTGAATTTGAATGTTGGCCTGCCTTGCTAGATTGGAAGTTCTCCTGGATAATATCCTTCAGGGTGTTTTCCAACTTGGTTCCATCCTCCCTGTCACTTTCAGGTACACCAATCATACGTAGATTGGTCTTTTCACATAGTCCCACATTTCTTGGAGGCTTTGTTCATTTCTTTTTATTCTTTTTTCTCTAAACTTCCTTCTGGCTTCATTTCATTCATTTGATCTTCAATCACTGATGCCTTTTCTTCCAGTTGATCCAATCAGCTGCTGAAGAGTGTGCATTCATCACATAGTTCTTGTGCCATGTTTTTCAGCTCCATCAGGTCACTTAGGGACTTCTCTACATTGGTTATTCTAGTTAGCCATTCGTCTAATCTTTTTTCAAGGTTTTTAGCTTCTTTGCGATGGGTTTGAACTTCCTCCTTTAGCTCAGAGAAGTTTGATCTTCTGAAACCTTCTTCTCTCAACTCATGAAAGTCATCCTCCATCCAGTTTTGTTCTATTATTGGCAAGGAGCTGCATTCCTTTGGATGGGGAGAGGTGCTCTGATTTTTAGAATTTTCAGCTTTTCTGTTCTGTCTTTTCCCCATCTTTGTGGTTTTATCTGCCTTTGGTCTTTGATGATGGTGACATACAGATGGGGTTTTGGTGTGGATGTCCTTTCTGTTTGTTCGTTTCCTTCTAACAGTCTGGACCCTCAGCTGCAGGTCTGTTGGAGTTTGCTGGAGGTCCACTCCAGACTGTTTGTCTGGGTATCAGCAGTGGAGGCTGCAGAACAGCAAATATTGCTGAATAGCAAATGTTGCTGCCTGATTATTCCTCTGGAAGCTTCATCTCAGAGGGGTACCTGGCCGTGTGAGGTGTCAGTCTGCCCCTACTGGAGGATGTCTCCAAGTTAGGCTACTTGGGATTCGGGGACCCACTTGAGGGGGCTGTCTGTCCATTCTCAGATCTCAAACTCCATGCTGGTAGAACCACTACTCACTTCAAAGCTGTCGGAGAGGGACATTTAAGTCTGCAGAGGTTTCTGTTGCCTTTTGTTTGGCTATGCCCTGCCACCAGAGGTGGAGTCTACAGAGGCATGCAGGCCTCCTTGAGCTGAGGTGGGCTCCACCCAGTGAGAGCTTCCTGGCTGCTTTGTTTAGCTACTCAAGTCTCAGCAATGATGGGTGACCCTCCCCCAGCCTTGCTGCTGCCTTGCAGTTCAATCTGTCTGCTGTGCTAGCAATGAGCGAGGCTCCATGGGTGTGGGATCTCCGAGCCAGGCATGGGATATAATCTCCTGGTGTGCCAGTTTCTAGGACCATTGGAAAAGTGCAGTATTGGGGTGGGAATGGCCTGATTTTCCAGGTGCTGTCCATCTCCACTTCCCTTGGCTAGGAAAGGGAATTCACTGACCCCTTCCCTTCCCAGATGAGGCACTGCCTCGCCCTGCTTTGGCTCATGCTTGGTGGGCTGCACCCACTGTCCTGCCCCCACTGTCTGACAAGCCTCGGTGAGATGAACCCCGTACCTCAGTTGGAAATGCAGAAATCACCCGTCTTCTGTGTCGCTCATGCTGGGAGCTGTAGACTGGAGCTGTTCCTATTCGGCCATCTTGGAACCGCCCCCTCTTATTGTTCTTTTGTATGGTTTTTCAGGTCTCAGTTTCATTTAGTTTAGCTCTGATTTTGGTTATTTCTCATCTTCTGCTAGCTTTGGGATTGGTTTGCTCTTGCTTTTCTCATTCCTCTAGGTGTAATGTTAGGTTGTTAATTTGAGATTTTTCTAACTTTTTGAGGTGGTTGTTTAGTGCTATAAACTTCTGTGTTAACACTGCTTTAGTTGAGTCCCATAGATTCTGTTGTGGTTTATCTTTGTTTTCATTAGTGTCAAAGAATTTCTTGATTTCTGCTTCCTTTTAACTGTTTACTCAAAATAATTCAGTAATACATTGTTTTGTTTCCTCGTAATTGTATGATTTTGAGCCATCTTTTTGGTATTGATTTCTATTTTTATTGTGCTGTGGTTCAAGATTGTGGTTGGTGTGATTTCCTTTTTTTTTTTTTTTTTTGCTTTTGCTGAGAATTGTTTTATGGCTGGTTGTGTGGTTAATTTTAGAGTAAGGGTCATGTGTATATGAGAAAAATGTATATTCTGTTGTTTTGTGGTAGAGAGTTCTGTAGGTGTCTGTTAGGTCCATTTGTTCAAGTGTCGAGTTCATGTCCTGATTACCTTTGTTAGTTTTCTGCCTTGATGATCTGTCTAATACAGTCAGTGGGATGTTGTAGTCTCCCACTATTATTGTGTAGTTATCTAAATCTCTTTATAGGTCTTTAAGAACTTGTTTTATAAATTTGGGTGCTCTTGTGTTGGGTACATATTTAGGATAGTTAGGTCTTCTTGTTGAATTGAACACTTTGCCATTGTGTAATGCCTTTCTTTATCTTTTTTGATCTTTGTTGATTTAAAGTGTGTTTCATATGAAATGAGAATAGCAACCCCTGCTTTTTACTGTGTTTCCATTTGCTTGTATTTTTCTTCATTCTCTTACTTTGTGCCTATGGGTGTCATTGCATGTAAGATGGGTCTCTTGAAGACAACATACAGTTGGATCTTGCTTCTTTATCCAGCTTGCCACTCTGTGTCTTTTAATTGGGGCATTTAGCCTTTTAAATTCAAAGTTAATATTTATACATGCAGATTTGATCTTGTCATTGCATTGTTAGCTGGTTATTGTGCAGACTTAATTTTGTGGTTGCTTCACAGTGTCAATAGTTTATGTACTTAAGTTTGTTTTTGTGATGGTTGGTAATGATCTTTCCTTTCCATATTTAGCACTGCCTTCAGGACCTCTTGTAAGGTAGCTGTGGTAGTAACAAATTCCTTTAGCATTTGCTTGTCTGAAAAGGATCTTATTTCTCCTCTGCTTATGAAGCTTAGTTTGATAAGAAATCCTTGGTTGGACTTTCTTTTCTTTAAGAATGCTGTGTATAGTCCCCCAATCTCTTCTGGCTTGTAGAATTTCTGCTGAACATTCCACTGTTAGCCTGATGAGGTTCCCTTTATAGATCAGCTGGCCCTTCTCTGTAGCTCCTTTAATATTTTTTCTTTCATTTTGACCTTGGAGAATCTGATGCCTTGTGTCTTGGGGAAGATCATCTTGTACAGCATCTTGCAGGATTTCTCTGTATTTCTTGAATTTTAGTCTTGGACTCTCTAGCAAGTTTGGGGAAATTTTCATGGATTATATCCTGAAATTTGTTTTACAAATCGTTTTTTCTCTCTGTCTCTTTTAGGAACACCAGTGAGACATATTTTGGTTTCTTTACATAATCCCATATTTCTTGGAAGTTTTGTTCACTCTTTTTAAATATTTTTTTACTTTTTATTCATTTTTATCTGAGTTATTTCAGAGAACTGGTCTTCAAGCTCTGAGATTCTTTCCTCAATTTGGTCTGTTCTGCTGTTAATACTTGTGATTGTATTATGAAATTCTTTTGTTGAGGTTTTCAGCTCTTTTAGATCAGTTTGGTTCTTTCTTAAAGTGGTCATTTCATCTTACAGCTCCTGTATGATTTTATTATGTTCCTTAGATTCCTTGGATTGGGTTTCTATTTTCTCCTGAATCTTGATGATCTTCATTTTAATCTATATTCTGTATTCTATATCTGTTATTTTAGCCATTTCAGCCTGGTTAAGAACCATTCCTGGATACTAGTGCAGTCATTTAGAGGTAAGAAGACACCCTGGCTTTAAGAGTTACCAGAGTTCTAGTGCTGGTTCTTCTTCATCTGTGTGGGCTGGTGTTTCTTCAGTGTTTGAAGTTGCTGTCCTATGGGTGGGTTTTTTTTGCTTTTATCTTCTTTGATGACCTTGGGGTTTGATTGTGACATAAAATGGGTTCAGTCAGCTAGCTTCATCTCTGGAAGATTTTAGGGGGCCAACACTTGGCTCAGCACTCCTGGGCTGGGTGCTGTAGCTCTGGGGACTGGTACCAGGCCTCTGGCTTTGCTCTCTAGCCCCTTGGCATTAGAAACTTGTTGTGCTGGAAGGGCCGAAGTGTTCCCAGTCCACTAGCCATGACACTCTGATGAGTGGTGCCAACCAAAGTGGTTTGTTGGGATGGTGGTAGCAGGATCCGTTCCTGCTCGTGTCAAGGTCCAACAGTCACCCTAAAGCTAAAGTCTCTTAGGAGAGCATGGTGAGTGTTGGGGGATTGGTGTCCCTGTTTGTGCTCCACTGCAGACACTCCCATACCGAACCCTCTGGGCCTCCACACCCTGCCCCTTCTACCACTCTAAGCAACTCTCCTTGCCAACTCAAGTGTCCATGGCAGTCATGGGGCCTCTTGCCACTAGGATTCCAGAGGTCGATGGTGAGCATAGGCCGCTCCTTTTCTGTTCAACTCACCCATTCCCTGTGATTTGCTGGGGGCTAGAAACCAGTCCTGGTGATCAGCAGTGTAGGGTTCTCAGTTTCCTTCCCTTTCAGCCTAGCACCTGTGTCTTCCCTCTGCCTACTCTCAATGCCATCCCTCTGAAGATCTGCTCAGAGTGTGTCAGTCTTCCTAATTTCCCAGTCTCTTGGCAGAAGATGTTTCTTCTGGCTGCATCTAGTTGGCCGTCTTGGGTCCCTCTCCTTTCCCAAGATTTCTTCTTTTGTCACTTTGTTTCTGTTTAGAGTTTCCATGAATCATTCACTTAAGGTAGGTCAGCTGGCAACCAATTTTCTTAGCCTTCTTTCATTTCAGATTGTCTTGAGAGCCCTACAATCCTAAAGGATATATTTTGGAAATTATTTTTCTTAAGCACTTGAAAAATGTTCTGCTACTTCCTCTGACCTCCATGATTTCTGATGAGAAATTCACTGTCACTAGAATTGATCTTCTTCTGTAGGTAATGTGTTGTTTCTCTCTGAATTGATTTAGAAAAAAAAATTTTGGTCTTAATTTTCTGAAGTTTGACTACAAGATGTCTTGGCACAGATTTATTTAGATTTATACTGTTTGGGGCTCATTAAGCTTCTTGACACTATAGGTTTATGTCTTTTTTTTTTTTTTTTTAAGAAGGAGTCTCACTCTGCTGCCCAGGCTGGAGTGCAGTGTCATGGTCTCAGCTAACTGCAACCTCAGCCTCCTGAGTAGCTGGGATTACATTTGTGTGCCACCAGGCCTGGCTAATTTTTTGTATTTTTAGTAGAGATAGGGTTTTGCCTTGTAGGTCAGGCTGGTCTCAAACTCCTGACCTCAGGTGGTACACCTGCCTCAGCCTCCCAAAGTGCTGGAATTACAGGCGTGGGCCACCACACCTGGCCAGGTTTATGTTTTTTGTCAAATTTGGGAAACTTATGTCTGTTATTTATTCTAATTCTTTTTAACTCCGTCTTCTCTGTTGTTTCTCTGTTTTTCACATATTTTAATTGTTACTGTTCTATCTTTAATTTCACTAAATTTTTTCCTTCTGTCTATTATGCTGTTGAATCCATCTAGTGGATTTTGCATTTCAGTTATTGTATTCTTTCTCAAATTTAAATTTGGTTCTTTTTATCTTCTTTTTTGCTGAGACTTTCTATTTTTTCATTTGTTTGAAGCATTTTCATAATTTCTCATTGAAACATTTTTATGATGGCTGCTTTTAAATCTTTGATCACCTAATGGGAGCATTGTTTTGGTTTTGCTATTTGTTGATTTTTCTTTTTCATTCAGCTTAAGATCTTCCTGTTTGTATGATGAGTGATTGTCTGTTGAAACCTGGATATACTGAGTATAATGTTAAAGACAGAATCATATTTTGATCTAGTGTTTTATTAGGCTTCCTGTGACACCACTCCAGTGAGTGAAGTGGGCTGCTAACCATTACTAATAGGTAGGGGCTGAAAGTCTATGTTTTCCACTTAGCCTCTAACATCTGGGATGGGGAATGCCTCATTACTACTCCCAGACTGGATTGGAGCTTAGTCTCCCCACTAGGCCTTTGCTGATATGACTCTTTCAGGGAAGGGAAGGAGTGCCTTGTTCCTGCTCTCCACATGGCCTCCATGACACCATGGGGTTAGGGGTGGCCTCAATGCCATTAAGTGGTGGGGAAACCCTCTGCTAACACCACCCCAGTGAGGAGGGGAAGAACACCTCATTACTGCTGGATCACGATGAAAGCAGCTCCCCACTGGCACCATGGCAGAAAGAGGACTTGTTACTGCTCAAAAGTGAAAGTCCTGGCTCCCCATTCAGCCTTTTCTGACACCACTCTGTGGGAGGCCAGAATGCCTCATTGCAGCCTTAGGAGGATAGACGTGTAAGTTCCCCACAAGGCATTTGCTGGTATGAGTATGGAGGGGCCATACTTTTTTGGTTGTGTTTGGCTGGAGTAGAATAGATACTGCCTAAAAGTTTTCTGTCTTGCTAGGTGGTCACTTTCCTTTTCCTTTGACTAGAGGGACAGGATTTTGAGAAAACGTTAAAAAAAACTATCCCTATTGCCATTTCAGGGCTACTGGCTTCCCCAGTCTAGGATATATGAGGCCAAAAGAAAAGAAATTCAGAGAACTCACTACAGCATTGTTTTTAAAGTCCCAAGGTCCCTAGCTGATCTGCCTTCTTCTCTCTGCCTTTTGAGGTCTCCTTATACCTATTTACTTGTTTATTTTTTTAATTTAATTTTTTAATTGACAAAATTGTATATATTTACCATATACAATCTGTTATTTTGAAATATGTAAACATTGTAGAATGGCTATTGAGCTAATTAACATATATTATCTCACATAGTTATTTTTTGGGTGAGAACACTTAAAATCTACTTATTTCACTATTTTCAAGAGTACATTTTTACGAACTATTGTCGATATGGTCTACAATATAGCTCTTGAGCTTCCTCCTCTTATCTAACTAAAATTTTGTGTCCTTTAACCAACATCTCTCCATTTCCTTCACTCCCAGGGCCTGGTAACTACCATTCTACTTTCTACTTGTGTGAGTTTGATTGTTCTGATTCCACGTATGTGTGAAATCCTGTGGTATTTGTCTTTCTGTGCCTGGCTTATTTCACTTAACATAATGTCTTCCAGGGTCATCCATGTTGTTCAGAATGACAGAATTTCCTCCATTTTAAAGGCTGAATATAGTATTCCACTAAGTGTATTACCACATTCTCTTTTTTCATACATCTGATGGAGGACATGTAAGTTGCTTCTGTGTCTTAGCTGTGGTGAATAATGCTGCAGTAAACATGGGAGTGAAGATCTCTCTTCGACATATTGATTATATTTTCTTTGGATATATATACCCAGTAGTAGGATTTTTGGTTCTTCTTATGTTTATTTTATATATAATGCCCAGGATTTTAGTTGTACTGAGTGGGAAGAAGAGGGAATAATAGTATGTGTACTCTATCATCCCCAGAGTCTTGTATTTTTATTTGCTAATTCTAGCAATCCTGTCAAGTTGTCATGGAACTCTAGACTGTTCATTTCTAGGATTTTTATTTTTAAAAAAACTCTGATATGTTCAGGCCACTATTTTAAGAGTGTCTATTATTCCTAATAGAATACCTTTCATAACTCATATATATAACTCATATATATGCAAATATTGCATAAATGTTACATATATGAGTTGTGAAGTGTACTAAATTAGTAATAACAGACACTCATATATTTATGCAAACATTGCATAACACTTCAATAGAAGATTTTAAAGAAATGTATCTTTTTTGGCATGTCAACAAGCTCTTTTAGAATTCAAATTAGGATATTGTAGTGAAAAAGTTTGAAAAGTACTGCATTAAGAATACCTTAAAACATTTAGTTTCATTTTTAAACCCTAGCAAATATTGAAAAAGGTATATTATTTTATGTTTGACACTTTGTAAATCAACATTAAATATTCCTAACATTTATGTTCATGTCTACTTTATTGAATTCTTTCTAAACAAGAGCCAGATATGGAGGGATGTGCTTTTGCATTTTAGTTCATTTAATCCTTATAATTCTACCAGGTAGTTATCCTCACTGTATGGGTGAAGTGTCTGAGATGTTAAGTGACTTGCTGGAGCGTTACAGCTAGAGTTAGAACTCAGATCTCTCTGATATCAACCTGTGCCACATGCTTGACTACATTCTATTTCCTTCTATGGGCAGAGACAAGCTCACATGTACTCACTTCACCTTTTCTCATTAATCCACCCTTTTTACCATGCTGGCTTATTCTGATGTTTTTATCCAATGTCCGCTATGAACTCTTTTCATGGAGCTTCTATTCTCTTGTACTTCTGGGCCACTGTATTCAATGAGAAGCTTTCTCCCTTATTAAGATGTTCTCCTACTCAGTTAAAGCTTTGTGGCAGTATTAATTAAATAGGCCTTAAATAATAAGTTATTTTGCATTAGGGATTTCATATTGAAAAATAAAATACTTTATTATGTTCTTCACAAGAAAGTACTAACTCCTGAGTGTCAATGACTTTCCATAAGTGACTTTGAATATTGTTTATGAGAAAAAAGTAAAGAATGTCTAGTGGGTTATTTATAATCTAATTCAACTTAAGTGGCAGTTTCAATGATATCTGGGATACATCTAACCTAGCTTAGTTGTAAATTTGCTGCTCTATTTAAATAATTTGAAATTCAGGATGTTCTTTTCTCTTCTAATAATTAAGAGCAAGGGAAATTGGAAATGAGCAGCACGAAGCGGAGCTGGATGAAAAATTTCTAATTCCAAAATCACTGTCTTACCCAGTGAAAACTAACTTAGGTTTATACAGGAAGTGAGATTTGTTGAGCAGTGGGGTGAACTGATTTGGGCTCTGAGATCTTTTACCAGAAATATGGTGTTTGGCAGGAATAAGCAGGCAGCTGTGCTCTGCTTTGAACCAGTCAAACCCAGGCTGAATCTGCCTGCCCTAACACTCTCTAGCTCCTACAAGTTTCAGAAAGTCTCGTTTTCCCCAGCTAAAATATGGATAGCAGTACTTAACTTGTGCTTGTGCAGATTAAATAAGATAAAATCTGCGAATATTTGCCACATTATTGTTATGCAAAAAAATGCAATTATTATTACGAAGCTAAATTTACCTGGATTATTTCCAGATTTCTGCCGAACTAGATTTTAGGTTCTCACTTTTTACATTGCATGTGTTTGTATCCCATCTATATGTTGTCTGTAATAGTCTTGTGTTTAGTCAGTGGACTCACCTACTTTTGCAGTGATTAGGTCAAAGGCTGGTGAAAACTGGGCACACAGCATTGTGCTGAGGCACTTTTGTACAAATTGTCTGGGTTATACTCTATCCCTATACTTTTAGAATTGCCCAAAGGAAGGCACATTTAGTTAATTGAGGAAATTGGGCCAAAATTTGAAAGTCTGGAAGGAGTAAAAGATTCTTTTTTTAAATGATTATTTACTTTCTTTTATGTGTAGTTATTAAGGACCTTGGCTTCCTTAGTTACCATCTACATGCCCTTGATCAAGATTTTTAAATTCTCCATTTCTAGGGTTTTCATAAAGAAAATGGAAACAATAATAGTACAAACAGAGTAGAACTGTCAGAAAGAAATCATGCATCAAAAATGCAGCTCAGTGCTTTAAACAGATTAGATGCTGATTTTCAGTGTTGAAAATAGTTCTTTTATATTTTTAATTTTTTTTGTTATACTTTAAGTTCTGGGATGCATGTGCAGAACATGCAGGTTTGTTACATAGGTATACATGTGCCATGGTGGTTTGCTGCACACATCAACCCATCATCTACATTAGGTATTTCTCCTAATGCTATCCCTCCCCTAGCCCCCCACTCCCTGACAGGCCCCAGTGTGTGATGTTCCCCTTCCTGTGTCCATGTGTTCTCTCACCACTCCTATTCAACATAGTACTGGAAGTTCTGGCCAGGGCAATCAGGCAAGACAAAGAAATAAAGGGTATTCAAACAGGAAGAGAGGAAGTCAAATTGTCTCTGTTTGCAGATAACATGATTGTATACTTAGATAACTTCATCGTCTTAGCCCAAAAATTCCTTAACTGATAAGCAACTTCAGCAAAGTCTCAGGATACAAAATCAATGTGCAGAAATCACAAGCATTCCCATACACCAATGAGAGCCAAATCATGAGTGAACTCCCATTCACAATTGATACAAAGAGAATAAAATACCTAGGAATACAACTTACAAGGGATGTGAAGGACCTCTTCAAGGAGAACTACAAACCACTGGTCAAGCAAATAAGAGAGGACACAAACAAATGGAAAAACATTCCATCCTCATGGATAGGAAGAGTCAATACATGGCCATACGGCCTGAAGTAATGTGTAGATTCATTGCTATTCCCGTCAAGCTACCATTGACTTTCTTCACAGAATTAGAAAAAGCCACTTTAAATTTCATATGGAACCAAAAAAGAGCCCATGTAGCCAAAAAAATCCTAAGTAAAAAGAAGGAAGCTGGAGGCATCACGGTACCTGAATTCAAACTACACTACAAGTCTACGGTAATCAAAACAGCATGACACTGGTACCAAAACAGATGTATAGACCAATAGAACAGAACAGAGACCTCAGAAATAACATACACATCTACAGATGTCTGATCTTTGACAAACCTAACAAAAACAAGCAATGGGGAAAGGATTCCCTATTTAATAAATAGTGTTGGGAAAACTGGCTAGCCATATGCAGAAAACTGAAACCAGACCCCTTCCTTACACATTATACAAAAATTAACTCAACATGGATTAAAGACTTAAACATAAGACCTAAAACCTTAAAAACCCTAGAAGAAAACCTAGGCAGTACCATTCAGGACATAGGCATGGGCAAAACTTCATGGCTAAAATACCAAAAGCAGTTGCAACAAAAGCCAAAACAGACAAAAGGGATCTAATTAAACTAAAGAGCTTCTGCTCAGCAAAAGAAACAATTATCAGAATGAACAGGCAATCTATAGAATGGGAGAAAAATTTTGCAATTTTTCCATCTGATGAAGGGCTAATATCCAGAATCCACAGGGAGCTTAAACAAATTAACAAGAAAAAAACAAACAACTCCATCAAAAAGTGGGTGAAGGATATGAACAAAGACTTCTCAAAAGAAGACATTTATATGCCCAACAAACATACAAGAAAAAGCTCATCATCACTGGTCATTAGAGAAATGCAAATGAAAACCACAATGAGATACCATCTCACGCCAGTTAGAATGGTGATCATTAAAATCATTCTACGATAAAGACACATCCACACGTATGTTTATTGCAGCACTATTCACAATAGCAAAGACTTGGAACCAACCCAAATGTCCATCAATGATAGACTACATTAAGAAAATGTGGCATGTATACACCATGGAATACTATGCAGCCATAAAAAAGGATGAGTTCATGTCCTTTGCCAGGGACATAGCTGAAGCTGGAAACCATCATTCTCAGCAAACTATCACAAGATCAGAAAACCGAACACCACATGTTCTCACTCATAAGTGGAAGCTGAACAATGAGAACACAGGGACACAGGGATGGGAACATCACACACTGGGGCCTGTTGGGGGGTGGAGGGTGAGGGGAAGGACTACATTAGGAGAAATACTTAATGTATGTGATGAGTTGATGGGTGCAGCAAACCACCATGGCACATGTAAACCTATGTAACAAAACTGCAAGTTCTGCACATGTAACCCAGAACTTAAAGTATAATAATAACAAAAAAAATTCTGCTTAAAAGATGAGCCAAAATGACACACACACACACGTCATGAAACAACAGATGTTGGAGAGGATATGGAGAATTAGGAATGCTTTTACAGTGTTGGTGGGAGTGTAAATTAGTTCAACCATTGTAGAAGATAGTGTAGAAATTCCTCAAGGATCTGGAACCAGAAATACCATTTGACCCAGCAATCCCATTACTGGGTATATACCCAAAGGATTATAAATCATTCTACTATAAAGACGCATGCACACATATGTTTATTGCAGTGCTATTCACAATAGCAAAGACTTGGAACTAACCCAAATGCCCATCAATGATAGACTGGATAAAGAAAATGTGGCACATATACAAAATGGAATACTATGCAGCCATAAAAAAGAAGGAGTTCATGTCCTTTGCAGGGACATGGATGAAGCTAGAAACCATCATCCTCAGCAAACTAACACCAGAACAGAACATATTTCTAACTCTCTGAGATAAAATAATAAAGAAATAGAGGAGACACAGGAGAAGGAGTCTGCTGAAGTTTTGCAAATTGGAAACAGAGAGATCAGGAACAGTGAGTTCAGCCAGTTCTTCCAGCAGGACATTAGCTGTTGCTGAATCCCATGGTCTGGGGCCCAGCTCTGAAGGCTCAGCAACTAGCTTTTGTCAGAACATTGGGTTTGATGAGACTCAGGAAGACCGACTCTACTTCTAACCACCGATTTCTATCAGATGGTGCAGACTTAAGGTCTCAATTTCTATTCTATTCAATGAAGTGAGCAAACTGGCTGTTTTTAAGAGTATTTAGTTATTTCTCTATTAGTTTCAGTTTTCTTGTAACACTGGAATTAGAAATATACATCTTCTCTTATATCATTATCCTTTTCTAATTTATCTAGCTATGATTTCAGAACCTCATTCTTATTATATCATTTTTTTCTCACTCAAGCCCTATATCCCTATCTTCTCAACCCTTACTGGAGACTTAATCTTATTCTAAGTTATGTCTAAGTCTACTGAAATAGAAGCCTGAGTCCAATTTGCCCCTATGCAAATATAGGCCACATTGGTGCTAGATTAATTTTCTCTAAACATTCCTTTATCATGTCATCTCCGTACATATTCCAGCCCGAATTCTCTTCATCACATATAATCTCTTTTTCTTGGTTTTTGATGTCTCCAATAAAATGACCCCATATGCACAAACTTATTATTCAATACTTTATTGTTTTTCAATAAATATTTATTGAATACTTTGTATATACTTGGGTCTGCAGATAAAGTGGTGAAAAATTTAGACATGTTTCCTTCCCTCAGGAAGCTCATAGTTTACAGGAAAGGGAGGTGATTAGAATCACACTGAAATGGGATCACTGGTGGATTAGTGACACACAAAATAATCACCAGGGCAGGTAACTTAGTTGAGTTCAGGAAAGACCACTAAGTTGAAATGAGCTCTGAGCTGGTGTTATAAGGGGAATATTTGTGGCTGCTTGAATATTTGTGGCTGCTTGAAGAGGAGACCAGACTGTTCCAGGCAGAGGAACAGCACATGTGAAGGCCCTGGGGTGAAACTTCCCAGTGACCTGAAAGACTAGGGGTGTAAGCAGCACTAGATTGCATAGGGAAGTATTTTCACTGTCTGGGATGGCATTCTATTCATCTATTAGCACCACAGTATTTTCTCTCTCTCATACCATGGATCCCTTACACATTTAGCGTATGAAAGAGGAGAGGTTTCAAATGTTTGGCTGTATTTGACAAGGCTTTTTAGAAACTTTAAATGTTAATTTAAATCCAATTTTTTAACACTCTTTTCCCATTTTCATAATATCTCACTTCATTCCTGACAAGTGAGATCATTTTCTACATTTGCTTGGGACTCAAAACTTGGCTTAAAAATCTCATAGAAATGCTATTTTCTTGAAATGGCCAAGTTCAAGAAGATGGTGAAAGAGTCTTTTCCCCTCTAATTAAGCTGTTTTTATCTGTCCAAAAACTGCTCCCAAAGGCCTTTTACAGGTTCTCCTTCTTCTTCTCCTCAATAGGAAGATTGTTTGCAAATGGCATTTGATTTGCAAACTGGCTACAGAAACCGTATGTGTAAATGCTTCCAAACCAAAAATGAATCTTTTTCACGGTTGAATTTAGATTTTTATTTTTATGTGTTGCTCCTGAAATCTAATAAACTTGAAACAGCTAGCACAAGAAGATAACCCTGTTTAACAAAGTTTTTGATGGGGAGGGTTTCATGTCTTCTGGTTACAGAAGAGTCCTCTCTGGTGCTCACAGGTGTTAGTTAAAGTAATGAAAACAGATTTTATTCAGTATTGGTAACCATAAGGGAAAGAGCTGAGCTCCATTTCAATCTGCAAATTGCACAAAGGGAACTGGGATTTTTAAAGAGAGAATGAGGGAGTAGGGCAGGGCTCTGCAAGGTCATGGAAGTGAAAAAGTACAAAGGCTGGGTCCATGGAAATGCTATTGAGATGTGAGGCTGGGCTTCTAGGTCAGATGGGGACTTGGAGAACTTTTCTGTCTAGCTAAAGGATTGTAAATGCACCAATCAGTGCTCTGTATCTAGCTAAAGGTTTGTAAATGCACCAATCAGCACTTAGTAAAAACAGACCAATCAGCAGTCTGTAAAATGGGCTAATCAGCTCTCTGCAAAATGGACCAATCAGCAGGATGTGGGTGGGGCCAAATAAGGGAATAAAAGCAGGCCACCCGGGCCAGCCATGGCAACCCACTTGGGTCCCCTTCCACAATGTGGTAGCTTTGTTCTTTTGCTCTTCCTCAATAAATCTTGCTGCTGCTCACTCTTTGGATCTGCCCTACCTTTGTGAGCTGTCACACTTACCACGAAGGTCTGCAGCTTCACTCCTGATGCCAGGGAGACCACAAACCCATGAGGAGGAATGGACAACTCTGGATGTGCCACCTTTAAGAGCTGTAACACTGTGAAGGTCTGTGGCTTCACTCCTGAAGCCAGCGAGACCACGAACCCACAAGAAGGAATAAACTCCAAACACTGCTGAACATCTGAAGGAACAAACTCCCGACACACCAGCTTTAAGAACTGTAACACTCACTGCAAGGGTCTGTGGCTTCATTCAGCGAGACCAAGAACCCACCGGAAGGAACCAATTCCGGACACACCATTAGATCAGCTTTGTCTGCTAGCTGGCAGTAGGGAAGTTAGGATTTATCCTGCAGACTGGGAGACCTAGTCCCTATCCGCCCTGATGATTACATCTCAAAGGAATAACTTCCAGGTCCTTGAGAAAGACACTGCTGAGGTGTGGGGGATGCATATTCACAACTGTAATCCCCTTTTCATAAACACTCTAAGAAGAGCTGTCAGATGTCTGTCAGGTGTTGGCTGGAACAAAGAGTAAATTCTTTTGACAGCCCTGAGCTTTTCTAGACCAGAACTCAAAAGGGAGCTGGGTCATCCCAGTGACATGACCTCATACTGTTAGAAGCCATACTAGGGTTGGTTAAGTATCTTACTTGGATAAGTTGCTACATCAGCTCTCAATTTCTTCTGCAAGAACTCAACATTTAGTGTAGATGCATGTAAAAGAAATCATTTTACAGTACCATAAATCTGAGATCCTTAGTTTTGAATTGCATGAATATCCTTTAGTTACTTTGATATTGTAAACAGTATTAAAATAAGCACAATTTGTAGTTTCCTGGCATATGTTTATTTGAATATTTTTATAAAGTTTTAGAAGCACTTTGACCTCTGAACTCTGGGGAAAAATAGAATTAAAAAGCATGTTTCACTCAACAAGTTTGGACTAAGTTCAGTTATAACTGCTTTCTATCAGTGATCAGAATATTGACTTAAAATGTAAGGGTTTATCTTTTTTCACAATTTTGTCAATGTCCAAAATTGAACTGATTCACTATTGCTTCATTATACTCTTTAAAACTATTCTTTGAAATCATTCTTCTGTCTTGTAATTTAAATAAACTCTATAGATTTGTAAACTCTCTTTGATTAATTTTGTAGAAAATCAGTCACCTCTGGACTTGGACCAGCCCTTAGCCTGATACCTCAAAATTATTTATTACTCAATTACAAGATTCTGAAACAAATGTAAATGGCTCCAGAATTTTAAAATATGTTGATGATGATAGTGACTCCCCATGAGACAAGCTGTCAAAGGAATGACTGCCATCTAAAATAAATTCTTCCTCAGGGGCATTTCAAATCACCAGGCTGAGATGCTGCATTTCACACACAGACTATTCCAAAGTGCAATGTTTGGAAAAGCGTTTCATTTTTAGACAGCCAGAGGTTCTACATCACTTTCAGAAGAGCCATGTTTTAGGGCACTGTTAATGATCTTTAAAAGCCCATTTGCAATCACAGAAGGCAACAAATGACATTTATTTTGTAAATTAACAAGATGTTTTTACTGCTCAAGCATGCATGAATGTGCCCCTCTCTCTCTCTTTCTCTCTCTCTCTGTGTGTGTGTGTGTGTGTGAGAGAGAGAGAGAGATAAAGGCAGAGAGACAGAAAGACGTAAGAAAGAGGTGGGGAAGCAGAGGAAATATGTGTCACTACAAATCCTTCCCTCTTCAGGATATTCTCCACCTCTGGTACCTGCAGATCCTTTCCACCTTCTCTATGTCACTCTATAACCCTGGCATTAACCTGACTTGCCTCCTCTGGCTTTTGGCTGGGTCAGCTCATGTGACCCATGACAGATTACAGGCTGCTAGGAGAGAGGTGTCAGAGTCTTCATGCCCTGATTCCCTCCTTGCTTGGATATAGATTAGCAGAGTACTTGGTGAAGGCCACAGCAAAGCCATGAAGAAAGGCTTGGGTTACCTCACAAACTAAAGAATTCCTTTCAGCTCAGGTCCTGGCAGAGAGTAATGGGAAGATGCAGTGGAGGAAAACAGCAGTCATGATGACACACATCAGTCTCATGATGAACTACAAAATCAGGGACAAGGTGGTAAAACCTTACATTAATTATGTTCTCCCTTGCCACCTTATTTCATGAGTATCATGGGTGGTTGTTAACGTTTCAGGTTTCAGGAGAAAATATATTTGAATAGACATCAGCCCACGATGGTACATCAGATAATGCTGAGATTTGTGTGGCCCCTGCATTCGGGACTCAATATTTTCACCCATTTAAAGGCCTTTGACATCCCAGTCAAAAGACAGGGGCAGACACTGAGGTGCAAAGGAGGGACTGTCCTGTTTGGCCTCTGTTTGCCCTCCCTTGTTTACTCACCTTCTCTATCCTTCTCTTTCAGCTTCTGCCTGAGCTCCTCACTGGGATCCTTGACTTCTGGCTTCTAGGTTTTGTCAGTAGAAGGCCCCAGCAGTCAAGAGTCAGCAGTGAGAATGCCAAGGTGCTGACTCCCGGCTCCACCCCGGCAGCCCTGTGGTTTGACAGCAGCTGCTGCCTCCTTGACCAAGGCCCAGAGCGGCAATCAGGTGGGTCAGGGCTCCAGCCGCAGCCACCACTCTTGCATCCACCGCTTGCCCCTTCCCACCCAAGCCAAGCCTGAGGGCTCCAGACTCCTGTGTGCTGTCCTCAAGCTGCCCACACTCTGTGGGTGGGCCGCACAGCCAGCCTGTGTGTCTGCTGCTTATTTCCAGCGAATACATTCCTAGTCCACAGAGTCCCTGTAGTGGAAAGACACAGGTGTAAGAGGAAAATAAGTCTATTTTAAAGATCTCCAAATTGACTTTCTCCAATATAAGAGAAAAAAACATTTCCAAGAACTAGACTTATAGTGAGGAAAATATCTGTGAAAGTCACTTAAAAATTTCAGACTCTTATCAATTAATAGGAAGTGACCTTTCCTATCCACAAAGTCTCATGTTTGCTCCTTCTTCCGGTGTCATGAATCATATCAGAAAAATCCATTCGTGTTTCAAGTATTCACTCATGCAGGCAAGTGTAGAGAATACAGAAGTAATGAGATCATTCAATCTAGTGTCATCCAATGTTGCAGTTCCTGGGAATCTTCAAAGTTAACCATGTCGGTCAACTGCAAACACTTTTTAAAGTGTGACATAAACAATCATTTGCCATAGGAAGTCACGTGGCAACATACAGAGGACATTTTAAAACACAAAATTTACTTCTGAATTTTTTTTAAAGATGTGACTTACAATAACTCATGAATGAATATAATTATGAAAGCACTTCAGGGCATATTATTGTAATGCCCTATGACAAATATCATTTTTTTTACCGTATATTTTATCTTAAAAAACCTTGTATCCCTTAGTTTTAAGTAGACTGTTACTAATCTCCAAGAAAAAAGGCTTATTAATCTTTGTTAGGTAGAGACTCTATATAGCATGAAATGGATTGCTTTGATTAAATTATCCAAAAACCTAGAGCTAATTGACAGTAATACTTGATTTATTTAGATTCCTAAAATGTAGTATTGAAATCTAAATTAGCTGTTTTTATCAAACTGGTCTACCTACTTTTGCCACCAAAGCTACTGTCTTGGTAGCTGCTAAGAAAAATTGCCCTTTCCTTCGAAATCCATCCCCACCCTCAGCTTCTCCCATCTCCCTATGCTCCATTCCCCTGTGTGTTTGTTGTTACTGTTGTTTGTCAGCCTGTGTCACCCAGGCTGGAGTGTGGTGGCACGATCTCAGCTCACTGCAGCCTCAACTTCCCAGGTTCAGGTGATCCTCCTACCTCAGCCTCCTGAGTATCTGGGATGACAGGTCCCAGCTGATTTTTGTGTTTTTTGTAGGGATGGGGCCTTGCCATGTTGCCCAGGCTGGTCTTGAGCTCCTGGGTTTAAGTGATCCTCCTGCCTCTGCCTCCCAAAGTACTGGGATTATAGGCATGAGACACTGTGTCTAGCCCTGTTCCCCTTAATGGTATCTTAGAGTTCACTTCCTCCAACACAGCTGATCCCTGTCTGGGGTCTTCCTTATATATCAGCACCCCTGTTATTGCACTTCTCATCTGGCACTTAGCATAATCACTTACTGAGCAAGTGATCTTGTTTCATGGACTCTTTATCAGACTAAGTGACAAGTTCTCCATAAGCAGAAAGCCTCTTCTAATTCACATGTAGGATCCAGTAAGAACTCCCCTATAGAAAATGCTCAATAAATGTTTGTGATAACTGAGGGACAAGTAAACAGCTTCATTTGCAGTTTTTCTTTACTTTTTGTCCTTGTGAGCCTGCATAAGAACAAGCTACACTGGGCAGTATCACTTCTGCTGAGTGTATCTTTTTTTGTTTTCTTTAACTTTTATTTTAAGTTCTGGGGTACATGTGCAGGATGTGCAGGTTTCTTGTGTAGGTAAATGTGTGCCATGGTGATTGCTGCATAGATCAACCCATCATCTAGGTATTAAGCCCAGCGGCCATTAGCTATTCTTCCTGATGCTCTCCCTCCCCCAACAACCCCTCTCCGACAGGCTCCAGTGTGTTTTGTTTCCCACCATGTATCCATGTGTTCTCATCATTCAGCTGCCACGTACAAGTGAGAACATGTGGCATTTTGTTTTCTGTTCCTGCATTAGTTTGTTGATGGCTTCCAGCTTTATCCATGTCCTTGGAAAGGTTATGATCTCATTCCTTTTTATGACTGCATAGTATTCCATGGTGTATATGTACCACATTTTCTTTACCCAGTTTATCATTGATGGGCATTTGGGTTGATTCCATGTCTTTGCTATTGTGAATAGTGCTGCAATGAACATACACGTGCATTTATCTTTATAATAGAATGATCTATATTCCTTTGGGCATATACCAAGTAATGGGATTGCTGGGTCAAATGACATTTCTGCCTCTAGGTTTTTGAGGAATCACCACACTGTCTTCCACAATGGTTGAACTAATTTACACTCCCATCAACAGTGTAAAAGTATTTCATTTTCTCTACAATCTTGCCAGCATCTGTTGCTTTTTGACTTCTTAGTAGTAGTCATTCTGACTGGTGTGAGATGGCATCACATTTTGGTTTGGATTTGCATTTCTCTAATGATCAGTGATGTTGAGCTTTTTTCATATGTTTGTCGGTCACATGTATGTATGTCTTCTTTTGAAAAGTATCTGTTTATGTCTTTTGCCCACTTTTTAGTGGGCTTTTTTCTTATACATTTGTTTAAGTTCCTTGTAGACTCTGGATATTAGATAGACAGATTGCAAAAATTTTCTCCCATTCTATAGGTTGTCTGTTTATTCTGATGATAGTTTCTTTTGCTGTGCAGAAGCTCTTTAGTTTAATTAGAACCCATTTGTTACTTTTCACTTACATTGCCATTGCTTTTGGTGTTTTCATCATGAAACCTTTGCCTGTGCCTATGTTCTAAATGATATTGCCTAGATTTTCTTCTAGGGTTTTTATAGTTTGGGGTTTTATAATACATTTAAGTATTTAATCCATCTTGAGTTGATTTTTATATATTGTATAAAGAAGGAGTCCAGTTTCAGTTTTCTGCATATGGCTAGCAGGACTACGAGCACCATTTATTAAATAGGGAGTCCTTTCCCCATTGCTTTTGTCAAGTTTGTTGAAGATCAGATGGTTGTAGATGGATAGTCTTATTTCTGAGTTCTCTAGTCTGTTCCATTGGTCTATGTGTCTGTTCTTGTACTAGTACTATGCTGTTTTGGTTACTGTAACCTGTATCTTTAATTGGGTACTGAATGTTCATATATGTAGGAGAGCCCTAACCTAACATTGAAGAGACTCAGAATCTCGTCCTGACATAGTCACTAGCACAATGTGAAAACTGTCTATTGTCTCTGCCTATTTCCTTTTCTGCATCATAGGAATTGAGATAACTTCCCAACCACAGAGAACTGTGTTGAGACTTAAATTATATAATAGGTAACTGCCAAAAAAAAAAAAAAAAGGACCATTAGTTAGAGTTAGATTTAGGTCTCTCCTCTAGGGAGCTGTACCTCCAATCTATTGTGGTACAACCAGAAAGAATGAATTTTATATCCAGCAACTTATTCCTAAATTGACTGCTCCTGTCACTTCCAAACCTTAGTCTGTGTAACTCTCTTCCAAACACTGTTCACCAATTAGATGTTCTGATTGCAGTAATTTAAACCCAACCTGACTTCAGTCTACGATAGAATGATTGGCAGGTAATCAAGAGGCCAGAGATTCATAGGGGCAATATTTCCTTTGTAACCTGAGGTTAATAAAATCATCAGATACAGCAGCAATTGTGTGCTTAAGCCTTCATGACTAGAGAGACAGTTGTGTCTTATCATTAGAAAAATGACTGTAGTATCTTCTAATCACACAGTGAACTAACACTAACAAAATAAAAAATTATTTTTGTTTTGGTTTATTTTTCTATAAAGGCTGGGATGTGCTTCATACCTGAAATACATGAGGCCATGAAACTTACACTAAAAAATCCAGAACAGAAAAGAAACTAGGGGCTGTGTTCCTCTCCAAATTGGCTGGGCTCCAGCCTGTGCTTTGCAAACATTTCCACATCTTTGCATTTGTGGAATTTTATTCTTTTTTTTTTTTTTGGCTTACATTTTAAGAAGTTTCATTCTAGAAAATCCTAATCTCATGGGAACACGAGGACTAAAGAAATTTTAAAACCCAGAAAATGGCAGAGCTGAACAGAGAAAGTGGGCTCCAAGTGAGGGCAGAGACAGGTGTTATTTCTCCCTCAGCCTGCTCTTGAATCTACAGAGAAACATTTTTTTACTCTCCTTTTAGAGTTGTCATCTTGCTTTACTGCTCATATTGAAGTGCAGTGGTCTCTAGAGTGTTGTCCTGTAAAATTGTTTTTCTCTGTTTTGTCTACATTTGCATGCCTCCTCTGCTCAGCAACTGGCCTAAGAACTTAGAATAGATGAAAAGAGATCTTGGCCATGTGTAGTGCCCCAGACACATGCTCATGATGCACATCTCTCATCTACTGCCTGGGATTTCTTTCTTAGGAGATGTTTATTGATCTAGGATCTGTTTAGTACCCAAGTATACACAATCTCGAAGTCTAGGTAAGTTAACATTCCTTAGAGTAAATACTTGGCTAGTGGGAGGTGGAGACTGGCAGATGAATTTTTCTCCCTTCCTGCCATGGTGCAGCTGTTGTCAGACACAGTAGCTCAGATGGCTGTAGGGAAACATGTGCACCTGGTCCCACTGTATCTAGAATTGCTGGGTTCTTGGTCTCACTGACTTCAAGAATGAAGCTGCAGACCCTCACAGTGAGTGTTACAGTTCTTAAAGATGGTGTATCCAGAGTTTGTTCCTTCTGATGTTCAGATGTGTCTGGAGTTTCTTCCTTCTGGTGGGTTCGTGGTCTCGCTGGCTTCAGGAGTGAAGCTGCAGACCTTTGCGGTGAGTGTTACAGCTCTTAAGGCGGCACATCTGGAGTTGTTCATTACTCCCATCCAGAGTTTTTCATTCCTCCCGGTGGGTTCATGGTCTCGCTGGCCTCAGAAGTGAAGCTGCAGACCTTCTGGTGTTACAGCTCATAAAGGCAGTGCAGACCCAAAGAGTGAGCAGCAGCAAGATTTATTGCAAAGAGCAAAAGAACAAAGCTTCCACAGTGTGGAAGGGGACCCGAGCATGTTGCCGCTGCTGGCTCAGGCAGCCTGCTTTTATTCCCTTATCTCACCCCACCCACATCCTGCTGATTGGCCCATTTTACAGAGAGCTGATTGGTCTGTTTTGATGGGGTGCTGATTGGTGCATTTACAATCCCTGAGCTAGACACAGAGTGCTGATTGGTGTATTTACAATTCTCTAGCTAGACGTAAAAGTTCTCCAAGTCCCCATTAGATTAGCTAGATACAGAGCACTGATTGGTGCATTTACAAACCTTAAGCTAGATAAAGAGTGCTGATTGGTGCATTTACAAGCCTTGAGCTAGACACAGAGTGCTGATTGGTGCATATACAATCCTCCAGCTAGACATAAAATTCTCCAAGTCCCCACCCAACTCAGTAGCCCAGCTGGCTTCACCTAGTGGATCCTGTGCCAGGGCTGCAGGCAAGTTGCCTGCCAGTCCCACGCCGCACAACTGCACTCCTCAGCCCTTGGGCAGTTGATGGGACTGGGTGCCATGGAGCAGGGAGTGGCACCCAGTGGGGAGGCTGGGGCCATGTGGGAGCCCACTGCAAGGGTCTCAGGCATGGCAGGCTGCAGGTCCCAAGCCCTGCCCTGTGGCTAGGCAGCTGAAGCCTGGTGAGAATTCCAGCATGGTTCGGGCAGGCCGGCAGTGCTAGAGGACCCAGCACCACCACCGCAGCTGCTGGCCCAGTTTCTAAGCCCCTCACTGCCTGGGGCTGGCGGTGTTGGCTGGCCACTCCAAGTGCAGGGCCCACCAAACTTGTGCCCACCTGGAACTCGTGCTAGCCCATGAGCACCGCATGCAGCCCCAGTTCCCACCGATGCCTCTCCCTCCACACCTCTCCACAAGCAGAGGGAGCTGGCTCCAGCCTCGGCCAGCCCAGAGGGGGACTCTCACAGTGCAGTGGCAGGCTAAAGTGCTCATCAAACATGGCCAGAGTGGATGCTGAGGCCAAGGAGGCACTGAGAGTGAGCGAGGGCTGCTAGCATGTTGTCACCTCTCAATCCTCACTCTAAATAGGACACCCCAACTGATGTTGGGAATGTGGCTGATGACTGCTCTAGCTACTTCCTGTTGGATGGGGTGAAGAAGGGGCCCTGCAGTTGTAGTGTCCTCCAGAAGGGAATTCTTTAGGCCAGTGGAAGGGCCAGTGGGTCAGTCCAGGGATCCTCAGTAGAAGTTGTTAGTTGAGCTCATTTGGGGTTCCATTGGTAAGGCCATCTGTAGCTTGATGGCCTCGATTCTAGAGGAAACAAATTTGACAAGAAGGTTAAAAATACAGGGCCCAAAGGTGAGTAACAGCAAGATGGCTGCCAAGGGGCCTAGAAAGGGGAGAAGCCATGTTGCCCACCTCCAAAGGTTGGTATAAGAGTATGAAAGGTGTTGTCTGATTTCAGAAGCCTTTTCCTTTAAACACCGGGCAGCATCTCGTACTATCCCTGGTAAGAGATCATCTCAGGCAGCATAAGTCTTGACTATAATTTGTTGGCAGTCATGGTCAATTGTTTCCCCATCCTCCAGGAGAAAAGTGACAGAGTTGTGGGCCATGCACGTGCATATTTGAAGCACTGGTCCCTCAAGGAGTAGCAGCTGGTATCTAAGTAGGCAGTTGTCTGATAGCCATAAACTTCCTTTGGCACCTAGTATGCCATTTACATCATGAATAGTCCAGACAGTGAGATCCTTTCCTTGTATTATCTTGATAGCCTCTGACACTAAGACGGCCACTGCCAAACTACCCATAAACAGTGAAACATTAATTTCCTTACTTAGGTATGCCACTGTTGTGAGGTTGTCCCATGAGTCTGAGTAAGGACTCCAGGAGCTATCCCTGCTCTCTCTGTGATGTATAAAGAGAAGTTTTGTCCTGTCAGAAGGCTTAAAGCTGGAGCTTGTACTAGGGCATGCTTTAAGGTTTTGAAGGCTGTTTCTGCTTCTGGTTCCCATTCTACTAGATGAGTATTTGCCCTCTGGGTTTCCTTGATTAGAGTATAGAGGGGCCTGTGTATCTTGCTGTATTTGGGGATCCATAGTCGGCAAATGCCAGTAATTCCAAGGAACCCCCACAACTGTTTTAATGTCTTAGGGCGAGAATAAGCCAGTATAGGCTGTATTCATTCCTTGCTGATGGCCCTGGTCCCTCTGGCTAAGATTAGGCCTAGATATTTGACCTGCTGTAGGCAAAGCTGGGCCTTCGACCTAGACACCTTGTACCCTTGATTAGCTAGAAAGTTCAAGAGATCTAGAGTAGCCTGCTGGCAAGAGGCTTCCGAACTGGTAGCCAAAAGTAAATCATCCACATACTGAAGGATCAGAGTGCCTGGACTTGAGAAGTGGCCTAGATCTTGGACCAGTGCCTGACCAAACAGGTGAGGGCTATCCCTAAACCCTTGGGGCAAGACTGTCCACATAAGTTGGGATATGTGGTCTGTGGGATCCTCAAAGGCAAAGAGAAACTGGGAGTCAGAGTGCAGGGGAATACAGAAGGCATCTTTGAGGTCCAGAACACTGAACCATTCTGCTTCCTCGGGTATTTGAGAGAGCAGGTATAGGGGTTGGGAACAACTGGATATAGAGGAATTATTACCTCATTAATGAGTCTAAGATCTTGCGCTACTTTCCAGTGACCATTCAATTTTTGTACTCCAAGAATTGGAGTGTGGCAGGGACTGCTGCATTTCCTTACCAAGCCTTGAGCTTTTAAATGTTTAACAATATTCTGTAATCCTTTATGAGATTCAGCCCTTAAGGGATATTGCCTTTGATAAGGAAAAGTGGTGGGATCTTTTAACCTGATTCAGACTGGGCGGGCATTTTTTGCCCTTCCAAATTGTCCTTCCAATGCTCAGACTTCAGGGTTGATTCTCTCCTCAAGTAAGGGACAGCAATTGGGTAACTTGTTCCCCATATTCTTGTAGATAATAGCTCCCACCTTGGCTAATATATCCTTCCCTAACAAAGGTGTGGGACTTTCAGGTATAACAAGAAAGGCATGTGAAAAGAGCAAAGTCTCAAAAATTACAACTGAGGAGGTGGGAGAAATACCTGGTTACAGGCTGTCCTGGGATTCCTCAGATGGTAACGGACTTTGAGGACAGCTGTCCAGGACAGGAAATTAACACTGAGAAGGCCATGCCAGTGTCCAGGAGGAGGTCAATTTCTTGGCCCTCAATGGTTAAACTTACCCAGGGCTCAGTGAGGGTGATGACATGAACTGGTGCTTGCCTGGGGCACCCTCAGTCCTGCTGTTGGATCATCTGATTGGGGACTTCTGACCCAGAGAACCTTCATCCTCTGGGGCAGTGCACCTTCCAGTGATTGCCTTAGCACAGTGGACATGGACAAGGGGGCAGCTTATTTCTCATTGGACAATCTTTTTTAAAGTGTCCTAGTAAACCACACTGATAACAAACCCTACTGGGTGATTGGCCTGCTCCATTTTCTGTCCTTTCTGAACCACCAATGTTTGTTTGTCTAAGGGCCATGACTAAAGCTGCAGCCTTTCTCTGATCTTGCTTTTCCTTTTGGGCCTATTCCTCTTGGTCCCTATTATAGAACACTGAGGTTGCCAGGTTTAATAATGCCTCCAAATTTTGTTCAGGGCCCAGGGCTTGCTTTTGGAGCTTTCCCTTGATATCTGTGGTTGATTGGGTCATAAACCTATGTTTTAAAATCAGTTGACCCTCAAGTGATTCAGGTGACGGGGAGTGTATTTTCTTAAGGCCTCCCATAGCCACTCAAGGAAGGCAGAAGGATTTTCTTCCTTTCCCTGAATTATTGTGGACATCATTGAATAATTCATGGGCTTTTTTCTAATTAGTCCTTCTAGAACACAGGTCAACAGATGTTTATGACTCCAGTCCCCATGATCTGAGTTGAGGTCCCAGTGGGGATCCATACTGGGGATGGCTTGTTGACCATTATGGAATTTGTCCCTTTCTTCAGTTGTCACTCTATCATTTACTTGAGTAAGACACCAGGTATCTCTAAACTCTTGGGCTGCAGCTAAAGCCACATTCTTTTCATTAAGGGCCAGGGTTTGATCTAACATCACTCCAAGTGAGGTTGAAGGTTTGCCCTAGACCCTGTAGGACATCTATGTACCTATCAGGATTATCTGAAAACTTCCCGAGGCCTGCCTTGATCTGCTTTAAATCAGAGAGGGAGAAGGGGACATGTACCCAGGCTGGGCCAAATTTCCCTCCCTCTACAGCTTGAAGGGCACATAACAAATAGCCTGGGGGTTTTTGTGGTCCTTTGGAGATTTGTTTACTTATTTCCATCTGGGCAGGAGAGATTAAAGGAGGATTATCATTAATAGGAAGGGGAGCTATAGGGAGGCTAGGATATGGGGGTAAGCTGAGAGGTCCTCCTGTGGGATGTAAATTGCAAGCTTTGCATAGTTGTGTATTCTCCTTCAATGGAAAGAAAGCTTGGACATAAGGTATTTCACTCCATTTGCCTTCCCTCTTACAGAAAAGGTCAAGTCGCAACATATATAGTAATTTATACTTCCCTCAGGTGGCCATTTTTCCCCATCAGAGAGAGAATATTGGGGCCAGCCCATAGTGCAGAAAAAAATGAGCCACCTCTTTTTCAGGGTTTTTGGGTCAAATTTGTCCCAATGGCTTAGGATGCATTTCAAGGGTGAGCCTGTTGATGCCTGAGTATTTCCCATCTGAGAGACAAAACCACCCATGGTTTTGGTTTGTTTTGTTTCTCCCCCTGCCCCAGAACCCTCAGTGGTCCCTGGACCCTGCTGATTGGAATAGTTGCACTCACCAATGCAGCAGCAGAAACAACCCCTGCCCAAGAACCTGCAATGGTCCCTGGACGCTGCTGATCGGAATAGTTGTGCTCATCGACACAGCAGCAGAAACACTAGTTTTCCTCCCAGACCACAAGGAGGACCAAGGAAGGTCGGATTTAGTGGCCCTTACCAACACATTCTTGAAAACTTGCACCCTTGCCTGTCCTCCTAGACCACAAGGAGGACCAAGAAAAATCGGATTTAGTGGCCCATACCGACACATTCTTGAAAACCTGGTAGAGTCCTAAGCATTCTCCTGTTAGTACTGGGACCTTACCTGTGTCCTATAAAGATGTTATGCCCAAAAAATGAAGTGGAGGGCCATACCCTGAGGGAGGGAAGGGATCTCCAGAGTTGGAAGAGTGATATCTGTTGTTCCCACTTATATGAATAGGAAGGATACAATTTCTGAGGCTCCCCATATCCTAGCTTCAGGAATAACTTTGGTTAGGCCTGCTAGTCTGAGGAGGGATCCTAAAATTTCAGATAGTCCCCCCTACAATGGGGCTTTTGGTAAAAATTATGTCTTTCTCATTGGTGAGCCCGGGTGTCTAAAGAAGGTAACAGAGTCCTGGAGTTTATACTAGAAATCATTCTTACAGGAGAAACTAGAAAAGCACCACCAGAGACAGCGAGCGATTTTTAGAAGTGGGACTAGCCTCAGAGAAGAGAGGCGAGAGGAAGTTTGTCTGGCAGGCATTAGGACCCGGGGGAAGGGTGAGGATTGATAGGATAGATGGGCAAGTTTAGCTTGGATGACATGCCTTTGAGAGTTCTGCTCATGGCCGCAGAGTCAACCAACTTGTTGTCAGGACCCCAGATCTGAATGGCTTTCCTCTATCAACCCTTGGCTCAGCCCCGAAGTACAGGAAAAGTGGAAGCTGGTTCCAGGCAAACCAATGTGCCCAACTCTGAAAAGTCAGGGGTTGTTAGAGAGCCCTTTCCCAGAAAGCCTGACACCTGTGTCTTTAGTCCGGCGGCCACTCTAGTTGCTTTTAACTGGCCAACAGGTGCCCAGTATTTAGCCCCTGAATTCTAAGGAAAAATAGGACAGAATAGCAAGTGAAAGGGGTCCAATGGTACTCACTGCTTGCCAATAGGCACCAGTATCACCGCTTGGTGATAGGCAATTGTCTCACCACCTGGCGATAGCCTCACTGCTTGGTGATAGGTGATAGCCCCTTCATGGTCTCCAAAATGTGTCCACAATTGGTGGGTTATTGGTCTTATTGACTTCAAGAAAGAAGCCACGGACCCTCGCAGTGAGTGTTACAGTTCTTAAAGCTGGTGTGTCCAGAGTTTGTTCCTTCTAATGTTCATATGTGCTCAGAGTTTCTTCCTTCTGGTGGGTTCATGGTCTTGCTGGCTTCAGGAGTGAAGCTGCAGACCTTCACGGTGAGTGTTACAGCTCTTAAGGCCGTGCGTCTGGAGTTGTTCGTTCCTCTTGTCCAGAGTTGTTCATTCCTCCTGGTGGGTTTGTTGTCTCGCTGACCTCAGAAGTGAAGCTGCAGATCTTCGCAGTCAGTGTTACATCTCATAAAGGCAGTGCAGACCCAAAGAGTGAGCAGCAGCAAGATTTATTGCAAAAAGCAAAATAACAAAGCTTCCATAGTGTGGAAGGGGACCCAAGCGGTTTGCCGCTGCTGGCTCAGGCAGCCTACTTTTATTCCCTTATCTGACACCACCCACATCCTGCTGATCAGCCCATTCTACAGGGAGCTGATAGGTCTGTTTTACAGAGAACTGATTGGTCCGTTTTGACAGGGTGCTGACTGGTGTGTTTACAATCCCTGAGCTAGACACAGAGTGCCAGTTGGTGTATTTACAATCCTCTAACTAGACGTAAAATTTCTCCAAGTCCCCACTAGATTAGCTAGACACAGAGCACTGACTGGTGCATTTACAAACCTTGAGCTAGACACAGATTGCTGATTGGTGCATTTACAAACTTTGAGCTACACACAGAGTGCTGATTGGTGCATATGCAATCCTCCAGTTAGACACAAAAGTTCTCCAAGTTCCCACCTGACTCAGGAGCCCAGCTGGCTTTGCCTAATGGATCCCATGCCGGGGCCATGGGCAGAGCTGCCCACCAGTCCCGTGACACATGCTTGTACTCCTCAGCCCTTGGGCAGTCGATGGGACTGGGTGCCACAGAGCAGGGAGCAGTGCCCATTGGGGAGGCTTGGGCCACGCAGGAGCCCACCCCGGGGGGCTTGGGCATGGCAGGCTGCAGGTCCTGAGCCCTGCCCCTTGGGAAGGCAGCTGAGGCCCCGTGGGAATTCAAGCATGGCAAAGGCAGGCCGGCAGTGCTGGGGGACCTGGCGCCCCCTCCGCAGCTGCTGGTCCAGGTGCTAAGCCCTTCACTGCCTGGGGCCAGTGGCACCAGCCAGCTGCTCCAAGTGTGGGGCCTGCTGAGCCCGCACTCACCTGGAACTCATGCTGGCCCACGAGTGCCATGTGCAGTCCCAGTTCCCGCCCGCACCTCTCCCTCTGCACCTCCCTGCAAGCAGAGGGAGCTGGCTGCAGCCTCGACCAGCCCAGAGAGGGGCTCCCACAGTGCAGCGGTGGGCTGAAGGGCTACTCAAGCATGGCCAGAGTGGATGCCAAGGCCAAGGAGGTGCCAAGAGCAAGGAGGGGCTACTAGCATGTTGTCACCTCTCACCACACCAGTCCATCACCTACCTCCTCTCCTGCTTCCCCTGCCTCCCCTTGGGGCTCACTCCTACTTTTCCAGATTTGCACACCCTAATAACAAACGAGTGCATGATTTTTTGCCTCAAGCTTTGTTTTTAAAAATCTGAGTTCAGACAACCATAGGAGTGTGGATAAATGTAAAGTGAAAGTTAGGAAGTGACTAAGAACGGGACTTTTAAGTTAGCGTGATGAGGAAGTATGCATACTGTGAACATTGTCAGAATCAAGATGGAGTTGCTAATGTTAAAAACAAACTAACAAAGAACAAAAAACCTGGCAAATATAGCTGGGGGAGGCCAGGAGAGAATGCTTGCATATCTGATAACAAAACTGTCAGAAAAGACTCTGCAACACTACAGCCTCGGGCAAAAGTTATCAGAATACAAGCTTATGCAAAAACGTACTTCTGCAAGGACATCTGCCCAGCAACTGACTGTCCAACCTTGAACTGGCATTATCCTCATTGCTGATCTTCATAGACAAGGATAATCATTTCAAAACAATTATGTAATCCTTTTCATTTTTTCTTTAAAAGCCTTTGTCTTCCTTTACCTCCTTGAATATGCATATAGTTTACTATGGCACATGTATTCCCATGGCAATGTTCTATTCCCAAATAAATATCTTTTTCTTTTAGAGAACCTCCTCTGTCATTTAGATTGACAATATTGACACTAAATTTGATAAAAAAAAAATTATGTAGGAAAACAGCCAGTTGCATGTCAAGAATAATACCATCTTGAAGTAAAACTGCCATAATGACCAATGTTTGACTCCTACATACGAAGGTGTTCCTGCAGAAAGGTCAAAAAACAGGCTGGCTGCAGTGGCTTATGGCTGTAATCCCAGCAGTATGGGAGGCCAAGGTGGGTGGATCACTTGAGGTCAGGAGTTGATTCCAGGTCTCTGTAGGACCTTTCAGGACTTCCTAGTGTGTTCTCTGTAGAATTGCTCTGATTACACCAACTTAATTACACTACTTTAGACACAGCTCTGTAAAGGACAACCTGGCTTCTTGACTGGCTGATTGGGTTTTTTCTTCATACAGCTTCACTACAACTCACCTGCACAGTGACTAAAAACAGCCTTTCAGAGAGTAACACCATCTAATTCACTCAATAATGTAGAAATTGTGTCCAAGAAGTCAGTCAACTTTTTTACTTTTATAACCTCATTTGCATAGGACATGAGAGCATTTTACAGTGATCTTGTTTCTGATATGCCTTTGTTGTACAACAATAATTCTGATAGAGGTTTTCATGGTTTGTTGGTTTTCAAAAATTATTTTTATTATTATTTACACTGCTGATATGTTTTGGTTTTGTGTCCCCACCCAAATCCCATCTTGTAGCTCCCATAATTTCCACATGCTCTGGGAGGGACCTGGTGGGAGATGATTGAATCATGGGGGTGGGTCTTTCCCATACTGATCTCATGACAGTGAATGGGTCTCATGAGAGCTGATGGTTTTAAAAATAAAAGTTTCCCTGCACAAGCTCTCCCTTTGCCTGCTGCCATCCACATAAGATATGAGTTGCCTTCTGCCATCCACATAAGATATGATTTGCCTTCTGCCATGATTGTGAGGCCTCCCCAGCCATGTGGAACTGCAAGTCCAATAAACATTTTTTTTTTTTTTGTAAATTGCCCAGTCTTTGGTATGTCTTTATCAGCAGCATGAAAATAGGCTAATACAGTAAACTGGTACCAGTAGAGTGGGGTGCTGCTTAAAAGATACACAAAAATGTGGAAGCAACTTTGGAACTGGGTTAACAGGCAGGGGTTGCAACAATCTGTAGGGCTCAGAAGGAAAGAGGAAAATGTGGGACAATTTGGAGCTCCCTAGAGACTTGTTGAATGGCTTTGACCAAAAGCCTGATAGCAATATGTACAATAATGTCCAGGCTGAAGTGGTCTCAGACGGAAATAAGGAACTTGTTGGGAATTGGAGCAAAGGTGAATCTTGTTATGTTTTAGCAAAGAAACTGGCTACTGGTGGCATTTTGCCCCTGCCCTAGAGATTTGTGGAATTTTGAACTTGAGAGAGATGTTTAGGGTATCTGGCAGAAGAAATTTCTAAGCAGTAAAGCATTCAAGAAGTGACTTGGGTGCTGTTAAAGGCATTCAGTTTTATAAGGGAAGCAGAGAATAAAAGTTCTGAAAATTTGCAGCCTGATATTGTGATAGAAAAGAAAATCCCATTTTCTGAGGAGAAATTCAAGACGGCTGTAGAAATTTGCATAAGTAACAAGGAGCTGAAGGTCAGTCCCCAAGACAACGGGGAGAATATCTCCAGGTCATATCAGAGGTCTTCAGAGTGGTCCCCCCATCACAGGCCCAGAGGTCAAGGAGGAAAAAGTGGTTTCATGGGCTAGGCCCAGAGTCACCATGCTGTGTGCTGTGTAGGGACTTGGTGCCCTGCATCCCATCCACTCCAGCCATGGCTGAAAGGTGCCCATGTAGAGCTCAGACTGTGGCTTCAGAGGGTGCAAGCCTCAAGTCTTGGCAGCTTCCACATGGTGTTGAGACTGCGAGTGCACAGAAGTCAAGAATTGAGGTTTAGGAACCTCTGCCTAGATTTCAAATGTATGGAAATACCTGGATGCCCAGGCAGAATTTTGCTGTAGGGGTGGGGTCCTCATTGAAAAACCTCTGCTAGAGCAGTGCAGAAAGGGTCCAGAGCCCCCACACAGAATCCCTACTGGGGCACCACCTAGTGGAGCTGAGAAGAGGGCCACCATCCTCCAGACACTAGCATGATAGATCCACTGACAGCTTGCACTGTGCACCTGGAAAAGCCACAGAGTCTCACTGCCAGCCCATGAAAGCAGCCAGGAGGGAGGCTGTACACTGCAAAGCCATAGGGATGGAGTTTCCCAAGACCATGGGAACCCACCTCTCACATCATAGTGACCTGGATGTGAGACATGGAGTCAAAGGCGATCATGGTGGAATTTTAAGATTTGACTGCCCTGCTGGATTTCAAAGTTGCATGGGGCCTGTAGCTTCTTCATTTTGGCCATTTTCTTTTTTCATTTGGAAAGGCTGTATTTACCCAATGTCTGTACCCCCATTGTATCTAGGAAGTAACAAATTGCTTTTGATTTTACTGGCCCACAGGTGAAAGGTGCTTGCCTTGTCTTGGATGAGACTTTTGACTGTGGACTTTTGAGTTAATGCTGAAATGAGTTGAGACTTTGGGGGACTGTTGGGAAGGCATGATTAGCTTTGAAATGTGAAGATATGAGATTTGGGAGGGGCCGAGAGAAAATGATATGGGTTGGCTCTGTGTCCCCACCCAAATCTCATCTTGTAGCTCCCATAATTCCCATGTGTTGTAGGAAGGACCTGGTGGGAGATGATTGAATCACAGGGGTGGGTCTTTCCCATGTTGTTCTGGTGATAGTGAATGGGTCTCATAAGATCTGACGGTTTTAAAAATGGGAGTTTCCCTGCAGAAGGTCTCTCTTTGCCTGCTGCCATCCATGTAAGATGTGACTTGCTCCTCCTTGCCTTCTGCCATGATTGTGAGGCCTTCCCAGCCATGTGGAATTGTAAGTCCAATAAACCTCCTTCTTTTGTAAATTTCCCAGTCTTGAGTAAGTCTTTATCAGCTGTGTGAAAATGGACTAATACAATGACTCATCGTCATTTTACAAAATCACATTACTGTTCAGCTTGGAGGGTCCAAATCACATTGACAATCTGAGTTGTAGGAACTGGCCTGTCCATCCCTTTGATCAGGCACACCAGAATCTGGATGACTTTATAATTGCCATGCTGTGCACTTGGCACTCAAAGTTAGTCTAGGCCAAGGGGAAAACAGAAATAGGTCTGCTGGCTGCTATATTAATGACAGAGGACAAGCCTTCCACTGGAAAATGGAGGTGCAAAATCAAAGTCTTTAACTGGAGAACACAGGGAGTAAAACACACTTCCAAAGTCACCTTCTAGAGGGTGGCCAGATCCAGAGGCCTGACAGCAGGATTCTAGACTATTGGGTGAAAGACAGGCTTCAAAACTGGCTGCTGACTGATGGGATTGAACAATCAGTATTCACCTTTTTAATCTTGCATGCTTTGTATTTTTCATGCCTTTAGGAAAAAGTAAAAATTATCGTGAGTGCTCACCACCCCATAGAAACTCTTTCCAGTATTTCTACCACTGTTCTCTAAAGGGAATAAATAATCAGGATAAAAAACTCTAAGCTAAGCTACTAAAACTGCTCTGGCTTCTTTGAGTCAGTATGTAGATCACTTGGGGTTCCTAACATGTTGCATTTTCTACTTCACTTTTTGTTTATCTTTGCAATTAGATATTAATCACAAAAATATGGGGCAGATACACAGAAAAATAAAAGAAGAAAGCCAAGTTTTTTTGAGTATCAAAAGTAGTTTGAATGAAAAGTGGTTTTGTTTTATTTTCTAATTTTACTTGCACAATTAATTTTTATTTTTCAGGGCTGAGCTTTTCAAAGGGGTGAATGTGAATGTATTTATATTCCACATGTCTGAAAATCATACACACAAATACTCTTGGAAAAGCCGACCACTTTCTTCTGGCAATGACACGGTGTCCCAGAAAGGATCCAGGTGGAAGTGAGGTCCATAAGGACGTCAATGGGCAGCTGTCCAATCTCAATGTCACAGGGTTCCAGTGGAGATGAAAAAGGCTCCTGACTCATTGAGGATCTGACATCAAATTGGATTACTATAAGGAAATCCTATTTAAAAGAAACCCCAATTTGTATATAGCTTTTCTCACAGGTTGCAGCCTCTCATTTGTTTAGAAAATGCAAAATCAAATTAGAAGATTCTGCCTTGTATCTTATTATTTGAATCAACATTGATAATAGCTTTATTTTCTTAAAAGAAATGATGGTAGGTTTGTTTATGGAAGAAAATAGATTGGAGGTCTCTAAGGGTCCTTCACAGGGCCCTGGGGAGACCACAAGAAAGAATTACAGTGGTGGCCATGCAGGATCATGGTCATTTAAGAATATCTCAGTAGGAAGGGGGTGTAGCACGGAGAGTAATGAAGAATCTGGAAATGTGAAGTGGCTGTACTTTAGGTAGGGGTGAAATCGACTTGATTTAGGTAAACATTCATTTAGTACTTTGTTCAAACAAATATTTATAGATCACATTTTCACTGCTTGGAACTGTGCCAGAAGTTGGTATTATAATTTGTATGATACCATTCCTATCCTTGTCCATTTAACAGTCTAATGGGACGGGGTTGAGGCAACAATAAGCAAACAATCATTGCACTGGAGGGTGGTAAGTGTTCAGACAAAATTAGGTTCAAAGCATAAGGGGGCACAAGAACTGAAATATTCAAAAAAGAAGAAAACATACTGATTGATGTTGGTAGTATTTGAGGTGGGGCAGTCTCAGATAAGGATTGTGAAAAATTTATCATGGGATTCTCTTTTTGTTGTTTTTTTTTTCATCAAGGGACAATTTCCCTTCTTTCTGTGCTTTTCCCCGTAGAGATGTTTAGACTCTGCTGCTTGGATCCATCCCACAGGAAAGCAATCTTAAAAACTCATAAGGTTTGATGCTTCAGTGTCTTACTGTTCTCATAAGTATTTGCTTCATATACTTCAACTAAAACAACATATTGCAGGACACAGAATGCAGAGTAATAAGCCAGGCATTAAAGGGATTTGCACAAATGTGGAACTGTGCTACTCTTCCCACTGTTTTGTGTTATTTTGGAAAACGGATTTTTTAAAATATATGATTTATGTTCTCATGCAGTGGATTTATAATTGTTATTTTTAAACAAATTAACAAATGTCTTCAGAAGCCTCAGTTTCTTTTTCTAATATGGTAAATTTAGATAAATATAACCCACATAAGCAAAAGCTCTTAGGAATCTTCAATATTTTTTAATAGTGTAAAGAGATCTTGAGACAAAAAGTTTGAGAACCGCTGTTATTAAAACAGCAGGATTTGAATTTTTTCTAACCATCTAATAGGAATGTGGCCTCAGGCCAATTATTTAACATCCCAGAATCTCAGTTTGCTCATCTGTAGCTTGGGCTTTTGAACATAGCTATCTCACAGCCTCATTGAGAAGATTAAAAACAATATCTTTGTAAATTATGCAGATAATGTTTAGTATATATTATCTTCAGGAAGAATCCATACCTGGGAAGCATGAGGCTTCTGGTAACAAGTTTCTTCTGTGATAAGTGTCATTCTCCACAGTTTTGTCATGCCCTCATGGAGAAATCCTTAGGACAATCCCATTCATTTTGATTTTTGTGCAGGCTCATTTAGCTACTTTCAGATTATGATTTCAGTCTCCCAGCTATTCAAGGGAAGAAAGTTTCTTGGACAGTGGAGAAGAGCAAATATATATAACAGCTGTAAATTAATAGCAGTAGTTCTTATTTCTACATCAATCTTTTATGAATTTATGTGCCTTAAAATAAAACCTGCAACTGAGCTGTACTCCCTGGAAGAGCCTGTGCTAAGCCTATGGATATAAGCCCCAAAGTCCCAAAGCATTTTAATGGTGATCAAATTGAGTCTAGGAGTTGAAAATTTAGGCAAAAAAGTAGCGACAAAAAATATAGTGTGCTTCCAACACACCCAAGGTACTGCTACCACATGAAAAAGGCCCCTTCCCTCCCTCTAGGGTGTTTTAAACTATTACTTTTAATGCCAAAAGCCATAACTACTTTTGCAGCAGCCTAATACTTCTCTTTACCTATTACTTAATTGTGAGTATGTTGGACACTTCTAGAAACATCCTACTATAAACACATGCTATTGCTATTAATGTTTCAAAAATTCTTTTTATTCAGTTAAATTTCTCTTGTAAAATAGAATTATGCTCATAAATTTAAAAATTTTAAAGTATATTACATTATTTGCAACAGATGTTATGCATACATAGTACTTTCTAGAAAAGTGTTACTGCCAGTTGAAAAATATTTATTCCTCAAAACAACAAATTAGAAATCATGGACTATCAAACCACCACCTGATACCTTCTTTTTATGGTAGTTAAGAAATTAGGATTTTATGAAGCATCAAATTTTCCATCCTGTGATGGAGTTACTGTCCTTTGGGGACTAAATTTATGTGGAAAAAGCAAGCCAAGAATTTTGCCTTAGGATTTTCTATGTAATTACCAAGGCTGTTCTATTTTTCCCAAATAGTGCTCAATGTAGCAACATAACCCTTTAGTATCAAATACAGGGAGGCAATTAGTCCAATAAAAATTTTAGAATGATTCCTTGAGTAAGTATATTCAAGAGTTGAATAATTTACTTTAAAAACTCCAGGAAATTTTCTTCTTTTATATAAACCATTGACATTCCAAGCTCACCTGCAACATATTCCTCACATTTCTATCCCATATGGAAATACTAGAAATTGAATCATTTATACCTATCCTCTAAAAAATAATTTTTTTACCCAATATTTTTGGAGATTTATCCAAGTTATATTTGTAGTTTGTTTTTATTTTTCATTTTAATTTTGGATTAGTATTTCAGTGAATGAATATACCACATGTTGTCTGTTCATTCTGTTCATGGACATTCAGGTCAGTTTGAACATTACAAACAATGCTGTGGTGCACCCTTTTGTACCTGTCTCCTAAGCACATGTGTCAACGTTTCTCTTAAACATGAGGCCAGAATTCGAATATGTGGGTCTTAGGACATATACACACCCCTAGAACATGCTTATGATCTCTCCTAAGTATTGGGAGTTCCCACTTCTTTACATGCTCCTCCATGTTTGATGTTAAAAATATATTATTAATAAAATGTATGTGAATTGTTAGTTTCATTGAGGTTCTTTTTTTTCTTTCTTTCCTCCTTTTTTTTTTTTTTTTTTTTTTTTGAGATGGAGTTTCACTCTTGTTGCCCAGGTTGGAGTGCAATGGTGCAATCTCAGCTCCCTGCAACCTCTGCCTCCTGGGTTCAAGTGATTCTCCTACCTTGGCCTCCCAAGTAACTGGGATTACAGGCATCTGCCACCATGCCCGTCTAATTTTTTGTATTTAGTAGACATGGGTTTTCATCATGTTGGTCAGGCTGGTCTCGAACACCTGACCTCAGGTGACGCATCTGCCTAGGCCTCCCAAACTGCTGGCATTCCAGGCATGAGCCACTGCACCCCGCCTTCATTGAGATTTAAGTTTATATTTCCCTAATAGTTAGGATGAATATTTTTTCTGATGTGTTTAATGGCTGTTTGAGTGTCTTCTTTTTTTTTAACTTTATTTTTACATTAATTTGCACAAGTTCTTCAGATACATGCAAGAACCATTGCATTTGTTGACAATATTTATCTGTATGGCTTCGTTTTTCACTCTCATTATAAAAATCTTTTGTTGTACAGGAATTCAAAATGTTGATAATCTAATTCATTCATCTTTTTTTTTATTTTTTGTTTTGTGATGTGTGTCTTGCTTAAGAAATCCTTCCCTAATCTAACTTCATAAAGGTATACTCCATATTTTCTTCTAAAAGTTTTACTTTTCACATTTATAACTTTAACCTACTTTAGAATTATTTTATGTATGTATGGTACACTGACTTGCAATGCCTTCTCCAGCATATATCAAGTTTTCTAATACACATGAATCTTTCTGGTTCTATGGTTTGTAGCATTGATGTATTTGTGTATCCCTGCATAAATATTGTACTATCCCAACAGCTTTCACAACATTAGTATAATTTTACTGTCTTGTAAGGCAGCCCTTTGCTGTGGTTATTATTACTGTTGTTTTTCAACACTCTATTGACTTTTTTTGACCCTTTGATTGTCTATATTGTTTTCTAACCACTTGTTAAAAAATCAAAATAAATTCTGTTGATAGGTTAAGAAGTATCATATGGGAGGTACACATTAATTCTGGAAAAACTGACATTTCTGAAATTTTGTTTTAAGTTTAGGAGTACATGTGCAGATTTGTTAAAACTCATGCCACCCAGATATTAAGCCTAGTACCCATTAGTTATTTTTCCTGATCCTGTCCTGCCTCCCACCCTCCACCTTCCAGTAGGCCTCCATCACTGTTGTGCCCCTCTATGTGTCCATGTGTTCTCATCATTTAGCTCAGCCTTATAAGTGTGAATATGTGGTATTTGGTTTTCTGTTGCTGCATTAGTTTGTTAAGGATAATGGCCTCCAGCTTCATCCATGTTGCTGCAAAGGGCATGATCTTTTTCTTTTTATGCCTGCATAGTATTCCATGGTGTATATGTATCACATTTTCTTTATCGAGTCTATCATTGATTGGCATTTAGGTTAAGTTTATGTCTTTGCTATTGTGAATAGTGCTGCAATGAATGTACACATGCATGTGTCTTTATGGTAGAACAATTTCTATGTCTTTGGGTCTATACCCAGAAATGGGATTGCTGGGTCAAATGGTAGTTCTATTTTTATGTCTTTGAGACATCACAAAACTGTTTTACACAATGGTTGAACTAATTTACAGTCCCACCAACAGTGTATAAGCATTCCTTTTTCTCTGCAACCTCACTGGCATCTGTTATTTTTTGACTTTTTAATAGTAGCCATTCTGACTAGTGTGAGATGGTATCTCGTTGTGGTTTTGATTTGCATTTCTCTAGTGATCAATGATGTTGAGCTTTTTTTTTTCATACACTTGTTGGCTACATGTATATCTTCTTTTGAAAAGTGTCTATTTTTGCCCACTTTTTAATGGGGTTGTTTGTTTTTTTCTTGTAAATGTGTTTAAGTTCCTTATAGATGTTGGATGTTAGACCTTTGTCAACGCATAGTTTGCAAAAATGTTCTTCCATTCTGTAGGTTGTCTGTTTACTGTGTTAATAGTTTCCTTTGCTGTGTAGAAGCTCTTTAGTTTAATTAGACCCCATTTGTCAATTTGTGCTTCCGTTCCAATTGCTCTTGGCATCTTTGTCATGAAATCTTTGCCTGTTCCTATGTCTAGAATGATATTGCCTAGGTTGTCTTCCAGGGTTTTCATAGTTTTGGGTTTTACATTTAAGTATTTTGTCCATCTTTAGTTGATTTTTGTATGTGGTGTAAGAAAGTGGTCTGGTTTAAATCTTCTGCATATGGCTAGCTAGTTATCCCAGGACCATTTATTGAATATGGTGTTGACTTTGTCAAAGATCTGATAACTGTGGGTGTGTAACCTTATTTCTGGGCTCTCTATTCTGCTTCATTGGTCTATGTGCCTGTTTTTGTACCAGCATTGTTTTGGTTACTGTAGCCCTGCAGTATAGTTTGACATCGGGTAGGGTGATGCCTTTAGCTTTATTCTTTTTGCTTAGGCTTGCCTTGGCTATTTGGGCTCTTTTTTGGTTCCAGATGAATTTCATTTTCTTTATTTTTTCTGACAGGGTGACTTTTTTTTAAATTTTTTTGCTGTGTTTAAATTTTTTTTTAATTTCAGTAGGTTTTTGGAAAACAGGTGAGGTTTGGTTGTATGAATAAGTTATTTAGTGTTGATTTCTAAGATGTTGGTGCACCCATCACACAAGTAGTGTACACTGTACCCAATGTGTAGTCTTTTATCCCTCATCCTCCTCCCACCCTTTCCCTCAGGTCCCCAAAGTCCATTGTATCATCCTTATGTCTTTGTTTCCTCATAGCTTAGCTCCCACTTATAAGTGAGAACATAACAATGGTTTTCCACTCCTGAGTTACTTCACTTAGAATAATGGTCTCCAATTCCATCCAGGTTGCTGTGAATGCCATTATTTCATTCCTTTTTACGGCTGAATAATATACTATGGTGTATATATATTCCACATTTTTGTTATCCACTTGTTGACTGATTGGCATTTGGGCTGCTTCCATATTTTTGCAATTGTGAATTGTCCTGCTATAAATATGTGTGCGCAGGTATCTTTTTCATATGATGACTTCTTTTCCTCTGGGTAGATACCCAGGAATGGGATTGCTGGATCAAATGGTGGAACTACTTTTACTTCTTTAAGAAATCTCCACACTGTTTTCCATAGTGGTTGTACTAGTTTACATTCCCATCAACAGTGTAAAAGTTTTCCCTTTTCATCACATCCATGCCAACATCTATTATTTTTTTCTTTTTTGATTATGGCTATTCTTTTAGGAGTGAGGTGGTATCACATGGTGGTTGTGATTGACCTTTCCCTGATCATTAGTGATGTTGAGAATTTTTTCCATATGTTTGTTGGTCATTTGTTTATCTTCTTTTGAGAATTGCCTATTCATGTCCTGAGCTCACTTTTTGGTGGGATTGTTTGTTGTTTTCTTCTTGCTGATTTATTTGAGTTCCTTGTAGATTCTGGATATTAGTCCTTTGTTGGATGTATAGATTGTGAAGATTTTCTCCCACTCTGTGGGTTGTCTATTTACTCTGCTGATTATTTCATTTGCTGTGCAGAAGCTTTTTAGTTTAAGTCCCATCTATTTATCTTTGTTTTTGGTGCATTTGCCTTGGGGTTCTTTGTCATGAAGTTTTTGCCTAAGCCAATGTCTAGAAGGGTTTCTCCAATGTTGTGATCTAGAATCTTTATGGTTTCAAGTCTTAGATTGAACTGTTTGATGGATCTTGAGTTGATTTTTGTATAGTGTGACAGATGAGGGTCCAGTTTCATTCTTTTACATGTAGCTTGTTAATTATCCCAGCTCCATTTGTTGAATAGGGTATCTTTCCCCACTTTATGTTTTTGTTTGCTTTGTCAAAGATCAGTTAGCTGCAAGTATTTGGCTTTATTTCTGGGTTCTCTATTCAGCTTTATTGGTCTACTAGCCTATTTTTATACCAGTATAATGCTGTTTTGGTGACTGTGGCCTTATAGTATCATTTGAAGTCAGGTAATGTAATGCCTCCAAATTTGTTCTTTGTGCGTAGTCTTTTCTTGGCTATGTGGGCTCTTTTTTAGTTCCATATGAATTTTAGGATGGTTTATCCTCGTTATGTGAAGAATAATGGTGATGTTTTCACAGGAATTACGTTGAATTTGTAGACTGCTTTTGGCAATATGGTCATTTTCACAATGTTGATTCTACCCATCCATGAACATGGGATATGTTTCCATTTGTTTGGGTTGTTTATGATTTCTTTCAGTAGTGTTTTGTAATTTTCCTTGTAGAGGTCTTTCACCTACTTGGTTAAGTATATTCCTAAGTATTTTATTTCATTTTTTTGCAGCTATTGTGAAAGGGATTGTTTTTGATTTGATTCTCAGTTTGATCACTCTTGTTGTATAGCAGAACTACGGATTTGTATACATTAATTTTGCATCCTTAAACTTTGCTGAATTCATTTACCAGTTCAATGAACTTTTTCAAGGTGTCTTTGGGGTTTTCTAGGTATACAGTCATGTCATCACCAAACAGCAACAGTTTGACTTCCTCATTATCAATTTGGATGCCCTGTATTTCTTTCTCTTGTCTAATTGCTCTGGCTAGGACTTCCAATACTGTGTTGAATGGAAGTCGTGAAAGTGAGCATCCTTGTCTTGTTCCAGTTCTCAGGAGGACTGCTTTCAACTTTTCCTTGTTTAGTATAATGTTGGCTGTGGGTTTGTCATAGATGGCTTTTATTACCTTAAGGTATGTCCCTTCTATGCTGATTTTGCTAAGGATTTTAATCATAAAGGGATGCTGGATTTTGTCAAATGCTTTTTCTGTGTTTATTGAGATCATCCTGTAATTTTTGTTTTTAATTCTGTTTATATGGTGTACCACATGTATTGACTTGTGGATGTTAAACCATCCCTGCACCACTGGCATGAAACTCACCTGATCATGGTTGATTATCTTTATGAGATGCTGTTACATTCTGTTAGCTATTATTTTGTTGAGGATTTTTGCACCTATGTTCATCAGGGATATTGGTCTGTAGATTCCTGGTTTTGGTATTAGGGTGATAATAACTTTATAGAATGATTTAGGGAGGATTTTGTCTTTCTCTGTCTTTTGAAATAGTGTCAATAGGATTGGTACCAATTCTTCTTTGAATGTCTGATAGAATTCAACTGTGAATCTGTCTGGTCTTGGATTTTTTTTTTTTTTTAAATACAGTTTGCTTTGTCACCCAGTCTGGAGTGCAGAGCTGTGATCTCGGCTTATTGCAACCTCCACCTCCCAGGTTCAAGCAATTCTCCTGCCTCAGCCTCCCAAGTAATGGAATTACAGATGCTATTACATTAGCCATGCCTACCTAATTTTTGTATTTTTAGTAGAGATGGGGTTTTACCATGTTGGCCAGGCTCATCTTGAACTCGTGACCTCAAGTGATCTGCTTGTCTTGGCCTCCCAAAGTGCTGGGATTACAGGTGTGAGCCACTGTGCCCAGCCTGTGGATAGGGGTGTGGTTTCCAGGCCAATGGGGTTATGTTTCTGAGGGATTATGGCTGTCTCTGCTGTGTCACACAGGTCACCAGGAAAGTGGGGGACAGCTGGCAGCCACAGGCCTCACTCAGCTCCCACGCAGGCTGCAGCCTAAAAGGCTAATCTCACTACTGCTGTGCCCCTCCAACAGTACCAAGTTTATTTCCAGGTAGCTGGTAAGCAGGACTGAGAACTTGCCCCAGGCTATAAGCCTCCCAGGTGAGAAAGCAAGCAAACTCACAGCTTCTTGGCTGTCTCATGGAGTCTGCAGCAGCAATCCACCTCCTTCAGAGCACTGTGGATTCTCTTGTTTTTCCTGCTATGTTCCTATGGTAGTTCTTGGAGCAAAAGTTTATGATGCGGGTCTCCACACACTGCTCTGTTTTTCTGAATGGGAGCTGCAAGTTAGTCCTGCCTCCTATCTGCCATTTTCCTGCTGTGTTTTCCCATATGAATTTTAAAATATTTTTTCTAGTTGTGTGAGGAGTGTCATTTGTAGTTTGATAGGAATAGCATTATGAGAATTTAGTAAAGAGATTTTTTTAAAAGGGACAGGGAGCTTATTGGAAGAAAGAATAGGTCAGGTGCAGTGGCTCACACCTGTAATCCCAGCACTTTGGGAGGCCAAGGCGGGTGGATCACCTGAGCTTGCAAGTTTGAGACCAGCTCAACCAACACGGAGAAACCCCGTCTCTACTAAAAATACAAAATTAGCTGGGTGTGGTGGTGCATGCCTGTAATCCCAGCTACTCAGGAGGCTGAGGCAGGAGAATTGCTTGAACCTGGGAGGCAGAGGTTGCAGTGAGCCGAGATCACACCATTGCACTCCACCCTGGGCAATAAGAGTGCAACTCCATAAAAAAAAAAGAGAAAGAAAGAAAGGAAGAAAAGAAGGAAGAAAGAAAGGAAGAAAGGAAGGAAGAAAGAAAGGAACAAAGAAAGAAAGAAAGAAAGAAAGAGAAAGAGAAAAGAACATCCCAAATCTGAGAAACAAAATGGACATCCAAATTCAAGAAGCTCGAAGGACTGCAACTAGGATGAACCCAGAGAGGATCACACTGAGACACATTATAAATAGACTATCAAAAATCAAAGACAAAGAGAAAATCTTGACAGTAGCAAAAGAAAAGCAACTTGTCATGCGCAACAGAGCTACCATAAGATAATTAGCTGATTTCTTAGCAGAAACCTTACAGGCCAGAAGAGAATGAGATCACATATTCAAAATCCTAAAAGAAAAAACCTTGCCAACCAAAAATATATATCTGACAAAACTGACAAAACTGTTCTTCAAAATGAAGGTGAAATAAAGATTTTGTCAGACACACAAAAGCTTAAGGAGTTCATCACTACTAGATGTGCCTTACAAGAAATGCTAAAAGGCATCCTGCAAGTTGAAACCAAAGAACAATAGACAGCAACCTGAAGGCATAAGAAAATAGAAAGCTTGCTGTAAAGGTAAATATTTAGGTAAAAACAATGCTGTAATACTGTAATAATGGTGTGCAAAGCATTTTTAATTCTGGTATAGAATTTAAAAGACAAAATCATAAACAATAACTATATCCAATTACGCTAAGGAATTCACAATTTATAAAGATGTAATTTGTGACATCCAAAAGTTAAAGGAGAGCTGGGGAAATGCACACAAATAGGGTTTTCATAAATGATTAAAGTTAAGTTGTTCCCAGCTTAAAATCAATCACTATGTTTTATGTAAGCCCCATAGCAACCACAAAAATATACCTATAGGAGGTACACAAAAGAAAAAGAGAAATAAATCAAAGCATGCCAATCCAAAAAAAATTTAATGAAAACACAAAATAAATCTGCAAGAGAGGCAAAGAGGGATGGAATAGTTATGAGACAAAGTGAAAAGAATTAACAAAATGGCAATAGTAAATCTCTTCCTAACAGTAGTTGTTTTAAATTTAACTGGGTTGAACTCCCCAGTCAAAAGACAGAATGGCTGAATGGATTTTTAAAAACAAAGATGCAACTATATGCTGTCTACAAGAAACTTACCTTGGAGGTGGACAACACATAAAGGCTTAAAGTGAAAGGATGGAAGAAGATGTTTCACATAAATGGTAACCAAAAGAGAGCAAGGGTGCTCATTCTTATATTAGACAAAATAGACTTTAATTTATAAACTGTCACAAGAGACAAAGAAGGACTTTATATAATAATAAAAGAGTCAATTTATCAGAAAGATATAACAGTTGCAAATGCATATGCACCTAACATCAGAGCACTGAAATGCATAAATCAAATATTGATTAATTAAAGGAAGAAATAAATAGTAACACAAAATAGTAGAAGGTTTCAGTACCCTACTTTCAATAAGGAATAGAACAAACAAACAGAAGATCAATAAGGAATTAAGGGACTTGAATGAATAATATAGATGAATTAAACCTAACAAACTTGTACAGAACATTCTACCCAAAAGTAATATTACACACATTCTTCTCAAGCATACATGAAACGTTATTCAGAATAGATCATGTGTTAGGCCACAAAACAAGTCTTAACAAATTTAAGAAGACTGAAATCATACCAAATGACTCTTCCAGCCACAGTGGAATAAAACTAGAAATCCCTAGCATTAGAAAAACTGGAAAACTCACAAATATGTGGAAATTTAACAGCACACTCTTCAACAACCAATGGGTCAAAGAAGAAATCTCAAGAGATATTAGAACATATCTTGAGACAAATGAAAACAGCAACATAGCACAACTTAGAAGAAATCCCAAGAGATATTAGAACATATTTTGAGACAAATGAAAACAGCAATATAGCACAACTTACAGGATATAACCCAAGCAGTACTAAGAAGAAAGTTTATAGTGGTAAATGTCCACCAAAAAAAAAAAAAAAAAAGAGAGGAAGAAGAAGAAGAAGAAGAGAGAAAGAGGAGGAGGAGGAGGAAAAGGAGGAGGAGGATCTCAAATCAACAACATATGTTTATACCTGAATGAACTGGAAAAAGAAAAAAAGATTAAAACTAAACAGAAGAAAGAAAAATATAAGATTAAAGCATAAATACACACAATAGAGTAAAAAGGGGAGAAATGACTACTGATGACACAGAAGTAAAAAGGATTATGAGACAACTCTGAATAATTATACATTGTTATGCACTCAATGTATCCCCTCAAATTATATGATGACATACTCACCCCCAATGTGATAGTATTAGAAGGTGGGGCCTTTGGAAGGTAGTCAGGTCATAAGGATTGAGCTCTCATAAATTAGTGCCCTTATGAAAGTGATGCTACTTTCATAATACCAAAAGAGAGCTTTTGGTTCTCTTTCTATTATGTGAGCATACAATGAGAAATTGGCAGTCTATGACCCAGAAGAGGGTCCTCACCAGAACCTGAACATGCTGACACCATGATTTCAGACTTACAGCCTCCATAACTATGAGAAATACATTTCTGTTGTCTATAAGCCATTAATTCTTTAATAGTTTGTTATAGCAGCCTGAAATAACTAAGTCATCCACCAAAAACTTGGATAACCTAAAGGAAATGGATAAATTCCTAGAAACATACAACCTATAAAGATTAAATTATGAAGAAACAGAAAAATTTGAATAGCCCTATAAATAGTAAGGAGATTGAATTGGTAATCAAAACTTTCCAGCAAAGAAAAGCTGAGGACCAGATGGCATCAATGAAGAATTCTACAGAACATGTGCAGAAGAATTAATGTCAATCTTTCTCAAATTCTTCTAAAAAATTGAAGAGAAGTAGACACTTCCAAACTTCTCTTATAAGGCAAGCATTATCCTGATAACAAAGCTAGACAAAGATACCACAAGAAAACTGCAAACTAATATCCCTGGTGGATATTGATGGGAAAAAAATCCTCAACAAAATACCAGCAAAACAAATTCAACAGCATATTAAAAAGACTATACAGCATGACCAAATGGGAGTGCACCAAATGTGGTGCAAGGATGGTTCAACATACAAAAACTAATAAATGTAATATACAACGTTAATAGAATGAAAGACAAAAATCACATGATCATGTCAATTGGAGCTAAAAAAAAATTTGGCAAAATTCAAAAACCATCCATGATAAAAACACTCAACGTACTAGGAATACAAGGAAATTACCTTAACATAATAAAGGTCATATATGAAAAGCCCACAGTTAACATCATACATATATAACATTAACAGAGTGGTGAAAAACTGAACACTTTTCCTCTAAAATCAGAAACAAGACAAAAATTCCCACACTTACCACTTCTATTCAACATAGTACTATGAGTTCTAGCCAGAGCAATTAGGCAAAAAAATAAAATAAAATGAAAGTCATCCAAACGGGAAAGGAAGAAGTAAAATTATCTTTGTTTCCAGATGACATAATCTTATATGCAGAAAAGCCAAAAGATTACAAATATTAAAACAAGCTCAGCAAAGTTGCAGAATACAAAATCAACACTCAAAAATTAGTTATGTTTCTATAACCTAACAAAAAACAACCAAAAAAGAAAATCAAGAAAATAGTCCATTTATAGTAGAATAAAAATACTTAGGAATTAATCTATCCAAAAAAGCAAAGGCTTCACTAAAAATTACAAAACATTGCTGAAAGAAACTAAATAAGGCACGAATAAATGGAAAGACATCCCATTTTCATAAATTGGAAGACTTAATATTGTTAAAATATTCCAATAGCATTTTTTACAGAAGTAGAAAAAAATTCCTAAAATTCATATGGAATCTCAGTAAACTGTGAATCACCAAAACAATCTTGAAAAGGAAGAACAAAGTTGGTGGCCTTGGACTTCCTGATTTTGACATATATTACAAAACAATGGTAATCAAAATAGCATTGTACTGGCATAAAGACAGACATATAGACCAATAGAACAGAATAGAGAGCCCAGAAATAAACTCTTGTGTATATGGTCAAGTGATCTTCATCAAGAGTGTGAAGAGCACACAGTGGAGAAAAAATACTCTCTTCAACAAAAAACATTGAGACAACTGGATATCCATTTGCAAAAGAAAGATAATGGGCCCTTCTCTTACAGCATATATACAATTAACTCAAAATGAATTAAAGACCTAAATGTACCACCTGAAACTATAAAACTCCTATAAGAAAATGGAAAAATGTTCATGACGTTGGAATGGGCAATGATTTCTTGACTATAACCTCCAAAGCACAAACAAGAAAAGCAATAGACAAATAGGACTACCTCTAACTGTAAGCCTTCTGTACATTAAAGGAAAAAACAGAATGCAAAGGTAATCTACATAATGGGAGAAAATATTTGCAAGCCACATATCAGATAAGGGGTGAATATCCAGAATATAAAAAAAGTCCTACAAGTCAACAACAATAACAAAGCCTTAAAAAATATGCAAAGAGGTTGAATAGCCATTTCTGCAAAGAAGATGCATCAATGACCAACAAGCTTATGAACAAATGCTCTATATCACTAATCATTAGAGAAATGCAAATCAAATGAACAATAACCCATCACCTCACACCCACTGGAATAACCACTACAAAAACAAACAAACAGAAGGTTTGTGTGTGGTAAGGGTATGGGAAAATTGAAACACTTGCACTCTGTTGGTGGGATTATAAAATGGTGCAGATACTATTGGAAACCATATGGAGGTTTCTGAAAAAGTTCAAAATAAGACTACCATATGATCCAGCAATCCCACTTCTGGGTATGTTATACTCAAAAGAATTAAAAACAGGATCTTGAAGTGATATGTGCATCTTCATCTTCATTGCAGCATTATTCCCAATAGCCAAGATGTAGAAGCAGCCTAAATGTGCATGCTTACACAAATGGATAAAGAAAACATGGCATATGCACACAATGGTATATCATTCAGCCTTAAACAGGAAGGACATCCTGACACATGCTGCAGCATGGGTGAACCTTGAGAACATCACACTAAGTGAAATAAATCAATCACAAAAACACAAATATTTCATTATTTCACTTACATGTGGTATATAAAGTAACCACAAATGGAAGCTGTTCGGTACAGAGTTTCAGTCATACAACATGAAAAAAGTTCTAGAGGTCTATTATACAACAAAGTGCATGTAGTCGAGCCTGTAGTCCCAGCTACTCAGGAGGCTGAGGCAGGAGAATCGCTTGAACCTGGGAGGCAAAGGTTGCAGTGAGCTGAGATCGTGCCACTGCACTCCAGTCTTGGCGACAGAACAAGACTCTATCTCAAAAAAAGAAAAAAGCTACACTATATACTTTAAGTTGTTAGGAGGGTAAATTTATGCTATATGTTTTTATCACAATAAAATACATATTAATATAATTGTTCTGGAAAGGCTATGTGCTATATTATTCCAACTATATAGGACTCTGGAAAAGGCAAAGCTATGGAGACAGTAAAAAGATCTGTGATTCCCAGGGGATTGCAGGGGAAGGAGGGATAAATAGAGAATTTTTAGGGCAGTGAATCTACTCTGTATGTTACTATAATAATGGCTACACTTGCCAAAACCACAGAACTTACAACACCAAGAGAAAACCCTAAAGTAAACTCTAAGCTTTGGGTGATAATGATGTGGCAATGTGGTTTCACCAATTGCAGCAAATGTACCACTTTGGTGCAGGTTGTTGACAGTGGAGGAGGCTGTGTATTTGTGGGGTAAGGAGGTTAGAGGAAATCTCTGTACCTTCTGCCTCATTTTGCTGTGAACTAAAACTACTCTAAAAAAAGTCTATTTAAAATGTAAAAACAATAGCAAAATTTAGCCAGAATTAAGTCTGTTTTCCTGAAACCCCTTCTCTGCCAAGTTGTCAGTCACCCTGAGGGTGTGACAAACTAGCTGGCTTAGGGTTGCTCTTAAGAGAAAGAATGGTACATCATGCCCAGGAATGATAAGGGAGAATCCCCAGTTTTTGAAATTTTCCAGATAAATCCATATCACGTTCTACACCATCCATCCTCACAGTGACCCAGTAAACAGCCTGGACGACATAATTCCCATTTGGGAACAGCTCTTGTAATAGTCAGGTGTGTGGACCAGCAGAAAATGAGGGAAGCAGAGTCAGATGAGCAGGTCAGTACTGAGTATCTTCTGCCATGAAGGCAAGTCATTAACAAACTGATTGGGAAAGTCAAGCACATCACAGAAATCAAAGGAAACCAAATTCATTCTTGGGTAAAGGAGATTTCATTCAATAAGTAAGGGGACTATTGCAAAAGAGAAATTGAAGACCTGCAAGCTTCTCAAAGGCCAGGTGGAAGATGGCTTTTTTGTTTTTTTTCATGGGGCGGAGTAATCACCGCTAGAAAGAACTAGCAGTGGCAGGTGGGATTAGCAGTGGCAGGTGGGATGAGCCCGTGGCCTGAGGGGACAGTTTGTCCGGGAATGTTTTAGGGTCGTTCTGTGTTCATTGCTCAGTGGTGGGACAGAGTTCAGTGCTGGGGGAAGGAGAGAAGCCTGACCACAGACTGAGCTAGTCAAGTTCACCAGTACCCTGTTCATCCAGATTGTCAGCAGGACAAACAGTTCAGCTAATCATGCCCAACAGATGGACATGGGAAGGGGCTGTGTCTAGCCTTGTCATGGGTACACAAGGGGGGTATTGAGTCTTATCTGAGTCACATGGGAAGGGGGGCATTTTATAGTAAACTGTTTCTCTCAACACAAAAGGGTGGGCAGGGTGGGGGTGGGTTCTTTCCAAAGGCACAGGGTTCAGGTAAAGCTCAACATGGTCACAGATTAGTTTCAAAGGCCAAATCAGCATGGCTGAGCCTTCTAACCAGCAACCAGGGTCGGCGGTGGTCACAGAGCTCTGACAGCATGTGGGCAGGACATACCCTCCACGTCATGTGGATTTCCCCAGCTGGAGGCAAGCAGTGATTGTCTCAGTCTGGCATGCAGTGATAGCCTCTGTGTCAAAAACTCCAAGCCTTCCTTTGTGCCCGTGTCCAGGGCAGGGACAAATCCAGGAGTGATGGCAGCAATTAGTAGTAGTGCAGATCTTTCCAGGCGTGATTCCAACCAGTCCCCTGTAGCATGAGCCTGAGGGCAGCTATGTGACTGATCCAGACAGTGGTTGGTAGTCACAATCCAGTTCCACAGTCTATGGCCCAGAAAGTGGTATTGTTAACCTGCAGCAGTCAGTCCAGAAGTCTGAGCTCTGCCCAGTGAGCAAAGCAAATATGTCTTCTTTCAGCTTGATGTTGCCAGACAACTGGAGCATTCACATGGCATTTCAGCTTAGCCAAATGTCATTATACCGGGCCTACTCATTTAGGGGACCCCTGTGAATTGAGGATCCCATTGAGTCAGAAGCTTTGCTTCAGGCAAAGGAGTAGAAGATTAAGTTTCCCCACAGGAAAAGCTATGCCTCTCTAATGAAAAGCTGAGATGCCACTGGGGATAGGCCAGCAGATTCTTAACTGTACCATGCCCAATTGACAGGTAGGGTTCTTTGAACCCTTTCCACCTATCAGAAGTAGAGTCCAAAAAGAGCCATCTCAAAAATGGCAAGGCAGGCCAGAGTCACCCGATCTCTGAGTTAGACATCCATTTTCCCATGAGCTCTGAGTCAAGGCCATGGTTGCTTTCCAAGAGTGAATCTAGTGGTTGTGTTGGATCCCTAAGTCCAGAATTCCAATGAAGTTCCTCCACCTGGAGACTGCCTGCTTTTGCACGCTGCCCACTTTGTCCAAAGACTCAGATCAACAAAGATCCTCATCAGTTACAGACTTGTTCTGTTTCCAGTACTCATGGTCAAAGAAGGTGAGATGGATAAGGTAGACTCCACCATCTACCATGGCAAATGGCTGAAACACCATCGCTCAAACCCTATAGGTTACATTCAGCATTTCTGGGGTTACAACCACAGTTTTCAGAGGTCTGGTTGTCTCTCAGCAGGAGGTGAGGGAATGGGTGGCTGGGGTTTCTGGAGCAGCCACTGAGACTCTGTTCTTTATGCCTCCTCATCTGTGTACGTCCAAGTGTCTAGAGAATACCTGGGCCCACAGACTCTTCCATGGACCCCATTACATCCCTCCCAGTCCCATCCTATATTCCTCCACCTCTCTACCCACCGTATCTTTTTTTTTTTTTGGATGCCTGTATTCAACATAGCTATAAACATCCTAGTCTCTCCACTTCCTGCAGTTCAACAGCATACAAGGATGGGTATGTTAGTCTTCTTGGGGTTAGGAGACCTTGACCAGACCTAGCCCTAATCTTTCCAGCAACAGAGATCAGCGTGGAGGAAGAGCACAGTTCTGGGGGGGTGGGAGAGTGTCTCTCCACACCATTGCCCTGTGGAGCAAGGTGCAGCCCTGTTGTGGGAACTCCTGGACCCTTCTTCATGACTCCTGAGTGATAGACAACAAGCAAAGGGATTCCATTGTTTTCGGTCCACACAGAACTCAACTCTGGGGACTCTTGGACCCATCCTCCTCTTGCCTGGAATAGAGAGCAAAAACAAAAAGACCATTTTTGGTCCCAGGAACTGGGAGCTGTTTCAACCCTGCTCCCAGTTCCTGGGCAATCACCTTATAACAGGCATCTTTTCATATCATGGTAGGTGGGAGGGAGACAGCAAGGAAAAAATGGGATTCTGGGATTCTACTGATGAAAAATAAGAATTCAAGGAATGCAATTTTATTTCATCAAGGTTCATTAGTGCCCAGAATGTATAATAGTGCTGTCTGGAGTTTTCCATCCTCTTAAAGTGGATGGAGACAGATGTTGCAGCAGGAAAGCAGACAAATGTGAGTGGAGGCTTGGGTAACCCGTGGGGCTCATGGTTTCCTTGGGCCTAAGATAGCTTTGAAAGACTTTGATTCTATTTCTTCACAAGTAGCTCAAGCTCTTTGCAGGGTGCTGGCAAGGAGGAGGATAGTGGGTGAAGAAGAAGAAGAGCAGAGTTAACACAGTATAGCTTTCAGAGGGAGAAATTTTATTTGAAGATTTAAAAGGTAAAGTGTTCATTTAACTAGAAAACAATGCAATGTTAGTTTTTTTTATTGATTATTTTAAACACTCCTAGAAGAAATGGGTATGCACTTTTGGGATTAGACATGAACTGTCTAAGGAATTTCCTGCTTGCAGGAAGCTTTCTATTATTCTTGGACCTGCTTGGATACTTTTAGCTGATGTTACAAACAAACTATTAGAAGATTTGAGACTCTCAGCTTTAAAATGGCTCATTTATTCACTCAAGAAATATTTCATGTGACAAATCCATGTGAAACAACCATGTACATTAAATATTAAGGTACAGACTGTGATTTTGTTTTAAGATACAAACAGTAAATCATCTTATTGTGTGCCAAATCCTGTTTCTAGGAAATGCCATGTGGAATTTGTACTTGTAGAGTAACTTTATATTCAATACCTCCTCCTACCAGTGGAATATAGGCACAACAAGGTGAGACTAATCACCCATAAACAAATCTTTTCCTGAGTCACTATCCTATTAAAAAAACCCAAAATGTCTGGGTGCTGTGGCTCATGCCTGTAATCCCAGCACTTTGGGTGGCTGAGGCAAGAGGATCCCTTTAACTCAAGAGTTCGAGACCACCCTGGGCAATATAGCAAGACTCTGTCTCTAAAAAAAATTAAAAATTATCTAGGCATGGTGGTGCATGCCTGTAGTCCCAGCTACTCAAGAGGCTGAGGCAGGAGATCACTTGAGCCCAGGAGGTGAAGGCTGCAGTGATTGTGCCACTGCTCTCCAGCCTGGGAGAGACAGTGAGATCCTGTCTCTAAAACAAAAACAAAAACAAAAACAAAACAAAGCAAAAAATCCAAATGACTCTTTTCCTTTCTTTTCATGTATTAAATTCCAAACTTTTCTGCCTATTTTTCAGGCAACTATCTAAAATCTAGTCTGTGCGATCTTTTACCAAACCATATATTTTATTCTGCCTCTGGCCTGGACAAAGTAAAATCCTTGTTGCTCCACATCTGGTATATTAATGACTACCTACAGTCATATGGGGGTCCTCTGTCTCCTCTTAAACACAATTGCCTACTAGATTTGGGTGAACTCCTAACTGTTTAATGTTTATTTCAACCCATGTATTATCTCTCAGTCCTCTGAACAAAGAGATGGCTTACAGTTTGTATCTTTAAAAAACTGCAGTCTGTTATTAAAATTTAATATACCTGGTTGTTTTGCATGTATTTGTCTTGCCTTTCCTGAGAACAACCACAGATCATAGATCATGTATGAACTTTTCTTTAAAGCTTACAAATAATCAGTTGATTTAGGTAGATCACTCTCCACTGATCATAGGCACAGAAAATTTAAACACTATTTCACAGTTTAAGGAGGGCAGCCCTGGTCTTTTTAGTCCTTTTATCACATTATGACTTTCTGTTACTTGCATCCAATAACAGTGACCATAGTTTCTAATTCAAAAATTAAAGCTCCTGGCTTGATAAATGGCTTATGTGCCACACTGGGGACTGAGAGGCAATTGAGTCATAAAATAGTGGAAATTCTAGTACATCTAGTACTTATTTATGTCTTGTGGGGACAATGCGGTAACACATTTCAACTTGAAACTGCTCCCAGTAGAAAACTTGCACTTGGTAATTGCTAAATATATTTGAATGGAATTGAATGAAATCAAAATAGATAAAGACAATCTGGGCTGTGGCCTCTGGTTTTCCATAGTCACCATAACTCTGTTGCCTCCAGCCTCAGCCCTCAGATTAGAGTGCAGTCCCCTAACAGTGGGTAGGAAGGAAAACACAGTCGGCTATGACTTACACACCCAAGATTAGATTTTTCCAGCACAACTCGGTGGTTCCAGCATTCTCTGTTCACTTGTCTTTATGATTCTTATTTCAACGTTTCCTCCCAGGGACTCTGGTTTCTGCTAGCATCCTGGGCACTCAGCTATGAGGATTCCACAGACTGAATGCTACAGAAGCCAAGTGCTCTAACACGTACAGATCATTGGGAGAGGAGAGTTGGAATGTTAAGAAAATCTCTCATGAGGCATCTGGGAGCTAAGCATGGCAGTAATTGTGCGCAATGACCAGGTCTAACTGCCTCCCAGCAGTGACTGAAGCTTCTCGAATGGGAGACTGGAGTGTCCAGCCCAAGGCTGAAGCACCAGAGTTCTTCTAAGGATAATAAACTCACTCACTGAAGCACCAGAGTTCTGCTAAGGATAATGAACTCACTCACTTAGTCTCATTGGAGAGGAGGTTTGTGATTTCAAACAATTTCCCCTGACATTTAGCCACAAAATGATGTCCAAATATTTACGAAGGTTGTGTTTTCCATTACATAGTTCCTATCACAAAAATGTACTCTAACAATATGCCCAGGAATACCTGTAAGTCTGCAGAAAGATCTAACAATGTTTTCTATTCATGCAGCCTCAATAAAGGGGAGACTTAAGGTCAACAATCTGATTTCAGTCTGTTGAAATTCTTTGCATTACAAACTTTAAAATTCTCTTTTTATTTTCTCTTCTTTTTCCGTTCTTTTTCTTTTGTAAGAAAGTAATCATGATTTGAGTATGACAATTTAACTTTATGCTTTTTGAGTACTGTTCATCAAGGCTGAATTCCAGTTATAATATGGTTGGAGGAAAACATCCTTTAAATCCCTCCATGAGTCACCTTATAATTTAAAAGTATTAATAATCTTTATTGTAATTCATTTACTGTTTTATGCCTTGTCATATGATGATAGAACTTTCAGGCCAGCAGGCTAAACTATGGCACAGATTATTCAAAATGCAAGGGTTTGCAGATAATAATTAACTAACCATGCCAATACTAAATTACTTTTTCTTTTAAGGTTTTACCAGTTTGGCCACATATGAGGAATGAGTGAGCATAGTTATGAGGATGATAGATCAAAGCACCTAAGTATATGGAAAGCTTATTATTTTTGGCACCAGCTGATTCACTAGTGTATAAATTTCAGTCTTCACTCCGTTTCATAATGGAGAGTGATATGTCCTGGAGATATAGTCATCAGAAATCATCCTTTCTTGACCTACAAAAATTAACTTGATTTTAGAAAAATTTAAGAGGGCTAAATCTGTAAATATTACAATTTTGCCTCCTGTGTATATTCTGTATGTTCACATCAATACAAAGCATTTGACTCTGTGGCTTGTGCTGTTGTAATGTTCTTGACCATGCTAATGCACTTATGGCAATCTGAAACTATACCTTCCATGTTGAAATTTCACAGTGTATTTTGGGGAGAAGATAAATGTAACATGGTCCCCTGAACCGAGTTTATATGATGCCATAATTAATTGATCCTTTCAGACACTGAGAAAACTTAAGTAATAAACAGAAACTATTACATTGCTACTAAAGGACTATAAAGTCAAATGAGATGATAATCACTGGATAGTGAATTACTTAATTTCTTTTTTTATTATAGTACTTTAATACTGCACAACGTGCAGGTTTGTTACATAGGTATACCTGTGCCATGGTGGTTTGCTGCATCCATCAACCCGTCATCTACATTAGGTATTTCTCCTAATGCTATCCCTCCCCTAGCCCCCCACCCCCTGACATACCCCGGTGTGTGATGTTCCCCTCCCTGTGTCCATGTATTCACATTGTTCAACTCTCACTTATGAGTGAGAACATGTGGTGTTTGGTTTTCTGTTCCTGTGTTAGTCTACTGAGAATGATGATTTCCAGCTTCATCCATGTCCCTGCAAAGGATATGAATTCATCCTTTTTTATGGCTGCATAGTATTCCATGGTGTATATGGTTCACATTTGCTTTATCCAGTTTATCACTGGCATTTGGGTTGGTTCCAAGTCTTTGCTATTGTGAATAGTGCTGCAATAAACATACATGTGCATGTGTCTTTGTAGTAGAATGATTTATAATCCTTTGGGTATATACCCAGTAGTGCGATTGCTGGGTCAAATGGTATTTCTGGTTCTAGATACTTGAGGAGTCACCACACTGTCTTCCACAATGGTTGAACTAATTTACACTCCCACCAACAGTGTAAAGCATTTCTATTTCTCCACATCCTCTCCAGCATCTGTTGTTTCCTGACTTTTTAATGATCGCCATTCTAACTGTAGTGAGATGGTATCTCCTTGTGATTTTGATTTGCATTTCTCTAATGACCAGTGATGATGAGCTTTTTTTCATATGTTTGTTGCCTGCATAAATGTCTTCTTTTGAGAAGTGTCTGTTCATATACTTTGCCCACTTTTTGATGAGGTTTTTTGTTTTTTTCTTGTAAATTTGTTTAAGCTCCTTGTAGATTCTGGATATTAGTGCTTTGTCAGGTGGATAGATTGCAAAAATTTTCTCCCATTCTATAGGTTGCCTGTTCACTCTGATGATTGTTTCTTTTGCTGAGCAGAAGCTCTTTAGTTTAATTAGATACATTTTGTCTATTTTGGCTTTTGTTGTAACTGCTTTTGGTGTTTTAGTCATGAAGTCTTTGCCCATGCCTATGTCCTGAATGGTATCGCCTAGGTTTTCTTCTAGGGTTTTTATGATTTTAGGTCTTATGTTTAAGTCTTTAATCCATCTTGAGTTAATTCTTGTATAAGGTGTAAAGAAAGGGTCCAGTTTCAGTTTTCTGCATATGGCTAGCCGGTTTTCCCAATACCATTTATTAAATAGGGAATCCTTTCACCATTGGTTGTTTTTGTTAGGTTGGTCAAAGATCAGATGGTTGTAGATGTGTAGTGTTATTTCTGAGGCCTCTGTTCTGTTCCATTGGTCTATGTATCCGTTTTGGTACCAGTACCATGCTGTTTTGGTTACTGTATCCTTGTAGTACAGTTTGAAGTCAGGTAGCATGATGCCTCCAGCTTTGTTCCTTTTGCTTAGGATTGTCTTGGCTATACAGTATCTTTTTTGGTTCCATATGAAATTTAAAGTAGTTTTTTCCAATTCTATGAAGAAAGTCAATGGTAGCTTGATGGGAATAGCCCTGAATCTATATATTACTTTAGGAAGTATGGCCATTTTCATGATATTGATTCTTCCTATCCATGAGCATGAAACGATTTTCCACTTATTTGTGTCCTCTCTTATTTCCTTGAGCAGTGTTTTATAGTTTTCCTTGAAGATGTCCTTCACATTCCTTGTAAGTTGTATTCCTAGGTATTTTTTTCTCTTTGTAGCAATTGTGAATGGGAGTTCACTCATGATTTGGCTCTCTGTTTGTCTGTTATTTGTGTATAGGAATGCTTGTGAGTTTTGCACATTGATTTTGTATCCTGAGACTTTGCTGAAGTTGCTTATCACCTTAAGGAGATTTTGGGCTGAGATGATGGAGTTTTCTAAATATACAATCATGTCATCTGCAAACAGACAATTTGACTTCATCTCTTCCTATTTGAATACCCTTTATTTCTTTCTCTTGCCTGATTGCCCTGGCCAGAACTTCAAATACTATATTTAATAGGAGTGGTGAGAGAGGACATCCTTGTCTTGTGCTTGTTTTCAAAGTGAATGCTTCCAGTTTTTGCCCTTTCAGTATGATATTGGCTGTGGGATTGTCATAAATAGCTCCTATTATTTTGAGATACGTTCCATCAATGCCTAGTTTATTGAGAGTTTTTAGCGTGAAGGACTGTTGAATTTTGTTGAAGGCCTTTTTGTCATCTATTGAGATAGTCATGTGATTTTTGTCATTGGTTCTATTTATGTGATGGATTATGTTTATTGATTTGCGTATGTTGAACCAGGCTTGCATCCCAGGGATGAAGCCGACTTGATCGTGGTGGATAAGCTTTTTCATGTGCTGCTGGATTCAGTTTGCCAGTATTTTATTGAGGATTTTCACATTGATGTTCATCAGGAATATTGGGCTGAAATTTTCTTTTTTTGTGTGTGTGTCTCTGCCAGGTTTTGGTGTCAGGATGGTGCTGGCGTCATAAAATGAGTTAGGTAGGCGTCATAAAATGAGTCTTTCTATTGTTTGGAATAGTTTCAGAAGGAATGGTACCAGCTCCTCCTTGTACATCTGGTAGAATTCGGCTGTGAATCCTTCTGGTCCTGGACTTTTTTTGGTTGGTAGGCTATTAATTACTGCCTCAATTTCAGAATTTGTTATTGGTCTATTCAGGGATTTGATTTCTTCCTGGTTTAGTCTTGGGAGGGAGTATGTGTCCAAGAATTCATCCATTTCTTCTAGATTTTCTAGTTTATTTGTGTAGAGGGGTTTATAGTATTCTCTGAAGGTAGTTTGGATTTCTCTGGAATGGGTAGTGATATCCCCTTTATCATTTTTTATTGCGTCTATTTGATTCTTTGCTCTTTTTTTATTTATTAGGCTGGTTAGTGGTCTATCTATTTGTTGATTTTTTTCAAAAAACAAGCTCCTAGATTCATTGATTTTTTGAAGGGTTTTTCGTGTTTCTATCTCCTTCATTTCTGCTCTCATCTTAGTTATTTCTTGTCTTCTGCTAGTTTTTGAATTTGTTTGCTCTTTCTTCTCTAGTTCTTTCAATTGTGGTATTAGGGTGTCGATTTTGGATCTTTCCTGCTTTCTCTTGTGGGCACTGAGTGCTATAAATTTCCCTCTACACACTGCTTTAAATGTGTCCCAGACATTCTGGTATGTAGTGTCTTTGTTCTCATTAGTTTCAAAGAGCATCTTTATTTCTGCCTTAATTTTGTTATTTACCCAGGAGTCATCCAAGAACAGATTGTTCAGTTTCCACGTAGTTGTGTGGTTTTGAGTGAGTTTTTTAATCCTGAATTCTAATTTGATTGCACTGTGGTCTGAGAGGCTGTTATGATTTCCGTTCTTTTGCATTTGCTAAGGAGTGTTTTACTTCCAATTATGTGGTCAGTTTTCGAATAAGTGTGATGAGGTGCTGAGAAGAATATATATTCTGTTGATTTGGGGTAGAGAGTTCTGTAGATGTCTATTAGGTCGGCTTGGTCCAGAGCTGAGTTCAAGTCCTAAATATCCATGTTAATTTTCTGTCTCGTTGATCTGTCTAATGTTGACGGTGGGGTGTTAAAGTCTCCCACTATTATTGTATGGGAGTCTAAGTCTCTTCGTAGGCCTCTAAGAACTTGCTTTATGAATTTGTGTGATCCTGTATTGGGTGTATATATATTTAGGATAGTTAGCTCTTGTTGTTGCATTGATTCCTTTACTATTATGTAATGCCCTTCTTTGTTTATTTTGATCTTTGTTGGTTTAAAGTCTGTTTTATCAGAGGCTAGGATTGAAACCCCTGCTTTTTCTTGCTTTCCATTTGCTTGGTAAACATTCCTCTATACCTTTATTTTGAGCCTGTGTGTGTCTTTGCACATGAGATGGGTCTCCTAAATAAAACACACTGATGCTGACTTAACTCTTTATCCAATTTGCCTGTCTGTGTCTTTTAATTGGGGCATTTAGCCCATTTACATTTAAGATTAATATTGTTATCTGTGAATTTGATCCTGTCATTATGATGCTAGCTGATTATTTTGCCTGTTAGTTGATGCAGTTTCTTCATAGTATCGACGGTCTTTACAATTTGGTATGTTTTTGCAGTGGCTGATACCAGTTGTTCCTTTCCATGTTTAGTACTTCCTTTAGGAGCTCTTGTAGGGCAGGCCTGTTGATGACAAAATCTCTCAACCTTTGCTTGTCTGTAAAGGATTTTATTTCTCCTTTGCTTATGAAACTTAGCTTGGCTGGATATGAAATTCTGGCTTGAAAATTATTTTCTTTAAGAATGTTGAATATTGGCCTCTACTCTATTCTTGCTTGTAGGGTTTCTGCAGAGAGATCCACTGTTAGCCTGATAGACTTCCCTTTGTTGGTAAGCTGACCTTTCTCTCTGACTGCCCTTAACATTTTTTCCTTCATTTCAACCTTGGTGAATTTGACAATTATGTGTCTTGGGGTTGCTTTTCTCGAGGAGTATCTTTGTGGTTCCCTGTATTTCCTGATTTGAATGTTGGCCTGTCTTGCCAGGTTGTGGAAGTTCTCCTGGATAATATCCTGAAGAGTGTTTTCCAACTTGGTTCCATTCTCCCTGTCACTTTCAGGTACACCAATTAAATGTAGATTTGGTTTTTTCACATAGTCCCATATTTCTTGGAGGCTTTGTTCATTCCTTTTCATTCTTTTTTCTCTAATCTTGTGTTCATGCTTTATTTCATTCTGTTGATCTTCAATCTCTGATATCCTTTTTTTCTGGTTAATTGAGTTGGCTATTGATACTTGCATATGCTTCACAAAGTTCCCATGCTGTGTTTTTCAGCTCCATCAGGTAATTTATGCTCTTCTCTAAACTGGTTATTCTAGTTAGCAATTCGTCTAATCTTTTTTCCAGGTTCTTAACTTCCTTGCATTGGGTTAGAACATGCTCCTTTGCTCAGAGGAGTTTGCTATTACCCACCTTCTGAATCCTATTTCTGTCAATTTGTCCAACTTATTCTCTGTCCAGTTTTGTTCCCTTACTGGCGAGGAGTTGTTATCCTTTGATGGAGTAGAGGCCTTCTGGTTTTTGGAATTTTCAGCCTTTTTGGGCTAGTTTCTCCTCATCTTTGTGGATTTACCTACTTTTGGTCTTTGATGTTGGTGACCTTTGTATGCGGTCTCTGAGTGGACTTCGTTTTTGTTGATATTGATGCTACATCTTTCTGTTTGTTAGTTTTCCTTCTAACAGTCCAGCCCCTCTGCTGCTGGTCTGCTGGAGCTTGTTGGAGGTCCACTCCACACCCTATTTGCCTGGGTATCACCAGTGGAGACTGCAGAACAGCAAAGATTTTACAGCCTGTTCCTTCCTCTGGAAGCTTCGTCCCAGAGGGGCACCCACCAGATGCCAGCCAGAGCTCTTCTGTATGAGGTGTCTGTCAGCCCCTACTGGGAGTTGTCTCCCAGTCAAGATACATGGGTGTCAGAGACCCACTTGAGGAGGCAGTCTGACCCTTAACAGAGCTTGAGTGCTGTGCTGGGAGATCCACTGCTCTCTTCAGAGCTGGCAGGCAGGGACGTTTAAGTCTGCAGAAGCTGTGCCCACAGCTACTCCTTCCTCCAGGTGCTCTGTCCCAGGGAGATGGGGGTTTTATCTGTAAGCACCTGACTGAGGCTGCTGCCTTTTTTTCAGAGATGCCCTGCCCAGAGAGGAGGAATCTAGACAGACAGTCTGGCCACAGCAGCCTTGCTGAGCTATGGTGGTCTTTGCACAGTTCAAACTTCCTGGTGGCTTTGTTTACACTGTGAGGGTAAAACTGCCTACTCAAGCCTCAGCAATGGCAGACACCCCTCCCCAACCAAGCTCGAGCATCCCAGGTCGACCTCAGATTGCTGTGCTGGCAGTGAGAATTTCAAGCCAATGGATCCTTAGTTTGCTGGGCTCTGTGGGGGTGGGACCAGGCGAGCCAGACTACTTGACTCCCTGACTTCAGCCCCCTTTCCAGGGGAGTAAATCGTTCTGTCTTGCTGGCATTCTGGGAGCCAGTGGGATATGGCAAAAAAAAAAAAAAAAAAAAAAAAAAAAAACCTCCTGCAGCTAGCTCAGTGTCTGCCCAAACGGCCACCCAGTTTTGTGCTTGAAACCCAGGGCCCTGATGGCATAGACACTGGAGGGAATCTCCTGGTCTGCAGGTTGTGAAGACTGGGAAAAGCACAGTATCTGGGCTGGAGTGCACCATGCCTCACAATACAGTCCCTCATGGCTTCCCTTAGGTAGGGGAGATAATTCCCTGTCCCCTTGCACTTCCTGTGTGAAGTGATGCCCCATCCTGCTTCAGCTCACCCTCCATGGGCTTCACCCAGTGTCCAACCAGTACCAGTAAGATGAACTGGGTACCTCAGTTGGAAATGCAGAAATCACCCATCTTCTGTGTCAATCTCACTGGGAGCTGCAGACTGGAGCTCTTCCTATTCGGCTATCTTCTACTTAATTTCAATCTTTGTAATTGGCTTTATTTTAGATCTTTGTAAGTAGGTGGTACCATAGGAGACTCTTAATGGCTTGAGAAAAGAAAGGAAGCATGGAGATAAAACTACGGCTCTCCAGCTACCATTAAAGATTGTAGTCCACATGACTTTCCTTCACTAGATAATAGCTCTGAGATCTGGGACTGTGAGCTATCTATGACAGAGGTGCGTGAGATGTGTGGTGATCCCCAAGCATGCATGCTCAGTCACCTGAAGACTGTACATGCTGAAAAATTATAGAGTCCCACCCCTTAACCTGCTATGTAAGATGATACAGGGCTTGTAACACAATAAGAAATATGTATATTTGGTCTTTGCCCTGTTGTTGACACACAGCTTCTAAAACCCTTGGTATCTCGTAAATGATTAGAATGTGTTTTACATGCTAATGAGATAACTGATGGTTGAGTCTCCTAGATAGCTTCAGGATGGGGGCTGGTTGCCAAAGGAACCAACCCTTGGAGAGGAGAAGGGCTGTAGATAGAGTCATTCACCAATGGCCAATGACTTAACCAATCATGTTTACACAATAAAATCACACACACACACACACAAACCCTATACAACAAGCTTCAAAGCAATTCTGGGTTGGTGAACATGTGAAGGTGCTGGGAGGGTGCTGGGAGGGTGCTGTGCCAGGAGAGAACACAGCAGCTCTGCACCCCTCTCCCTCCCATAGCTGGTCCTATGCATCTCTTCCATTTGGCTGGTTCTGAGTTGTATTTTTTGAATAATAAATCAGTAATAACAAGTGCACTGTTTTCATGAGTTCTGTGAGCCATTCTAGCAAATTATTGAACCTGGGGAGGGCGTCATGGGATTGATAGCCAAGATTTTACCCAATTTATAATTAGTTGGTCAGAAATAGGAGAGGTCCAGAACTAGCTACTGGCATCTGAAGCAGGGACAGCAGGCTTGGAGGGCCTTTAACTTGTGGGATCTGATGTTAACTACAGGTAGACTGTGTCAGAACTGGATTGAATTGTAGGACACCAACTGGTGTCTGTAGAGTCAGTGAATTGACTGGTGTAAGAAAAACCCCACACATTGGGTATGAGAGGTGTGGTGATGAAAAACAGTCATGGGATGGAGCGGGGAATCTGCACTTTAAGATCTCCCTTTATGAGCCCCCTGAGAACCCCAGATTTATGGAATAAGCATACAAAATCAATCTGAGTTTGTTTAAATCCTGCCTTGTCTTTTGCTATGTGTCCCTGAACTCATCACTTACATACCCCATGACTAGAACATGCAGAGAGACTTTGCACAGCTACATAAAATAGAACCAGGTCCTTATTTATTAACGATTTAGGGCTTCATATTTTGTCATTCCTTTGGATCTGCCAACACACTTTTCTCCTGGAAGTTCCTGGATGAATGCTGGAAGCCTATTTAATTGAAAATGTGGCATTGCATGGCCTAGTGCTGAAATCTGGGGCTGCTGAAGACCCTCTGAATGCTCCCAGGTGCCAGCAGGGCTCTGCCCATGACTGTGCTGGCTGCCTCCACTGCACAGGGCATCCATCCCCCAGCCCACTGCCCACACAGACCCTCCTAGCGTGGACCAGCTCTGCCTGGAGAACAGAAAGTGCTTTCTTTCCTCACCCCAAACAGTGGGTTACCAAATATTTGATCTTTGCAATCTGATATGTTAGAAATAGTATCTCAGTATAGTTTTCACATGCATTCGTCTTATAGTCAACAAAATTGTGCATTTTTTCATATATTGAAGAGCTATTTTTGTTTCCTTGCTCGTTACTATTGTAAACAAAAAAGTGACTGAGGCAGGTCTCAATTGATTTGAGGTTTATTTAGTCAAGGTTGAGGAGGAACCCAGGAAAAATACAAACCACAGGAGCATCCGTGTTCTGTGCTTTCTCCAAAGATGGTTTGGGGAACTTCAGTATTTAAAGAGGAAAGAGCAAGCAAGAGGGTAATTCTTTTTTTTTTTTTTTTGTGACAGACTGTTGCTCTGTCGCCCAGGCTGGGGTGCAATGGCGTGATCTCAACTCACTGCAACCTCTGCCTCCTGGGTTCAAGCTATTCTCCTGCCTCAGCCTTCCAAATAGCTGGGACTACAGGTGCCCACCACCATGCCTGGCTAATTTTTTGTATTTTTAGTAGAGACGGGGTTTCACCATGTTAGCCAGGATGGTCTTGATTTCCTGACCTCGTGATCTGCCCGCCTCAGCCTCCCAAAGTGCTGGGATTACAGGCGTGAGCCACCGCCCCCGGCCAGCAATTCTTGAAAAGGAGGGAGGGTAGGCAATGAGGCAGTTAGTTACATTCTTGTGAGGCTCTGATTAGTGCTCAGTGAATCTGCATTTTACAAGTGAAAGGAAGGGATAGAGGAAAAAGTCAGTTATGTGTTCATCTTGAGGTAGGTACAGGAATGATTTCTGTTCTTGCCCTTCTCTTGTACCTGAGAAAATAAGCTGGTAATTGGCATTGTCAGGGTGAGATTTAACAGAACTCGGTTTTAGGGCTAATTTGTAGGAGGCCTAGTGCTGAAACCTGGGGGTGCTGAAGACACTGCTGACCCTCTGAATGCTCCCAGGTGCCAGCAGGGCTCTGCCCATGACTGTGCCGGCTGCCCTCACTGCACAGGACATGCAGCCCCCAGCCCACTTTCCACCCAGAACCAGCTCTGCCTGGGGAAGGAATAGTGCTTTCTTCCTTTCCTCACTCAAACAGTGGGTTATATATCCTGAAAGAGGTAGAGCCCACTAGGGAAAAATGTAACCTTCTTTCCTTGCAGGAATCTGGCTTATGGATAAGGCTATGACACAGGGTTGTGAAATTACAGCTGTCTTCTTGGGAGCAAAAGGAAGGCAGCTTTGCATGACTCAGTTCCCACCTTTGGCACAGTGAGTTTGGGGTACTGAGAGTCTATTTTTTTCACACTATCCATTACTTTTGGCTATTTTTCTGTTGGCTTATTGATCTCTATTGATTTTTAGGAACACTACATGGAGCTGTTTAAAATATAGTTCTTTGAGAGACAAGCTTAAAATATTTTCCACGGTTTCACATTTCTCATTCCAACAATTTTGTGTTTCTCAAGTCTTCTCAATCTTCTTGTGGGGTGTGTGTGTATGTGTGTGTGTGTGTTGCTTTGTTTTGTGTGTGTTGTTTTGTGTGTGTGTGTTGCTTAGAATTGTTTTCTTGTTTTCTGGATCTGTCTTGTTTTCTGTTTTGTTTTGTTTGCAGTTTCTGGAGTTGTGGTCATATTTTAGAAGAGTTATTTTCTTCTGTGGGTTATCAAGCTCAGGTCTGGTGCTGGGAGGAGCTGAATTTCACTGGTTCTGAAAGGCAAAGGAGCCTTTTGCTGTTCATCTGCAGCTTTGTGTTTCTCAGCAATCCTTCAGCCTGGGAATGATTTTAGCTCACCCGTGCTCCTCCCTCCTGATCCTTTGAAGGTCAAGTGGATTTAGTATAATCACACTGGTCAACACCAAACTTCTTCCTGCCGGGGTCCTGGGAGCATGAAACACCAAGCATTTTCTGGGATTTACTAGCATCACACCCTTGTCCTGGGCTCCTTCCTAAGTCTCTCAGCAGAGCTTGAGGCCTTCAAGTCAGTAGCCACCTGCCTAGAAGAGGCTGGTAGCTGGTAGTAGGAAGTTGAGATGGAGGGATCTGGAGTCAGGCTCCATGATAAATTCATAGATTAATCAGGCAGAATAACAGCTTTATATATTAAATCTTTCTTTCCAAGAACATAGTCGTTCATTTGTTTAAATCTCCACTTTTTTCTGTTGGGCACATTTAGAGTTTTCTCCTATAGTTCTTGCACACCTGTTGTTAATGTCTAAGTATTTTATTTATTCCTCTGTATCCCTAAGCAAGTTGACCCCTAAGTATTTTATTATCTTTGTAGATATTGTAAGAATTATTTGCTTCTAGTATATTGTTTTATTATTACTTCAATTCTTATTTGTAAAGGGCTTTCAGTTATTTGAGGAGATTTCAAGGTACATTATCAATTTATTTGCAAATGATATGCAAAGTTGAGTAATATCAAATGACAGTAGATATGCTTGTCTTGATTCTGATGTTAATGGGACAGCTTCCAGTTTTTTCATTGTGCACAATGGTTAATAGATAGGTATTATCAACTTTTAAATGTTCTTAATATTCATGTGTTAAGATTTTTTTATTAAAATGGATGTTGAATTTTTCAAAAATATTTAACATGAAACTCTACAAATCATTTTTCTTTTTAATTTAATATGAATCTATGATAAATCTTATTCATACGTTTAAAAATGGAAATATCTTGATATCCTACAAATAAAGCCTACTTATTCTTGGTATGTTATTTTAAAAATATGTTTTAGGATTCTGTTTTTTGTGTTTCATTTGGGATTTTTTTATCTGTAATTTTATGTGTGTGTGTTTTCTTATTGGATGTACAGTTTATTGTTTTCCTCATTTCATGAGGAATTTAAAGAATATACTTTTAAATATTCTGAAACAGTTTAAATAGCATTAGAATCATTAGTTTTCTAAAGATTTTGGTAGCATCTCACTCTGAACCTGTATCTGTTATGATACAGTAATGATGTTTTGGGGGGGGGGTGTGTGTGTGGTAGGGAGAAGTGTTGGTTAGATTAATGACAATCATCTTATCTCTTGTAAGTATCTAATCATGCAATTTATATTTTCCTGTTATCATTTCTTTCTTTGTGCTGTTCAGAATATATTTTGTGCTGCTAAATATTCCTTTACTTCTATTATTCATCTTATGAGCTTTAAACAATATAGATGGACTGCAATTTTTTTAAATGAAATTAGCATATTTTCATCACCTCCCACGTTTCCTTCCTCTACTTCTTCAAAATATTGATTTGGGACATTTATATTTACCTGATAGTCTCTAATCCTTGCATGTGTTTTAGTGTGGTGTATTCAATTAATTCGATTCAGGGCTTATTTTTCCATTTGTAGGTGGGCTGATATTCATGCTATGCTCTTTCAAGATGAATGCATGATGGCAATATTATCTATCTCTTTTTAATATTATCAAATGTTTTGTCTCTTGCTTTTACACTTGAATGAGAGTTCAGATGGGTATAAAAATAGGGGAATCTTGTCTTCTTTCTCAAACACTTTGCTCAACTCTGCTCATGTTCCACTGAATGCTTCTGAGGAGACTATTTTTTCCCTTTTGAGCATCTTAATGTTTTTGTCTTGTTGCCCCAAAATCTCTTTCTTATTTTTGATGTCCAGAAACTTTACCACAATATGTCTTGCTGTAGAATTCTTGGTGTAATTTTTCCTGAAATCGAATATTTTCTTTAAATCTGCATATTCATGTCTGTTTATTTCTTGAAAGTTTTATTGATTTATAAACTTTTGATAACTTTCTTAAATTTTATTTACATTGGACTTATTTTAAATGAGGATGTGGGGGAATTCATTACATTGGACTTATTTTGGATGAGGATGTGGGGGGATTCAATTATGCATGTTTTGAGTCTTATTTGCTCCTCTTCTTTCTATTTATTTTTCTGTATTTAGTTACTTATTTCCGTTCTATTTGGTTCACTTTAATCATCTTCATATTCTTTGTTTTTTGTGATGTTTATACTCTAATGTTCACAGCTTTCAATTTTGCCTTCATTTCTATGATCCACTTTTGCTTCAAATTTTTCCCCTTTATGCTTCTAATTGTTCTGCCAACTCTTATTTCATCACCTTTGTATTTTTGCAATTTCTTTTCTGACTTTTTACATCTTGTCTTTTTGATATCATTTTTTATAAAAGGGGATTATTTCAGATTTAAAAAAATTCATTGCAAAAAGCCGATTGAATTATCTGCTTCAATTACCATATTAAGCTTTTTTTTTTTTTTTTCTGTTGAGCACTCCCTGTCATTCCTATCTTCTAGGTTCTTTTCTCTTTTCTTTATCCTCAAAAATTTTATAGGTCTTGTGGTGGCCTTTTTTTGAGAAATCATATTTGAATAAGTCATGCTTAAAAGGGAGAAAACAGCCTCCACAGCAACATGAAACAGAACATGAGAAGAGAGCGGAGTAAAGTGCTCGAGAAAGGAGACAAGGTTCCCAGACTATATACCCATTTAAACTTTCACTCAAATATGAAAGCAAACACTGTAGAAACCGCGAAATCATGGGCAAGCTAATCACAGAATACATGTAAAAGGTGGAGGTCAGACACTTGTTCCAAGCTAGCATTGATTTTTTTATGATGCAAATATAGATATTCTCTTTTAATCTTTCTTTACTTCTGCATAGCCAATTAAGATAAACAGCCACATAGTGTCCAGAGTGAAGATCTCTCTCCTCTCACATCAGGCCCAATGGGTAGACGTTTCCTGCAAATACAACTTGACTATGGGATTTTTCATGCAGCTGAATCTTTCTCTACTTCTTGGAGCCATAAGTGTGTCCAAAAGAATATCCTGTTCTCATTTTTGCATCCAAGAGACTTTGGATTCTCACCTCGCGTATAGCCCTCCTCTAGGGTGTCAACATTGCCAGTTTGTTCTGGGATCTATGACACACATGTGCTGTTGTGAAATCTTGTCATACTTCTAAACCATCTTCACACTTTTTCCATTTTTTTTCATGGATTCAAACATTTTCTAGTTTTTCAAAGGAAGTTTCTTCTTTTATTTTTGCGGAATAATACCACTCATGAGCATGCCTTAAGCAACATTGGAGTATATAATTAATTCTTTGGTACTATCAAATTTTAAAATCTATGTGTAGAAAATAAGGATAAATTTCATTCCTGTAAGAGACAGGAAAACTTATAATTAAGTTCCACAGGGGACAGATAATTAAAATGTTATTTTGACGCTAGCTGTTTCAGATTCTGTCACTGGTCTCTCTTCTCAGCAAAAGGTACATTTTTAAGTAAGTTCACTTTTCTCAAAGGCCTCATTAAGTGAGCTGATTTCTGGACACAAAGATAAGCCCAAATATTTGGTTGTGATGTTCTGTGTCCTGACACCAATAAATTTAACCTAAATTCCCAGAGATGTTGCCAAGGTAATTTCCCATTACCATCCTTATGAGAATAGTTGATGGCTCCCAGGAAAATGAGATGATTTTGAAATATGAATCTTTTTATTGATATACTGAAACTTTATCATTGGGAAAACGCATTCAGGGACTTATAAATACAACTACTAATAAGTCTAATCTTTGTTTTGATGTTTGATGGGAGGTTGATGAAAAGGCAATGGATGTGGAATAAGGATATCCAACTAAAGTTGTATTGAATGTTAAGAAGGACAATCTATCCACCACAAAATGTTATACTCTTATTTAAGAGGCAATAAACATTACTTATTACGTCTTGCTCTAAAAGTTAACTACTACCTTTAACCAGTGTGGAAATAATTCTTGACCTTCTTGGCCATTAACCTTTGAGACTTAAACCTTATTATAATAAGCACAAGTTGATAAAAAATTTTATAATTCATTTATTTTCAAGCAAAAGGGGCACTGCTGAAAGAAAATTTATCTAATTCATAAATTATGCAGATAAAATGAAAATGGACATAGTATGGTCCCATCAGTTGACTTACTACTGAACACTCTGACATCTGAAAAATAAATGGTTAGAAAATGTACACGTAGGACATACAGAAAGAGCAAATTGGTAGAGGGCTGTGCCCTGGTGCTCCATCTAAGTGCTTCTTTATTGAACCATGGCCCTCTACAGGTAAGGGGTGTTATGCTATTAATCTGGTGTTTACAGAGTCCATCAGAACATTGTTTTTTAATAGTTGGTTTCATCACTTGTTTGCTTGTTTTTTGGTTTTTTCTTTGTCTGAATATATTTAAGCCATGTGAAATGCAAATTTGGCTAATTAATTAGCTTCTTTGGTCCAAATAGCTAAGTAGTAACTTCAGATCTCAACATTTCAATGTAGTCAATAAATCTTTCCTTTTTGGGCAAAAAGTAGCATATATCTGTATCTATCTCTGTCTCTGTATCTGTATGTTTAGGGTCTTCAAGGGCCAATTTGACTGGATTTATAAGTTGAGATAATTCACATAAGTTCTCAGTATTCAGGCCCTTAATCTGCATTTAAGTCTCTATTGTATGGTTTGCTCCTGAAGAAGTTCTGGGTCATGGTATGCTGGCTTTGCTCCACTGCTGTTGTGTTCTTCACATGTGTTTTGGGCCTTGTGCATTTTCTCACTCTATATTTAGATAACAAATTCTAGGAATTAAGGTAGGCATTGAGCAAATTCCTTTACTCTTTCTTTCATTCTTTCATTCAACAAATCCTTCTTTAAAGCTGGGCCCTGCAGTAGGACCTGGTGATCCATCAAGAAGCCAGACTGGAGAAGGGCCTGCTTTTTGTCATTCTGCTGTGAAGGATTTGCTGCAGGGGGTCCGATCATTTTGGTCCTTAAGGGAATGAAGGTAATGAGGCAAATTTTATGATATATCCAGGAATCACTCCCATTCTCCTGATTTTTGACTAAGTTCTTTTGAAGATGTTCTGGCTTACAAAGTTGCTGTTGCTCAGAATTAAATACCTTTTAAGATAAAACCTGTCATGAATCCCACCCATTTTTTGCTCCTAGGAAACACCCAAGGAGGATATCTAACAGCTTAGCCAAATGTTTTTCTGAAAGTATATTCTTGAATAAAAAATAAACACAATTTTTTTTCTTAGAAGGAAGGAGGAAAAATATAATTTCCAGAAAGTGGATTGAAGTAGAGATAAAAATTACCAAGAAAAGTGGCTTTTTAAAAAAATCAAAGTAAGAAAAACAGATTTTAGATCATCTACATGGTTAAATGGGTTAAGTATCCTCTTTTGAAATGTATGACATATTTAATCTTTAGGTAGTTACAATTTAACTTATTTGCTTTTTATTAACTTGTTTGTTTAATTGAAATAGTAGAATGATATGGTGACAATTTCAAACACTGTACAAACGTCTATGTCAACATGCTTGTTTCCCTCCCACATCAGACCAGCAACTTCTCAGGCTCCCTCCTCAGATGTGAACAATGTCTTCAGCTTTTTGTATTTATTTTTGAAGGCTCTCTAGGTATACACATGTCCAGATCCACCTTTTTACATTCATTTGGGAGAATATGAATACATACTAATCTTCACCTTGCTTTTTCCACTTGACAATATTTCTTGGAAATTATGTCATATAATGTAAAGATACAGACTGATCAAATTTTTTATAGCTCTTTTATTTTTTTCAAATGCAATGTCAAATAATATTTGCTTCCCACTCCAACTGAAAGGTAGGTCTGCAATGAACTAAGTTTCCCTGAGCCCTACCAATGGCCTGTTCATTCAGCAGGGGATGGGACAGGGTCTTCTTCTCTTATGGCTGAGCAACTAAGGAAACACCAGGTGACAGAGTTGTTGGGGCTTTTCATTACTATCTTCAGAGAGCCACCGTGGGTCTGGGTGACATCCAATCAAAACTTTCTTTTCCTTGTTTAGAAGACAAAGAGGCAATTTTTTTTCTAATATGTGTATTGAGACGACACTATCAAAAAGAGGAAGCAGATAGAATTTCTCAACAGAGCAAGGAATTAGCAAATGTTTCATATTCTTTAGTAGTACAGAAGTACAGAATAATTTTTGAAAGTGCTGCAGAGACCTCTTTGTATAGCCAATGGTCATAATCTGTTAGTCTCCATATTCCCAAGAGAAGAGAGAACCCTTCTGATGGTGCCCAGACTTTCAGACTCCTTTTGAGGAATTCCCAAGAGCCTTTGAGAGCAAAATTAAATTGCTGGATCCAAGTGTATTTGGAATTTAGTTTTGAAAGATACTTATAAATTTCTCCCCTAAAATGTTGTAGTGATTTACATTTCAACTAAAAATATATGTAAGTTTTTGTTTCTCTGCTCTGGGGATCAGAGTGTATATTTTTAAAGTGTTTTCATTTTTTCAGCTTTATTGAGGTATAAATGAAATACAAAAGCCTGTATATGTTTAATGTATACAGTTAGTTGAGTTTGGACGTCTGTATTCACCTGTGACACCATTACTACAGTCAAAGTAATGAATATATCTATCACCTCTAAAAGTTTTCTTTTTTTAACTTTTTCATTTTTTTTTTTTTTGTGGTAAGAACACTCAATATGAGATCTTCCCTTTTAACCAATGTTTTAGTGCACTGCGTGGTAATGTTAACTATAGGCACTATGTTGTAAAGCAAATCTCTGTAACTTATTCACCTTATATAACTGTAACTTTATTATTTACTTTTTAATGATATAGATGCAGTTTTAATATGGAAAGATGACTGTGATATAAGTAAACATACTTTTTAATGTCTGCCATTATCTGGTTTTATGTCTTTTAAAATTTTCTTTTAACTGACAAAAATTTTATATATGTATACATATACACACATATATATTTATTGTGTACAACATCTTGTGAAATATGTATACACTATGGAATGGCTAAATTGAACTAATTAACATATGCATTATCTCACATACTTTTCATCTTTTTGTGGTGAAAGCACTCAAAATCTACTCTGTTAGCAGTTTTCAAGAATGCAATACTGTGTTTATAACTGGAACTTTATATACATTGAACAGCAGCTCCCCATTTCCCCCTCCCCACCCTTGGTGACCACCATGCTATTTTCTGCTATAGGTTTGACTACTGCAGGTCCCTCATACAAGGGGAAATCATGCAGTATTTGTTCTTCTCTGACTGACTTATTTCACTTAGCATAATGTCTTCCAGGTCTGTTTAGTTTTTATTTTTATTTTTTAGATTTTTTACTTTTGATTATTGAGATACATAATAGCTGTACATATTCAGATCTATTGGCATTGCTGCAAATTGTAGGATTTATTTCTTTTCTAAGGCTGAATAATATTTCATTGTATGTATATATCACACTTTATCCATTCATCTGTTAATAGATATTTGGATTATTTCCATATCTTGGCTATTGTGAATAACAATGCATGAACATTTACGCCAACCTTATAGTTAAATTGATAACTCATAGTTGTTTAATTTGTCTTTCCTAAATGGCCTCTTCAAATGCTTTTGGGCCATTTGTATTTATTTTTTGTCTAAACTCTTGCCTACTTTTTAAATTGAATTATTGATTTTTTTCTTCATCATTTGTAAGTTCTATGTATTAAAAAATATGTCTTCAGATATATTGCAAACATTTTTTCTTTTTTTCTTTTTGAGACAGGGTCTTGCTCTATTGCCCAGGCTGGAGTGCAGTGAAACAATCATGGCTCACTGGAGCATCAACCTCTCAGGCTCAATTAATCCTCCTACCTCAGCTTCCTGAGTAGATGGGATTACAGGCATGTGCCACCGCATCCTGCTAAATTTTTTTTTTTGTAGGGAAGGGTCTTGCTATGTTGCCAGGCTGGTGTTGAACCCCCGGGCTCAAGCAATCTTCCTGTCTTGGTCTCCCAAAGTGCTGAGATTATAGGCATGAGCCACTGTGCCCAGCTTGCACAGTTTTTCTGTTAATTGTTTTACTTTTCATGCTAAAATTTCTGTACTCAAAATTATCAATTGCTTTATATATGGTTTCTGAAATTTATGCTTGGCATAGAAGGGTCTTCTTGTCTCCAAGTTCATGAAAATAATTTTGCCTCATTATCTCACACGTTTCTTTCAGTTTTTCTTTTTTCTTTTTTTTTTTTTTGAGACGGAGTCTTGCTCTGTCACCCAGGCTGGAGTGCAATGGCGCAATCTCGGCTCACTGCAAGCTCCACCTCCCGGCTTCAAGTCATTCTCCTGCCTTAGCCTCCCAAGTAGGTGGAACTACAGGCACCCGCCACCACCTAGGCTAATTTTTTTTGTATTTTTAGTAGAGACAGAGTTTCATCTGTTAGCCAGGATAGTCTCAATCTCCTGACCTCATGATCTGCCCGCCTCGGCCTCCCAAAGTGCTGAGATTACAGGCTTGAGCCACCGCGCCTGGCTTCATATTTCTTTAATTTAAATCATTGATTGATTTGGAATTGATTTTGGTGGATTTTTCCTTTAGCATTATACCCTAAATTCCCGCATGGTTTTAGTACATTTCTAGTCTCTGTATTTATTCCATTGATCTATTTATTAATATATAAGAATCAGAATGGTTTGTGTGTTAGAGAGAATAACGTCCCCAGTCTCCAGAACCTGTGAATCTGTTAGCTGCACATAGATGATTCGCGTAAGGGTTCTGACACAAGGAGAATGCCCTGGAGGACCCAAGTGAGCCCAATGTCATCAAGGGCAGGAGAGTCAGAGTCAGGGAAGGAGATGAGGAAGGAACAGGCAGAGAGGAGGGAGTGGAAGGAGCCTCACTGCTGGTGTTGGGATGGCGGAAGGGCCGGGAGCCGAGGAATGCAGGCAGCCTTTGGAAGCTGGAAGAGGAAGGAATGGATTCTCCCATGAGCCTTTAGAAGGAGCCAGCGCTGCTGACCCATGTTGGGCTTCTGACCTCTAGAGCTGTAAGAGAATACACTCGTGTTGTTTAAAGCCACTTAGTTTGTGGTAATTTGTTACAGCAGCCATAGGAAATATATTTTATTCTAACTTGAAAATAAAAAGCTGTTATACTTGTTGGCCTTTTCCCCCTTGTAGCACTTCTATTTCAAGATTTTCCTACCTCTTTTTATATGTCTGTTTTTCCAAATAAACTTTCCACATAGCTTGTTCTGTTTCAAAACTATTCTGTCACCATTTTTATTGCCATTACATTAAATTTTCAATTCGATTAGGAAAAATTGATGTTTTTTACAAAATCACATATCAAAGTCTTAACCAACTTTTGGATAGGTTAGTCAGTGACAGGTCATTCAGGACTTGGAAGTTATCAGGGAAAATAGTCAGGCATCCTCATTGTCCTAAGGTGAAAACTGATCCCTTGACAAAGCAGAGGCAGTCACCACGGAAAGGATTAGAGAATGTTGCCTGAGACAGGAGGCCTGACAGAGACTCCTGAATGACCTAGTGCTGAATCCTCTTTGCTTGTTGAAATATCTACCCAGATTTCAGACAGGATTGGTGGGTTGGAGCCTCGGGCAAGCCTGTTCCATGGCTTAAAGTAGAGCCAGCTACGAAAAGGAAACCCAATTCAGTCCTGATCCCGCTTTCCTCCATGGGACCCTTTCACTAAGGCACAGGGAAGATCCAGACCTTGGGGCCCTCTACACCTTTATTAGGGAGAATCCTCAAAGAATGTTAGCAAACCTAACTTAAAAAGGAATACCATTAGCGCTCTTTGTAACAGTTTATTTAAAATAGGCTTGCATGATTTTAGTGTATTAAAATGGTATATTTTACTGAAAACATGTTTTGATCACTGAATCAAAGTGTATAATACATACGCAAGCCAAAAGCAGTGCTTGCTGGAGGTAAGGTGCTGTGTCCTTCACTGCAATTGTCTCTCTTACATTACAATGTTTAAAAGACTGAAGAGAGAGCTTTGGAAGAACAAGAAAATAGCGGGCAAGTAAAGAAGTATTCATGTATGAAACGTGTGTTTAGTCATTGAGAAAGCACAAATTAGATATCAGGTGTTAAACATGCATAATCCAGATTTGTTCTTTTTGCTTCATATTGCTTCAGCTACACAGGGTCTTTTTTGGTTCCATATGAATTTTAGGATTGTTTTTTCTAGTTCTATGAAGAATGATGATGGTACTTTGATGGGAATTGCATTGAATCTATAGATTGCTTTTGGCAGTATGGTCATTTTTACAATATTGATTCTTTCCATCCATGAGCATGAGATGTGTTTTCATTTGTTTGTGTCATCTATGATTCCTTTCAGCAGTGTTTTGTAGTTTTCCTCATAGACATCTTTCACCTCCTTGGTTAGGTATATTCCCAGGTATTTTATTTTATTTTACTTTATTATTTTGCAGCTGTTGTAAAAGGAATTGAATTCTTGATTTGATTCTCAACTTGGTGGTTGTTGGTATATAGCCATTATTCTAAATCTCCATAAATGAGTGTTATATCACACTGAGGCCCATGAATTTTGTCATAGAGTCTTTAATAACATTGTTTATATAGTTAGGAGCCTACCAAAAATGTTTGCTCGGAAACTTTCCACTCTAGGAGCAGTGCTGTATATGACCATGAGAGAGTTCTTAACTAGAAATTCCTCAATTTTCTTATCTCCAGAATGGACTGAAAAATAATGCCATGATAGGTTGATTACAAAAAAAATTGCTGAAATCTCCACTCCTTCCTGTATCCATACCTTTTGCCATGTGAATTTGAAACTTCTCCTGCCAAGAGGTGAAGTCTTTCCCTACCTTCCCACGCCTCCTTGAGCTCCCTGAATATAAGCTAGGCTTATGACTTGCATTGGCCAATGTGATATGAAGGATGAGAGTATGTCAGTTCTGAGACTAGACTTCAAGAAGCCTTGCACACTTTGCTTTCTCAGTTGCACACCTACCAATATTATGAAGCAAGTCCAAGATAGCCTGCTGGAACATGAGAGACCATTGACTATAGTAAAATATTCATCTCCTAGCTGAGCCACCAGCTAACATCAGACACAGAGTAAGTGTACCCAAGATAAACCAAGCCTGGGCCAGGTCAGAGACCCATCCAGCCAACTACAGACTTATGAGAAATGAAAAATATTTATTTTTTAAGCCACTGCATTTGGCAGGTTTTTTTTTTTTTTTTTTTTTTTTGAGACAGAGTCTTGCTCTGTCACCCAGGCTGGAGTGCAGCAGCACGATCTCAGCTCACTGCAACTTCCACTTCCAGGATTCAAGTGATTCTCCTGCCTCAGCCTTCTGAGTAGCTGAGACTACAAGTGCATGCCACCATGCCTGGCTAATTCTTTGTATTTTTGGTAGAGATGGGGTTTCACCATGTTGGCCAGGCTGGTGGATTTAGTAGATTGAACCCCTGACCTCAAGTGATCCGCCCACCTCAGCCTCACAAAGTGCTAGGATTAGAGGCATGAGTCACTGTGCCGGGCCTTCATTTGGCAGTTTAAGCCACTGTGTTATTACACAGCATTAGCTAACTGATACAAGAGGTTGGAATATTAGACTAAGTGAATTAAATTAAAAGAATTGAATGAATTAAAACACATAAGGCACGTAGAATGATGCCTCCTACAAAATAAATGCATTTTTCTTATTGTCATTATTATTATTATCAACAATTATTTCAACAACTCTGTAACTTACCAAGATCTATGAGTACAGGGATTTCAGCAGAATTTCTCGCATATCTGTGTTTGTATGTGGGCATTCACTGTGCTTGGGCCAGGGCAGCAGATGTTTGCCATAAAGTTTTATTAATAACCTAACTTTCTCAGTTTTTCCATGCCAGCCATGCCACTTGGGTTGGGTTGTTAGAACTTCTCTGCCTGGTGTGGGGAGATTGAGTATCAAGGCAGGAATATTTTAGTAGTCTGTGAACACAGGTACCATCAGCATTTTGTGCCTAAGGCTGAATTGTACTACATAGAGAAACCACAACACTTTAAAACTGTGTTACCTTTTTGTGTTACATAATATAGAGGTTTTAGGAGTTGATATCTCCGAATTTGATAGAATTCAGTCATTCTACAAAATGATCAAAACTTGGGCCTTGTGGGAATATCACTTCTCTTATGTAAAACTATGCTGATATCCACAAGAGTATAAGAAATTAAAAACTGGAGGTGAAGGTGAGGAGAGTATATACTTTCCTGCTCAGACTAAAGCTTTCTGGGCCCTGGAGGTCCTAGAATGCCAGATAGAATGAAGAGGCTGTACACACTGAAACTTCAAAAGGCCTATGAAACTCTTGGGCTTTCAACCAATATAATGTATTTTGTGTTAAACATCATTTGTACTGCCTGAGAACACAGTTGTTTTTAAATGGGTGTATTGAAAATATTTTCCTACATAAAAGTTTCTTTAAAGTAGGGCACAGTAGTTAGAAAACTTATTTTTACTTAATTCTATGCTATAATTTTCTACAGATTCATGATCTTGGGTAATGTTAGGTATCTCTAATACATAACACAGGAAGCAAGTGACCCAATTTTTAAAATATTGCACATTCTAGTTAGCAAATATTATTAGAACCATACTGCCAAGGATTGGCATAGCTGGTTCATGATTACAGCTTTGGCTTGGGTAAACACAGAAGAAGCTAGCAACTTCAGAACAATCAGAACATGTACCCTTTAATCAAGTATTATAAAAATTCTTGAAATAAAGTCATAAGGGAAGGTTGCGGAAAAACTAAAGTTTTTGCTTTCATTTACTAGAGATTTTAACAGAATGGCGTTTGAGGAGATGCAAGAATGTCATCAAGATTTCAACTGAAGTGGTAAAGGAAACCTATCTCTAGATGAATAAGGAGAACAGCTGGTTGGATTTGGTAGGCTGAGACATCAAAGCCTGCAAGACAGGTGGCCGCAGGGGTGTCAGCTGAGATGACACTCCAACTTGAAAGGTAAGAGGCTCTTGGGAAAATTAAGGGGCCACATATATTATATTTTTCTTGTTCATCTTTTCTGGTCAGGCTTTTTTAAAATTTAATTTTATTTTAGGTTCAGTTTTTTTTTGTTTATTTAACTATTTATTGATTTTTTTTTATTTCAATAGCTTCTGGGGTACGAGTCATTTTTAGTTACATGAATAAATTTTATAGGTGAAGTCTGAGATCTTAGTGCACCCATCACCTGACTAGTGTGTATAGTACCCAATATGTAGTTTTTTTATTTCTCACCCCTCTTACACCCTCCTGTTTCTGAGTCTCCAAAGTCCATTACGCCACTCTGTATACCTTTGTGTACCCATAGCTTAGCTCCCACTTATAAGTGAGAACATATGATATTTGGTTTTCCATTCTTGAGTTACTTCACTTAAAATAATGGCCTTCAGCTCCATCCAAGTTGCTGCAAAAGACATTATTTTGTTCTTTTTATGGCAGATTAGTATTCCGTAATGTGTATATAATGAAGTGTTTTTATTCCCTCATTGGTTGATGGGCACTTGGGTTGGTCCTATATCTTTGGAATTGTGAATTGTGCTGCAATAAATATGTATATGCAAGTGTCTGTTTGATATAATGACTTCTTTTCCTTTGGGAAGAGACCTAGTACTACTACTAGGTCTTGTTGGATCAAATGTTAGATCTACTTTTAGTTCTTTAAGGAATCTCCATACTGTTTCTCCATAGCGGTTGTACTAATTTACATTCCCACCAGCAGTGTAAAAGCATTCCACTTTCACTGCATCCATGCCAACATTTATTGTTTTTTGACCTTTTAATAATGGCCATTCTTGTAGGAGTTAGGTGATATCTCACTGTTAATTTGCATTTCTCTGATGATTGATGATGTTGAGCATTTTTTCCTATGTTTATTTGTATATCCTCCTTTGAGAAATGTCTGTTCATGTCATTCGCTCACTTTTTGATGGGATCATTTGTGCTTTTTTCTTGCTGATTTGTTTGAGAATCTGGATATTATTTATTTGATGGATACATAGTTTGCAAATATTTTCTCCCATTCTGTGGGTAGTCTGTTTACTCTGCCGATTATTTCTTTTGCTGTGCAGAAGCTTTTTGCTTAATTAGGTCCAATTTAATTTCTTTTTGGTTTTATTGCATTTGCTTTTGGCATCTTAGTCATAAGTTATTGCCTAGACCAATGTGCAGAAGACTTTTTTCCCAGGTTCTTTCTAGAATCTGTGTAGTTTCAGGTCTTAGATTTAAGTCTCTGATCCATCTTGAGTTGATTTTTGTAAAAGGTGAGTGATAGGAGCCCAATTTCATTGTTCTACATTTGGCTAGCCTGTTTTCCCAGCACTGTTTATTAAGTAGGTCATCCTTTCTTAGATTCAGGTTTAAGAGCAAGATTTTAACTCTTAGTTTTCTTTCCAGAGCTGTAACAAATTACATCTCATATTTTAAAGGAACATACTCTATGCAAAAAGATAACTTTGTAAACTTCCCTGAAAATATTTTGTTAAATAAAAGGAACCCAAAGTAATAAATGCCATCAACTCCAAATTCTATCTAAATGAACTGTAGTAGAGACATAGAGACAATTGGGAAGATATTTGCAGCAAATATATTAAGTCCAGGGTCTGCAGCACTGAGATGCTGGGAATGGTAACAGGAGAGGTCCCAAACTTCAGGACTGCTCTGGGGTATGTCATTGGCTCTGAGCCCTACGCCAAACCTCCTGTGCTCTTGTCTTGTTTCCAAGACTCTTCCCTAGTCCTACGTTTGATTCTAATTCTGTAAACGACACAATATTCTTCCAATACATTCTGAAGTTAGCCAGAATCCATTGCTGGGTCTTGAAAACAAAAATACTGACTTTTACTACCTTTCATTCAGTCTTTAATTTCTCTGTTTTTCCTTCATCCACAGATTTCTAGATATATTCTTTTTTTTTTAAATAAAAATAGTTAAGAATGGTCATTCAGGTGGTTACATAGGCTTTTGTGGGTTTTGTAGATATATAACCATTATTAGTACAGGATAAGAAATCAACATACAAAAATGAGTAGCATTATATATGCCAACAGCAAACAATCTGAAAAAGAAATCAAGGAAGAATAGCTATAAAAAATTAAGATACGTAGCAATAAATTTAACCAAGGGGGTGAAAGAGCTTTACAATGAAAACTATAAAATATTAAGAAAAGAACTCAAAGAAGACAAAAATAAATAGAAAGATATTCTGTGTTCATAAATTAGAAGAATTAATATTGTTAAAATACCCATACTATAAGCAATTTACAGCTTCAATGCAATTCTTATCAAACCGCCAATGACGTTCTTCACAGCAATAGAAAAAATAATCCTAAAATTTATATGGGACCACAAAAGACCATGAATAGCCAAAGCAATCTTAAGCAAAAAGAACAACGCTGGAAGTATTACATTACCTGACTTCAAAATACATTACAAAGCAACAGTAGCCCAAACAACATGGTACTGGCATGAAAACAGACACATGCACCAATGGAACAGAATAGACAATCCAGAAGTAAATCCATGAATTTACAGCCAGGTCATTTTTGGCAGAAGTGCCAAGAACACACAATGGGTGAAGGACAGTCTCTTCAACAAATGGTTCTAGGAAAACTGGACATCCATGTACAGAAAAATGAATAGACCCCTATCTCTCACCACTTACAAAAATCAACTCAAAATGGATTAAGTGCTTAATTGTAAAACCTGAAACCATGAAACTACTAGAAGAAAACATAGGGGAAACACTTCACAACAGTGGTCTGGGCAAGGATTTTTAAATGATAAAGTCCCAAAGCACAGGCAACAAAAGCAAATTGGGATTACATCAAACTAAAAAGTTTCTGCACAGTGAAAGAAAACAAAGGAAATAATCAACAGAGTGAAGAGACAACCTGTAGAATGGGAGAAAGTATTTGCAAACTATGCATCTCACAGGACAGTAATATCCAGAATATATAAGAAACTTAATTCAATAGCAAAATAATAATAATTTGATTAAAGAACAGTCAAAAGACCTGAATAGACATTTCTCAAAAGAAGACATACAAATGGCCAACATGTGTATGAAAACAATGCTCAACATTGCTAATCATCAGGAAAATTCAAATAAAAATGACAATGAGACATCATCTCACTCCAGTTAGAATAACTATTATCAGAAAGACAAAAATAAATGCTGGATGTAGAGAAAGGAGAACTCACACACTATATTTAAATTAATACAGCCATTATGGAAAACCATCTGAAGTTTCCTCAGAAAACTAAAATTAAAACTATCAAACTATTCATCAGTCTTCCTTCTGGGTATATATTCAAAGGAAAGAAAATCAGTATGTTGAAGAGATATCAGCAGCACTCCCATGTTTGTTGCAGCACTATTCACAATAGCCAAGATATGAAGTCAACCAAAGTGTCCATCAATGGAGGAATGAATGAAGAAAACCTAATATATTTACACAATGGAATACTATTTTGCTCTATAAGAGAATAAAATCCTGTCATTTTTGACCACATAGATAAGCCCAGAGGACAGTATGTTAGGTAAAATAACTCATGCTCTGAAACGTAAACACCTCCATGATTTCACTCATATGTGGAATCTAAAAAAAATGATAGCATAGAAGTAGAGAGTAAAATAGTGGTTACCAGAGGTTGGGAAAAGAAGAAGAGGGGGATGGAGAGATGTTGGTCAATGATTACAAAGTTACAGTAAAATAGGAGGAGGAATGAGTTCTAGTGTTGCGTTGCAGAGTAGGGTGACTATAGTTAACAACAAAGTGTATATTTCAAAATAACTAGAAGAGAAAATTTTGGATGCCCTCACCACTAAGAAATGATAATATTTGAGGTGATGGATATGCTAATTACCCTAATTTGATCATTACGTAATGTATACATATGTCAAAATATCACACTGTACCCCATAGATATGTACAAGTGTTATATGTCAATTAAAAATATAATAAAACTGTAAAAGACATGAAAAATTTGTACATTTGCTATGAGAAGATGTGTTTCACATCCCAAAGTGACTTTTTAAAAACTTTTCCAAATAATAGTTACATATTAGTTAGAAGTTTCTAAATCATGTTAGGAGGCAGATTTTTTTCATACAAAGAAAGTTAATTGTACAAAAATAATTTCTTTCACAGTTAAGTTTCCTAACTATCAAACTTCCCAGCTAAGCTTTCTTCTTAAAATGTCTGTTATTATCCCAGTTGAGGAACTATATATAGGAGCTCAAATTTTCATCAGATTGATGAAATGTCAGCTCCTTCAGAGAATGGATTTTCAGTAATCCATCTGTTAAATGGTTGGATTTTTTTAAGTATGAGATTTCACAATAAAAGAGAAGAGGAAAATATTTAGATCCTTTAGCCATATTATTTTGACATAATGGCATATTTACTCAATAGAAGTTGTTTGCAAATAATTATAGTTTCCATCAAGGCCATTTCTTATGCTCAACTGTAATTACTTTGGATTTGCTTTAGTTCATATCTTATTCTCTAGCTTACTTACAAAGAAAATTGTGATTAGAATTTAGAATTTTCAAAATTGTCCTTGAAACTCTTTGCCACTTACTAAGAGAAGAAATTTAAATCTCTTTAAAACTGATTCAACTAGAAGCCTAACATGATGCAAAGTTGGTGAGAGATCATATCAAAGTCACACAGCTAATCAGTGGCAAAATCAGGACTTTAATATAGGTCTTTTACTCCAAGGCTGTGTTCTACTTATAGCAAAATATTGTATTTTTTTAGGTATCACTATTTTAGAACACTTTTTGAAAACAAACTGAAACACTCTTTTGTGGATAAATGTAAATGTCTCAATTGCATTGTTTTTCTACTTTAAAATGCAGTTAGTAATTTTAGTTCCTTCAATGTTCACATATCAAGCAGCTTATGTTAGTGGATTTTAAGGTTGAATTTTAAAATATTAATGTTTAAACCAATTAAAGATGCAATAATTCAACTTGTTCTAACACTTTTTCAATAAGATTTGGGTTTCTTAAGAGCATTCTAACGGTAATAACTGATTCTTATTGTCTTTAATTTATAGAATAAATATTATTGAGAACCAACCATGGGCCAGGAACTGTTCTGGGAACGTGGGATGCCTCAGGTAACAAAAAAACCCCACAATCTCTGCTCTCATGAAACTAATGTTTTTAAAAATTATGAGCAGACAATAAACAAAATCGAAATCCTTTGGAAAGTTTGAATAGAAAAGCAACATAACCTGGCTTATGTTTTAAAAAGATAGCCATTAAGTGCTGTATGGAAATCTTCCTAAGAGGGTGGGAGGAGATGAGGGTAGAAACGTGAACACTACTAGGAAACATATTACAATCGTCTATTGAGAGATGCTGGTGGTATGGAAAAGATGATAGCTGTAAAGATCATAAGCAGGTTAGACTCAGGAAATATTTTGAGGGTATATCCAAGAGGATTTCCTGGCAGATAGAATGAGATGAAGGGAGGATTTAAAAATGCATCCAAGGATTTGGAGTAAACCACAGGAAGGATGAGCTGCTTTCAACAGAGATGGGAAAGAATTTGAGAAGAGTAAATGTGGGGAGAAATCTTTGTGTACAAAAGACTAAAAAGTGATTAAGAGCTCAGATGAGACCAATGACATATGTCTGTCTCCATGTATTTCATAAATTAGGCCACATGCTTTTTGGGGGTGTCTCTTTGAAGTGAGTTGAAATGAGAATGATGAGTTGTCTTGAAATGCATTCCTGGGGTCAGCCAGGCATGGTGGCTTATGCCTGTAATCCCAGTGCATTGGGAGGCTGAGGTGGGCAGATCGTCTGAGGTTGGGAGTTTGAGACAAGCCTGACCAACATGGAGAAACCCCGTCACTACTAAAAATACAAAAGTAGCCGGGCATGGTGGCACCTGCCTGTAGTCCCAGCTACTCAGGAAGGCTGAGGCAGGAGAATTGCTCGACCCTGGGAGGTAGAGTTGCAGTGAGTCAAGATCGTGCCACTGCACTCCAGCCTGGTCAACAAGAGTGAAACTTGGTCTCAAAAAAAGAGAGAAGAAAAAAAGAAAGAAAAAGAAAGAAAGAAGAAAGAAAGAAAGAAAGAAAGAAAGAAAGAAAGAAAGAAAGAAAGAAAGAAAAAGAAAGAAAAGAAAGAGAAAGAAATGAATACCTAGGGTCTAGTAAGGAGGGTCAAAACCCTAGGATCTAGAAGACATTTGGCTTTCAGAGACTTTTATTCAGTACCATGGACAGCTTCAAACCAAAGCTATAGACCAGGGATGTTCAATCTTTTGGCTTCTCTGAGTCACATTGGAAGAAGAATCTTCTTGGGCCACACATAAAATACACTAACACTAATGATAGCTGATGAGCTTTAAACAAATCACAGAAAAGCCTCATAACGTTTTAAGAAAGTTTATGAATTTCTGTTGGACCACATTCAAAGTCATCCTGGGCTGCATGTAGCCTGCAGGCTGCAGATTGGACACACTTATTCTAGACTGTCAATAAACTAAACCAGAGGTTCAGTAATCCTATTGTGGAAATTATTCATTTATTTACTCCCACATTCACCAATTCTCTTATTTACTCAATTGCACATTCATGAGGGCAACAAAAACAAAGCACAGTCTTTTTTCTCAAGGAAGTGAAATATAGAAAAGCAAACAAACAAAAATAAATTTCTCTGTTTTATTAATTGGACCTTATGATGTATAACAGTTTTTTCTTCCAAAACTTTATTTATATAAAGTTTTTATGTACTTAAGAAATACATAATTTACCTACAAATTTCTTAATGTTTATAATTAAAATGTTTTTGTAATCTTTAAAATTTCAATTCAAACATGTTATGAATTTGGTGAATCTCCCCTAAAGCAGACAACAGTCCCCAGAGTTTGTTCCTTCTGGTGGATCTGTGGTCTCATAGACTTCAGGAATGAAGCTGCAGACCTTTGCAGTGAGTGTTACAGCTCTTAAAGGTGGTGCAGACCCAAAGAGTGAGCAGCAGCAAGATTTATTGTGAAGAGTGAAAGAACAAAGCTTTCCCAGCGTGGAAGGGGACCTGAGCGGGTTGCCACTGCTGGGTGGGCCATCTTTTATTCCCTTATTTGTCCTCACCCACATCCTGCTGATTGGTCCACTTTACAGAGTGCTGACTGGTCCATTTTACAGAGTGCTGATTGGTCTATTTTACAAACCTCTAGCTAGCCACAGAGCACCAATTAGTGCATTTTTACAGAGCACAGATTCATGCATTTTACAAACCTCTAGCTAGCCACAGAGTGCTGATTGGTGCATTTTACAATCCTCTTGTAAGACAGAAAAGTTCTCCAAGTCCCACCTGACCCAGAAGTCCAGCTGGCTTCATCTAAAATCCCCCTGCTAAACAGGACACCCCAGCTGCTGTTGGGAATTGGGCGATGACCACTCTAGCTACTTCCTACTGGATAGGGGTGAAGAAGGGGCTCTGCAGTGTAGTGTCCTCCAGACGGGAACTTTCTAGGCCAGTCAAAGAGCCAGTGGGTCGATCCAGGGGTCCTCAGCAGAAGTTGTTAGTTGAGCTCATTTGGGGTTCCATATGTAAGACCATCTGTAGCTTGATGGCCTTGATCCTGGAGGAAACAAATTTGACAAGCAGGTTAAAAATACAAGGTCCAAAGGTGAGTAATAGCAAGATTGCTGTCATGGGACCTAGAAAGCGGTGAAGCCATACCACCCAACTCCAGAGGTTGGTATAAGAGTTTGAAAGGCATTGTCTGATTTCAGAAGCCTTTTCCTGTAAATTCTGGGCAGAGTCTCATACTATCCCTGACTGGTTAGTGTAAAAGCAACATTCTTCCCCTAAGAAGGTGCAGAGTCCTCTTTTCTCAGTAGTGAGGAGGACAAGGCCTCAGCATTTTTGGAGAATCACTGCTGCCAAAGAATCTATTTGGGATTGAAGAGTAAGGATAGATTTTGTTATTTCTTGCAAACTGTTTGAGAAATCCTTTGAGAGTGTGTGGTAGTAGGATAATGATGTAGATAAACCTGCTCTTCTGGTTCCTGCAGCAGTGGCTATTCTTAACTCTATAAGTAGGAGTATTTGTTGTATGGCCCTGCGCTGATGGACTTGAGCTTTAAGGGGCACTGATAGGGTCTGATTTCCTGGGGCAATGTTAATGTTGGGACTTAGGAAGACTAAGGTGTGGGTGCCTGTCCAGTTGGTGGGGAGGCAGATATAGGTTGAAGCTCCACATAAGAAGAATATGCCTTGGCTGGGTAGACAAAAATGTACCCTGGCTTCTCTTTGTTTCTCTCTCTTTGTCTCTCTGTCTCTTCCTCTGTCTCTCTTTCCTCTCTGTCTCTGACTTTCTGTCTGTGTCTTTCTCTCTTTCTGACTCCTTCTTTGTCTCTCTGTCTCTTCCTCTCTCTCTCTCTCTTTGACTTTCTGTCTTTCCTTTCCCTCTCTCTTTCTCTATGACTCCCTCTTTGTCTCTCTGTCATTAACCACCCTGAGGGGAGAAAACTATGCCCCCATGAAAGTCCCCATTCTATTTCAGTTGGGGAATACTGGGGCTTAATCTCTTGGAGGAGGTTGTTCCATACCAAGAATCCTTCCGTAAGTATTTTTAATGGGAGGTTCCACCTGGAAGCAATTTTGGCCTCAGCCTCTGCCTGATGGTTTCCTTCTGCCTTTTCTCCTTCACCTATTTGATGGCTTTGGCAGTGTAAGATTGCCACCTCCTTGTGTTTTTGCACTGCATGCAATAAATCCATGATTTCCTTGTGTTATTTAATGGGGGTTCCCCCAGAGGTTAGGAACTCCCTTTCTTTCCTTATTGCAGCATGGGCATGTAGGATTAGATAAGCATACTTGCTACCTGTATACACATTTATTCTTTTTCCCTTTCCCAGTTCTAAGTCTCGGGTAAGTGCCACCAGTTCTGCTAACTGAGCACTGGTCCCTGGGGGAAGTGGCTTACTTTCAAGTGCTGTTACATCACTAACTATGGCATGGCTTAACCTGCCCTTCATATCCCATTCTCCACAAATGAACTTCCATTGGTATATAGGTTAAGGTCAGGATTAGCTAAGGGGATTTCTAAGAGATCCTCTCGGGCGGCATAAGTCTGGACTATAATTTGTTGGCAGTCATGCTCAATTGGTTCCCCATCCTCTGGGAGAAAAGTGGTAGGGATAAGGGCTGCACACATGTGTATTTGAAGCACCAGTCCCTCAAGCAGCAGCATCTAAGCAGGCAGATGTCTGATAGCCATAAACTTCCTTTGGCACCTAGTATGCCATTTACATCATGAGTAGTCCAGATGGTGAGATCCTTTCTTTGTACTATTTTGATAGCCTCTGATACTAAGACAGCCACCACCGCAACTACCCATAAACAGTGAGGCCAGCCTTTTGCTATATCAATTTCCTTGCTTAGGTATGCCACTGGTTGTGGGATTGTCCCACGAGTCTGAGTAAGGACTCCAAGAGCTATTCCTGCTCTCTCTGTAATGTATAAAGAGAAGTTTTGTCCTGTGGGAAGGCTTAAGGCTGGAGCTTGTACTAGGGCCTATTTTAAGGCTTTGAAGGCTGTTTCTGCCTCTGGTTCCCATTCTACTAGATGAATATTTGCCCTCTGGGCCTCCTTGATTAGAGTATAGAGAGGCCTGGCTATCTCACTATATCTAGGGATCCATAGTTGGCAAAAGCCTGTGATTCCAAGGAACCCCTGCAACAGTTTTAATGTCTTAGGGTGAGGATAAGTCAGCATAGGCTGTATTTGTTCCTTGCTGAGGGTCTTGGTTCCTCTGGCTAAAATTAGGCCTAGATATTTGACTTGTTGTAGGCAGAGTTGGGCCTTCAATTTAGATGCCTTGTATCCTTGATTAGATAGAAAGTTTAAGAGATCTAGAGTAGCCTGCTGGTATGAGGTGTCCAAACTTATAGCCAAAAGTAAATCATCCACATACCGTAGGACTAGAGTGTCTCAACTTGAGAAGTGGCCTAGATCTTGGGCCAGTGCCTGACCAAGCAGATGAGGGCTATCCCTAAACCCTTGGAGCAAGACCATCCATGTAAGTTGGGACATGTGGTCTGCGGAATCCTCAAAGGCAAAGAGAAACTGGGAGTCAGAGTGCAGGGGAATAAAGAAGAAGGCATCCTTGAGGTCCAGAACAGTGAACCACTCTGCTTCCTCTGGTATTTGAGAGAGCAGGGTATAGGGGTTTGGTACAATTGGATATAGAGGAATTACTGCCTCATCGATGAGTCTAAGATCTTGCACTAGTCTCCACTGACCGTTCAATTTTTGTACTCCTAGAATTTGGGTGTTGCAGGGACTGATGCATTTTCTTACTAAGACTTGAGCTTTTAAATATCTAACTATATCCTGTAATCCTTTATGAGCTTAGGCCTTAAGGGATATTGCCTTTGATAAGGAAAAGTGGTGGGATCTTTTAGCTTGATTTGGACTGGGTGGGCATTTTTTGCCCTTCTGAATTGTCCTTCTGATGCCCAGACTTCAGGGTTGATTCCCTCCTCAAGCAGGGGACAACAAATGGGTAACTTGTTCCCCATATTCATGTAGATAATAGCTCCAGCTTTGGCTAATATGTCCATCCCTAATAAGGGTGTGGGACTTTCAGGCAAAACAAGAAAGGCATGTGAAAAGAGCAAAGTCTCTGAATTACAACTGAGAAGGTGGGAGAAATACCGGTTACAGGCTGTCCCAGGATTCCTCAGATGGTAACAGACCTTGAGGACAGCTGTCCAGGACAGGAGAGTAACACTGAGAAAGCTGTGCCAGTGTCCAGGAGGAAGTCAATTTCCTGGCCCTCAATAGTTACACATACCCAAGGCTCAGTGAGTGTGATGACATGAGCTGGTTCTTGCCCCAGGCACCCTCAGTCCTGTTGTTGGATCATCTGGTTGGGGGCTTCTGCCCCAGAGAACCTTTGTCCTCTGGGGCAGTGTGCCTTCCAGCGATTGCCTCAGCATAGTGGACATGGATGAGGGGGTGGCTTGTTTCTCATTGGACAATCTTTTTTAAAATGTCCTTGTAAACCACACTGATAAGAAGCCCTACTAGGTGATTGACCTGCTCCATTTTCTGTCCTCTCTGAACCACCAAAGTTTGTTTCTATGATTGCCATGACAAAGGCTGTGGCCTCTGATCTCACTTTTCCCTTTGGGCCTGTTCCTCTTGGTCCCTATTATAGAACACCGAGGTTGCCAGGTTTAATAACACCTCCAGATTTTGTTCAGGGACCACAGCTTGCTTTTGGAGCTTTCTCCTGATATCTGCAGCTGATCGGGTAATAAACTTATCTTTGAGGATCAATTGATCCATGATAGAGCCGGGTGACAGGGGAGTATATTTTCTTAAGGCCTCCTGTAGCTGCTTGAGGAAGGCAGAAAGATTTTCTTCCTTTCCCTGAGTTATGGTGGACATCACTGGATAATTCATGGGCTTTTTCCTAATTCTCTTTAGCCCTTCTAGAACACAGGTTAGCAGATGTTTATGACTCTGGTCCCTATGATCTTAGTCTAGGTCCCAGTGGGGATCCATACTGGGGACAGCCTGCTGACTGGTAGGGAATTTGTCCCTTTCTTTGACTGTCATTCTATCATTTACTTGACTAAGCTAGCTGCAGCTAAAACCACATTATTTTCATTAAATGCCAGGGTTTGGTCTAAAGATAGCATGACATCTGTCCAAGTGAGGTTGAAGGTTTGCCCTAGACCCTGTAGGACATATATGTACCTATCAGGATGATCTGAAAACTTCCCCAAGTCTACTTTGATCTGCTTTAAATCAGAGAGGGAGAAGGGGACATGTACCCGGGTTGGGCCAAATTCCCCTCCCCCTACAGCTTGAAGGGGACATAGCCAATAGCCAAGGTTTTTTGGAGTCCTTTGGAGATTTCTTTGCTTGTTTCCTTCTGGGCAGGGGAGATTAGAGGAGGCTTATCATTAATAGGAAGAGGAGCTATAGGAAGGCTAGGATATGGAGGTAAGCTGAGAGGTCCTCCTGTGGGATGTTAAATTGCAAGCTTTGCTTAGTTGTGGATTATCCTTCATTGAAAAGAAAGCTTGGACATAACGTATTTCACTCCATTTGCCTTCCCTCTTACAGAAAAGGTCAAGCTGCAGGATAGTATTATAATTTATACTTCCCTTAGTGGCCATTTTTCCCCATCAGAGAGAGAATACTGGGGCCAGGCCATAGTGCAGAAAAAAATGAGCCACCACTTTTTCAGGGTTTGTGGGTCAAATTGGTCCCAATGGCTTAGGATGCATTTAAAGGGTGAGCCTGTTGATGCTTGAGTGTTTCCCATCTGAAAGAGAAAACCGCTCACAGTTTTGGTTTGTTTCCCCCCACCCCACCCCACTCCCCACCCAAGAACCCACAACAGTCTGTGGACCCTGCTAATCAGAATAGTTGAGCTCACTGACACAGCAGCAGAAACAATAGTTTTCCTCCTAGACCACAAGGAGGACTGAGGAAGGTAGGATTTAGTGGCCCTTACTGACGCATTCCCAGAAACCTGCACCCTTGCCTTTCCTCTTAGACCACAAAGAGGACCGAGAAAAATCAGAGTTAGTGGCCCTTACTGATGCATTCTCAAAAACCTGTTAGAGTCCTAAACCTTTTCTCCTGTTGGTATTGGGAATTTACCCCTGTCCTATAAAGATGATATGCCTAAAATGGAGTGGAGGGCCATACCCTGAGGGAGGAAAGGGATCTCTAGGGTTGGAAGAGTGACACCTTTTTTCCTCACTTCTCATCATATGGATAGGAAGGATATCATTTCTGAGGCTCCCCATATCCTAGCTTCAGGAATAGCCTTTGTTAGGCCTGCTAGTCTGAGGAGGGATTCTAAAATTCCAGATAGTAACCCCCCCAATGGGGTTTTGGGCAGAAATTATGTCTTTCTGATTGGCTAGCCTGGGTGCCTAAGGAAAGAAACAAGAGTCCCAAAATTTATACTGGAAATCATTCTTACAGGAAAAACTAGAAAAGCACCAGAATCAGGGAGTGGTTTTTAGAAGCAGGACTAGCCTCAGAGAAGAGAGGCAGGAGGAAGTTTATTTGACAGGCGTTAGGACCCACGAGGCAAGGGTCAGGACAGATAGGATGGATGGGTGAGTCTCGCTTGGGCGATGTGACTTTGAGAGTTCCTCTCCTGGCTACAGGGTCAACCAACTTTTTGTCGGACCCCACAGTTGAATGGCTTTCATCTCTGTCAACCCTCAGCTCAGCCCGGAAGTACAGGAAAAGCAGAAGCTGGTTCCAGGAAAACCAATGCTATCAACTCCAAAGAATCGGGGGTTGTTAGAGAGCCCTTTCCTAGAAAGCCTGACACTCGTGTCTTTAGTCTGGTGGCCATGCTAGTCACTTTTAACTGGCTGACAAGTGCCTGGTGTTTAACCCCCAAATTCCAAGGAAAAATAAGACAGAATAGCAAGTGAAAGGGGTCAAGTGGTACTCACCACTTGGCAATAGTCCCTTTGTAATCACCAAGATGTATCCAGAGTTTGTTCCTTCTGGTGGGTTCGTGGTCTCACTGACTTCAGGAATGAAGCCAAGTACTTTCACAGTGAGTGTTACAGCTCTTAAAGGTGGTGCAGACCCAATGAGCAAGCAGCAGCAAGATTTATTGTGAAGAGCAAAAGAACAAAGCTTCCACAGCATGGAGGGGCACCCAAGCGGGTTGCTGTTGCTGGCTGGGGTGGCCAGCTTTTATTCCCTTATTTGTCCCCACCCACAACCTGCTGATTGGTCCATTTTACAGAGTGCTGATTGGTCCATTTTACAGAGTGCTGATTGGTCCATTTTACAGAGTGCTAACTGGTCCATTTTACAGAGTGCTGATTGGTCTATTTTACAAACCTATAGCTAGCCACAGAGCACTGATTGGTGCATTTTTACAAAGCATGGATTAGTGTATTTTACAAGCCTCTAGTTAGCTTCAGAGCACTGATTGGTGCGTTTTACAATCCTAGCTACAAATGCTGATTGGTGCATTTTACTATCCTCTTGTAAGACAGAAAAGTTCTCCAAGTCTCCACCCAACCCAGAAGTCCAGGTGGCTTCACCTCTTACAACTACTACAACTACAAGTTGAGCATACCTAATCCCAAAATCTAAAATTTGAAATGCTCCAAAATCTGAAAGGTTTTGAGTGCTGACATGATGCCACAAGTGGAAAATTTCACATATGACCTTGTAACAGTTCACAGCCAGAACTTTATTTTATGCACAAATATTATTTTAAATATTTCAGAAAATCCTACCTTCAACCTATATATAAGGTGTATATGAGACATAAATAATTGTATGATAAAATTTGGATCCCATTTCCAAGGCATCTCATTATGTACATGCAAGTATTCTAAAATAAAAAAAAAATAGAAATTTGAAACATTTCTGGCCCAAGCATTTGGATAAGGTATACTCAACCTGTATTATGTAATTTCTTTGCCTCACTTTGCATTTGAGTTCTGTATTAATTTTCTGAGGATTCCATAGCAAAATACCATAAACTGCATGGCTTAGAATAAAAAAAATATATTATCCCATAGTTCTGAAGGTCAGAAGTCCAAAATCAAGGTGTTGGCAAGTTTATCCTCCTTCTGAAGGTGTAGGGAAGGACATTTTTCAGGTCTCTCTCCTAGTTTCTAGTAGTTCTGGGCTCATGGCTGCATAGTTCCAATCTTCACATGGTATTACGTCTGCATGTGAATCTGTGCCCAAATTTCCCTCTTATCTAAAATGGAGACATCAGTCATATGGATTAGGAGCCCACCCTACTCCAGTATGACTTTATCTTAACTAATTACATCTGCAATGACCTTATTTCCAAACAAGGTTACATTCTGGGGTGCTTGGGCTTAAGATTTCAACATATGAATTTTGGAGAAACACAGTTCAACCTATAACAAGATCACAATATTGTTGGTGTCAAGTGATGACTGAAATTTACAGTGTTTCTTTATTGAGGTCCATGGACTCCTGTGTCAGCAGATTTCTTTCCATGTCCACAGGTCCCAAGTTATAAAAATATGGATGTACAGAGACTTCCACTTTAGACACAGTCTCTAGGGGGGTGATGTTAGAAGGAATTGAGCTCTTTTATTGAGCTGTGATAGCTGTATTAATTGTGGCTCAGAACAAGCTCAAGGATGCCAAAATCAAGTGTCACATTAATCATGCTCCCCCCAGCTTGGTCATGGAAGATAGTATCTGGTGGTAAACTGAGGCAGTAAATAAGAATTGAGGCCAGGCACTCAGCAATGTCATTCTGCTAAACCCAGTCAAACACCCAGGAAATAGGTGTCAGAGTGGGGTGAAACCAGATGATAAGTGAAGCTGTAGTGCCTCTAAGGAGTCTGTGCAAGAGCCTTGAGGGCTTTTGAGCACCCTATGTACAGTTTTCTCCCAATGTGGTAGAGTTTCACTGTCTCTGTTTCAGAACATGACCCTCACTTGGGGAAGGACATGGGGGCTAGCAATGGTTTTTGTTTCACTGTTAGGATTTCACGTTTAAAAATTGTTGAACCTAACGAAAGGACAAGTGTTATGGCTCATTCCATTTTTCATAAAGCCATTTGAACAAATATTTCTTTAGATTGGTTAAAAGTCCAAGGTAAGACTGAAATGTAACAGTTATAGCACTAAAAATGTGATACAATCTTTCATTTGCAAGTAAAGATAGTAATACATGATAAAGAAGAGCAAAGAGAAAAATCCAACTCTGAGCTGTTTACAGAAACCCAGTAAAAATAAGTTGTCACAGAGGATAAAGAGAATGGCTGAGTAAAGGCGCTGTTCTTTATTACAGAACAACATTGTTTTCTTCTGTAATAAAGAAATATTAACATTTTAAAAAAGCTCCTTATCAATCAATATGGGTTACATAAATATTAAATTTAGAGCAGAACAATTTATTTGCCTGCCTTTTGTTAAACGACATTGGCTGGTCAGTGTTAGCTGATATTTACATAATCCTAGTTAAAAATATAAAATTCTGAGCTGGAGAATACTTTATATTATTATTTTTTAAGTTGAAAAATAAGTTTTCATATTCTGTGAGGAACATTTTGTACCTAAAAATCCATTTGCCATTGCTGTTAGAAACTATGAAAATGTTAACAAGGTTTTCAGAGTATGCTAATGATGTGCTGTCTCTTGAAGAGGAACGTGATGTGACTGACCTGAGGTACAAGCTTTGAGTGGCTAAAACAATTACATTTTTCTGGCAATAGCACATATAACATGGGTGTTTGGGGTTTTCTTTTTGAGAGGCCCCTTAGTGGGATTCAAGTGGAGTTCATACTCAGACAGTTGACTGCTCAGAGGTAGACATCCACAGGTATAAATGAGTGGAATGTGTTCTGATGTAACCGATTGAAGTGAACATGTGCCTCACACATTCCAGATGAGTGTAAAGGGCAACTACACAGTCTGGAGAGCCCTTAGGGCCCAGGGATGGGGGCTATTCTGCTGTCAAATATTTTTCCAAGTTCTATCCCTATGCCTTTATATTTTTACTCTTCAAGGACACATTTTGGTAAACCACGGGCCTTCATATACCCATATGTGTTTGGTCTTATTTTCTTGCCTGCACTCTTATAAAACCAGACATCCACAACAAAGGCCAAGTTACTTCACCTGAAATTGGATGCACTATTTTTATTTTGACCTCAGTTGCACGGGGTTCTCGTCAGTTGATAATACATTCAGTGAGGCCTAAGGTCATGTGTACCAACCTGCACCAAGGGAAACCTGTGCCAGCAGTTCTCAAAGTATGATCTGTGGAACCCCCATGGAGTCCACAAAGTCAAATCTACTTTTGTAATAATACTCAGATTTTATTTACCTTTTTAACTGCGTTGACATTTGCACTAATTGTGCAAGAACGATAATGGGTAAAACTGCTGATGCCTTAGCATGAGTCGAAGCAGTTGCAATAAACTCTGCAAGTCAGAATTGAGTTCTTCACCACACACTCTCAGTAAAAACTATATGCCAGTGTCACATAAAAATCACCTTGACAAAGAAAAATTAATAATTTTATTAAATACTATCCTTTAAGCATGTCTTTTAATACTCTGTGTGATGAAATGATAAATAAGCATAAGGCATTTCCACTGGATGCTAAAATATGGTGGTAAATCTGAAGGAAATTCACATGTGGGATTGTGTGGGCTGCAAGCTGAACAAGCCATTTATTTTTACGAACACCATTTTTACTTGAGAGAATTACTGACAAACCATGGATATTTAGACTTGAGTATTTGGCAGGCACTTTCTCAAAAATGAACAGAGTAAGCCAGTCACTTCAAAAACGGCAACAACTCAGTGTTCACTGCCAATGACAAAACATGAGCTTGCAAGTGAATATCAGAACCTTGGAAAGCTTGTAAAAGCCAGTGCAAGCTTAAGAGTTTCCTGTTAGTTAAAGACTTTTCTGATGTAACTCATGGTAATATTAAGTGTCAACATTTGGAAGATCTATATATAACTCAGTGAACTAGTATCTTGCCAAAATCTAATGCATAACGCTACAATATCATGTTTGGTAAAAGAACTACTCAAAATGCAATGGATTTTAATGTTAGACAGTATGAAAAGTTCACTGCAATGATTTCAAATTCCACATTGGTGAACAACGTGAAGAAACTACCACTTGTCTGATTTTGCTCTAGTAGCAAAGAAGATTCACAATGGTCTAAAGTGGCTATTAAAATACTCCTTCCTTTTCCAACTACCTGTGTGAAATTGGATTTTCTTCATATATTTCAACAAAACAATATATTGCAACAACTTAAATGGAGAACCAAATATGAGAATTGCTGTCCTCTGTTAGGCCAGACAGTAAAGGGGTTTATAAAAATGTAAAACAATGCTACTCTCCTCTCTATTTTTTGTTTGCTTGTTTTGCAAAATCTAATTTTGTTTTATAAAAATATATTATTTATAATTATACTTAATGAATTTGTTGTTGTCATTTCAAATGAATTAATAAATGAAAGATTTAGCTGGGGGTGGTGGCTCACACCTGTAATCCCAGCACTTTGGGAGGCAGAGGCAGGTGGATCACGAGGTCAGGAGTTTGAGCCCAGCCTGTCCAATATGGTGAAACCTCGTCTCTACTAAAAAATACAAAAATTAGCTGGGCATGGTGGTGCGTGCCTGTTGTTCCAGCTACTCTGGAGGGTGAGGCAGGAGAATCACTTGAACCTGGGAGGTGACGGTTGCAGTTAGCCAAGATTGTGCCATTGCACTCCAACCTGGGCGACAGAGTGAGACTCCATCTCAAAATAAATAAATAAATAAATAAATAAATAAATAGTTTAAAATGCAGTAGCTTCATTTTCTAATATGGCAAATATTAGTATATATAATCTATATAAATGAAGACTTTCAGGGGTTCTTAATAATTTTTAAAAGAAAAAAAAGAAAAAGACAGCACTGACCTACATAATATATACAAACTGTATCTTCCTATATAAGATAAAGAATAATTATGGACTAGTGAAAAAACTGAGACATAGAGTCAAGAACATTTCAAATAAAAATAAATTTTCCCTCATTTGACTAGCTCTTTCAGCTACAATAGATTTTATATCCTGAGTCATCTAAAAATAATTGTCTTTACTTAATATTAACTTTCTGCTTAGAATAAGCACCCAGGCATAACATTTTATCCATTAAAATACATTGAGTAGCTCTATCAAAATCTGGCCAGACAACTTTGGGGCAAGGCTTGAGCCAATGTTTAATGAAAAACTCACTGGCCTAGGACCCCATTATCCATTTTGCAGCTAGAATGAACTTTAACAAACACACATCTGATCTTTGTCCTGCTCTCTATGACAAGGCAAGATTAGAGAGCTTTCATGGAATATCCATGCAGTTTAGGATTTAGCCCAGACTTCGCATTACTTTGAAGAAGTAAGACATGGCATCTGCTCACCTCTTGTCTTACCATTTTTCCTTTTCCATTCTAAATGTATAATTTCCTTAATATTCCATACTCTCAGAGAGTGAGGTTTTTTTAAAATAGTATCTTCCGAGTCTAAACCCAATGCTTTAATGTATGGATATTACTGCCATCATAATATTTATTGCATACAAAATGCTTTCCTAAGTGTTATCTCTTTTCATTCTCACAAGAGCACAATATGTGATATTATCCTATTACAACTTACCATATAAGGGATTGAGATCCACAGGGGTTAAGTAGCATCCTCAAGATCACAGTTGTTAAGTGAAAAGGGCTGGCACTTAAGCTCCAGTCTTCTGATCTAACTTCCCTGATAGTTTACTGCACTAATGTGGTCAGAAAAGTGCCTACATGTATCTAATATGTACAGCTCTGTTACTCTTCTGGTAATATCAAAATTTTGAGAGTTTTTTTTTAGCCAGATCCAAATGATTCATCTGACTTGAATGGTTCTATATCACCCATTATCGACATCAGAACACCATAAAGATCTTCCAGAACCCAATCAACCATTATAAGTGAAGTTCAGTGTCAATTCTTTCAATGTGAATTATTACTTCTGTAGAGTAAGAACTTTACTAATATATGCATATAATATCTAATTTACTTGAAAATTCTACTGCCTAGACTACACAAAGAAGTTATGTTTCATAGTGTTAGTTTTAATCCACAACTTGGTGATGAGTAAATAGCATTTGAAGAACAATAATGGGATAAACCCTCAGGGATAGCTTGCATTTAAACACCCAAGTCAAAAGTCCACATTCTGCTGTGTTGACCACAAGACTTCCAGCTTCTTTCCACACATTCAGCACCAGAGGTTTACCAACTGGCATAATGGATGCTAGGAATGACTTCACCAGCAAAAAGAATGGTGTGCATGAACAGAATATAGCACTTACACAAATTATAAGGAATGGTGCATTTTTTTCAGCTGAAAATTCCCAACTGGATTAGGTAAATTTTCAAAAGCTCCTGGGTTCAGGGATCATCAGAAGATTTTGTCCCTGGATTCTGGCTGGAGCATTAGCCAAACTGAAAAATAGACTATTATCTCATCTGCCTTAAATGGGCCTTTCCTGAATGGGGTTACAACCTAACTGGATGCCATTTAAGGTTCCTTAATGTCAGTATGCATGACAAGATTAAGCATAAAACATTATATACTTCTGTGTTTTGAAATTGTGTAGAGGAAATCTATTACACTGACCCACTTCTAACTATTAGAAGCTATGAATATTAACCCTCCAAAATCTGATCATTGTAAATGACCAAATTTACATAGTTCAATTTTCAAAAGCTTCTATTATAAAGCAGTATAAGGAACTTAGAATGTTTCTACTTCATAAGTAATATTAAATCAAATAATGTTGAGTTGCTTGCTATTTTTCCTATTTAAAGACTACAGAAAACAGGATTGCCTTTCACTTTGTACTTTATGTTTTTCTGTATTATTCAAATTACATAATTATTAATATTCTATATTACTCACATTATACAATAAACATGTATTACTTTTTAATAAAAAACCCCTACATAATAGAAAAAACTAAATTAATTTGATGCTAAGATTGATGTAGAACTGCAACTTCTTGTACAACTCCCTAATTTCAGGTTTTGGGGCTTATTAAAATATCATCACTATTTTCTTAATAAATTACTATAGAAATGTTATTTACTTGAGTTCATATTAATTTTATGTGTGAATTTTTAAGGACGGAATGACCCAGTTCTTTTATAAAACTCGGAAAGCTCAATCAGAATCCTTTATTATCTTCACATTCCATAAAGCTGAGTCCTCATTGTCGAACTGTGGTCAACATGCCAACAGTAATCTTGAATGTAAGAAAAGATTTAAAAATTTTTAAAGCTATCATGTAGTAAATTATTTTGTTTTGTTTTGTGGATGAAAACTGGAAGTTAGGGTCTGTATATTATAATCTTTAAAACATTTCCATTGCTTGCATATAATGCTGTGTATATATGCTTGATTTATGGAATGAACACATGGTTTTCATCTCGCTTAGTGCCTACGTGTTTGAAAATTAGTTTAAAAATTAACTACCTATATGAATGTTAATTTTTTAAGACGCCCAACCCTCTTGCTAGTTTTGGCATTTTCTGTAAGAATTAGAAGTGAAAGATAATGGTATATGTAGTATACCTACCAAGATATTTCTCAGTACCTCGGTTTATTACAATCTGGGGGAGAGAGCAAGCTATGCTATAAAAATAACTTCAGAATCAATTAAAATATGGGATAAACACTGCTAGCTGTGAAAGACCAGACTGTCAGAGAGCAGCCTCCTGGGCCAATATCATCACAGGATATATTCTGACCCGAGAAAACCTGTATCCTTCCCACCTCTCAGAAGAGAGAAAAGTAAGACAGGATAAATTTCAAAAGCAGAATGAATGTGAGAAATCACTGTTCATTCTACTGGCTTTCATTATTGGTAAAAGAAAGTTTCCATTTCTAATATCAAAACACATCCCTTCTGCTTATCTTTTCTTTACTTCATCTACCCTATGAATATTTAGTAGATCAAGAGCCTGGCTTCCTGAAAAGTCAACTTTCTTACCACCTGCTTACAGTTCTCTTCATGTAGACTTCCAGGCTCATATCCTTTCTAAAAGAACAGGAGGTTAAAAAAATCTTTGGCTTTAAATTATCAACTTTTTTTCCATTTAAAATTAAGGAATATCTCTTCTAGACTCCAAGTGAATGGAAAAACAATAGCCCTAAATATCCTCCACTTCCACATAACTGCTCCCACAAACAGTTATGTCATAAAACAAGTGCCTTCAAAACAAATGTTGAGAAGGACCAATGCTTCTCAGTTTGAATGTAGGTTGTATATTGACATGTCAGGTAAATTTGAAAGTGCATCTTTGTAAATTATATAAGTTTTTCAGGCTAATGGTTTTATATTTGGTTAAATTTATTTTCTAAGCAGTATGTGCACTCATAGAAAACTATAAAAATGATTTTCCCAAGGAGACGTATATTTAAAATTCTACTAGTTCTGCGCCACATTTGGAATGAATCAGAGTGAGCCTTGGCAGCTTCTGGCCACGCACCCATGGGGCATTAACAATGGCTTCTAGGTTCTCATATGAAGCCTGCATAACCTTTTAGGTGACTAAGATGGGATGTAGTTTGGGAGACCTGCCAAAGAGAAAGGGATACTTTCAGGTGAATTTGCTCATGGATGGACATTTGGGATGGCTGATTTGAGGCATATAAGAAAGACTTTCTTTGACTCCAAAAATACTTTGAGGACCAGCTTCATGACCTGAAATCCTACCATAAAATATTATTTTTTTGCATGCTAGTCTTTCTTCCTTAATTGAAAGGTAAACACACTTGGGGCAACCACTAGTGATGGAAGGAAGTTCAGCCAAATACTCAGAATTCTTGGTGTCAATCATAGGCCAACCAAGTTCTGAGTCTGTTCCTTCTATCAAGGATGTCCTTGCAGTAGTGAGAGGTGTTGGGATAACCATGCACAAGCACTATGCCAAGGCTCAAGTGGGCATGTGGCTTTGAGGTGGTCTGATTTAGTCACCGCAATGACAGAGGCTCATGTGTTGAAACCAGGTTATGAAATCAGAACAGAAAGCTACCTCTTAGTTGCATAAGCTACAGAAACCAACACTTGGAGCAGGATTGCTCCTATGTCTGAAGTAGGAATGTGCCTACAGTGGGGATGAAGTTGCCTAGTCCCATACAGTGAGGAAGCAGAGCAGAGCAGAAAGTGAAGGTTATCACTGCAAAATGTTTACATAGCATACAGAGCTCAATGTACCTTTAGTAGCTCACATACAGAATTGTACATAAAAACATGAAGTTATTAATGTCACAAATTTGCTGAAAATGAATGTGCTGATAATTTGACAACCTAACAATATTCTTCATTTGTTCAGTAATAGTAACTATAGTAATGATTTTATCTTATTTTAATACTCAAATGAGCTTTGTCAAGATAATTTGGATGAGTTAGTACTTATTTTATATTTTCTTTCAATTTGTGATTTTTTTTCTGTCAATGTATTTTCCTAAGGCTTGGAAAATATTGCATTGATTTCAGTGGTCTAAATAGCACATCTAGTATAACCCTAATCTTAAGTTAGGTGCTTTTTGCAAGGACATTCATAATCTTGATTTAAATAATAGGTCAACTGTGCCTGTAAGTGTAGGTGATATGGTTTGGCTGTGTCCCCCCCCAAATCTCATCTTGAACCATAGTTTCCATAATCCCCACCTGTTGTGGGAGGGTTTGGATCATAGGGGAAGTAATTGGATTATGGGGGCAGTTACCTCTATGCTGTTCTCATGATAGTGAGTGAGTTTTCATGAGATCTGATGGTTTTATAAGGGGCTTTCTGGCACTTCATTCTAAACTTCTCATTGCTGCCACCATGTGAAGAAAGACATGCTTTCTTCCCCTTCAACCATGATTGTATGTTTCCTGAGGCCTGCCCAGCCATGCTGTACTGTGAGTCAATTAAACCTCTTTCCTTTATAAATTACCCTGTCTCAAGAATGCCTTTAGTAGCAGCATGAGTATGGACTAACACAGTAGACTGGTGCAATATATTGCTCGTTCCCCTTCCCATTACCTCTGATTATTTAAAGTTGCAAAGTAGTGTTTTATATCAGCCAAAATAAGCTCATTTTGATGCCAAAAGTGCCATCAAAGTATTCTCATCCTTCTTGCTTAGCTATTGGTTTGTAGACTGCAATTAGAACACTTCCCACTCAATTAGAAAGCTGAGAAAAATAGGTTTTAAAAAAGAAGTTGGGGTTGCTATGACTGCCTTGAAAATAACCCTAGACTGTCCATTACAACATGGGAGAAATGGCTCACAGAACCAAGCATCATGAGGTCTGAGGACAGATGTTTGTTAGGTTGTCTTCACCATGGCAGCTTACTTCCTTCTCTGAAGTCCCTGGTCTCTTATTAGTGGTGTCTGTGGTGGTGGGTGAGGACTCAGACAGGGGACAAGAGAGCCCTTCCTTCTTCCTTGTCTGAAAAAAGTTAAGGATGCTCAAATTCGGAACAAAAACTTGTTGAGACCATAAGGCTATTCTGCTCTTTTGCTAACATTTCATTGAACAAACATAAATGGTTTCCATCCTACACTACACTCTGTCCACCTACAATGGTATGTCTGTCCTTCTTTGATCAGTTGAATAATACTTCATCAGAAGGCTGGCTTGTAATGAAGGACTTTCCCCATAATTAGAGCTCAAACTCTAGCATCTTCTCCTATATCTTCCAGCAGGGCTCTCTACACCTCTGTTTTCTAATTTTTAAAAAGGCAATAACAATATTAAGAACAACAATATTTACATCATTATGGCTTTGGAGATAAAGTATTTTGCATAAAACACCTAAATCTAACTAAGGACTATTAATCTCTTATTCCACCAAAATCACCCTTCTCTGACACACATTTCTAAACATCTAATTTATGTAAGTCATGTGCTCTAAAATAACTTTCATTCTATGAAACACATAACATTTTGAGATGGGTATTAGTAATGGAGTTTCCCTGAGATATAATTAATCAGGGATTACTAGAATACTAGCCCACAATTTTTGTTCTATTGTGCTATCTTTCATGTTGAATGAGCACACTTCCTGGTAAAAGGGTATTTCATTACTTAAGAAGAATAAAGAACTGCTGAAAAGGAGTGGGGAGAGCCAGGGAGCAGGGGGACCGCAGGCTGGTATGTGTCAGCAGGCAAGAAAGTCAAGAAATAGTGACCAGAGAAATGTATATTCTGCATGCCTGGTGTTTTTATTACTGCTTTTGGATTATCACAAATAATCCTTTTAGAACAAGAATGTCTCACAATAATTTTTGGAAATAGCAAATGATCGATTTAAAGAAGTTGTTCCCTCCACTGCAGTGAATTTTTATGGATGAAGGATATAAAATCATAGAGGAAAGGTGATCATTCAGAAAAGGGAAGCAATGGAATTCACCCTGGGAGCCCAGAATGGAGAGACTTCAGGAGACAGCCCAGGGCCAGGAATGAGTCACCAGTAAGCCTCTGACACACGCTCAAGCGTTTTTTTTTTGTCCACACAGCCTTGCTCAGGGCACAGCAGACACGATGTGAACAGGCAGAAGATGGAGTCTTAGAACACAGATTTGAGTCCCAACATTCACTGGGTTGTTAACTAAACACTTGGAACTTAGGTCTCCTCAGATTTTAAATAACAGCAATATAGTACCTACTTCACATTGTTCTTTGCTGTTGTTTTTTCTGTAAAGAATAAGAGATATAATGAGAAAAGACATTTTGTAAAGCAGACTATCAACACAAATGTTAAAGAGTTAACACTCAGAAAGTACTTGAGTGATTTTGTAGAAGGTGTGGGGAGATGGGGGGAGAGGACGGTTGACAACACAAACCCACATATGTCTACCAACAATTACTTTATTGCCAAAAGCCAGAAGCATCTCCAGAGTGTTAGTCCATCAGCCTAAAGTTCCCTTCTCCCTAAGTTTATAGTGTTTGCTGATATTCTATGCTAGGAACATTTTCTCAATTTAAACTTGCAGAAAATGTTCAGCATACGTTCTGTGCATTCTATTCATGGGTTTTTATTTCCATGAATTTTAAGTGAATGCCATCATTCTGTTGTCTGCTAGGTTACTTCAAAAGCGATTGTCCTATTAAGCAAAAAATTTCCTCTTTTCTCTTTCTACATTCCCTCCCATTGTTACAAGGCATTTTCCATATGGGTTGGCCACACAAGAAATATGCCAGGAGATAAAAATTGTCACAGACGTTTTAGTGTATATTTTCATTTCTCTTGCTACACATCAGAGTGATCATGAAGAACAATTTTCTGGCATCCATATTGGGTGTTTTTCACTGAGACATGTTGAGAACTAAATGTACCACTAGTTTCTCCATCTGACTGGCAGGCACATGATCACTTACTGTCATATCAGGGAAGATGTAGAATGGAAAGAAAGTGGAATAAAAAACAGAACTTTAAGCCCAGCATCAGGGTGTTCAGGTTTGTCCAAATGCTCAATTCAAGACCCAGGAAGCCTTCTTGCTCACTTGCAGAACAAAACATCTTGATGGTCCTCACTGCTAATTACCTGACAAAGAACTTGGTGCTGAATGGCATAGCTGAATGCCATTTACCAGTGGGAGAGTGTCAATGAGGCAGACTGGATCAATATAGCATAAATAACTCAACCCAGAATTTAAAACCAAGACTTGGCAGCACTTATGGTCATCCTTGGAAACTTAGAAACACTAGACATCTACTTTTCTGAAAAATCAGACATATAGACAAAATTTCATTTTACAGTTTTAGAGATACATAGATCCCAGCCTCATTACTCTTAATTTAGAAAAATTAACCTCTGGCATAATTTATACTGCATGACTGCTACTTCCATGATGATAAAATAAGAAAAATGAGTTGTTTGGTAAATGAACCTAATTTTTTGAAATTGAGTTTCAAAACAGTACATACTTCAAGCAGTTCTACAAAAAATATCAATCATTTAGTCAACCTATCCAACTGTTCTTTGCATATCCATGGTTCTAGGCAAAGGTACAACAGAATTGATTAACACATGATCCCTGGTTGTCCCAGAAAAGGAGGAGGGCCACCTGGACCTGAAGGATGAGGGAATCTCCAGGGTAGAGATGTGTGTGAAGTACAGAGAAAACATTCCAGTTACCAGACAGATCCAGCAGTGAACCATGTCTACCTCGCACTTGGAACTACTTGCCCCTCCTGTTGTTCCCCATGCAGTTTGCTCATCTGATTGATAAGCTCAATCTGTCTGGACATAGCTTAATAAGAGTTACGGATTTTCAAATTCCACACATTCTAGCACAGTACTCAGGTGTGTGAAAGGAACAATATATGCTGGCAGAATGAATAAGTAATGGAATGAGGCACATAAGCCCAACCTCTAATTCTGCTCAGAAGTCATTTAAGGGCAACCTTCAAGTGACCAGTAATTTTAGTAAGAAAGAGTTCCTGCGAAGCTCTCCATTTATGGAAAAGCGACACAGTATTCAGTTCTAGGCCAGAGTCTCTTTGAGAGAAACTGGGTCATGGTCTCGAGGAAGTGGGTATAGACCTTGACGATAGGTAGCCTGTAAGTGCTCTGAGGACAGCATCTGTGCCTAATGTATCTGCTCATTGTAGGTGCCACTCTGCTGGCTGTACTGAATTTAGGACCATGATAGGGGGTGATCCAGTTCTCCATGGCAGAACCTTTACACAGTGCAAACCTTAAAAAAAGAAGAAAAATGAACTCTGTGGGGAAACTCAAATAAAGCAAAAGAAGTGACGTAAAACAATGACACCAAGGAGCCATGTTTTAGCAGAACACACTCTTTAAAAACAGGAAAACCAAAAATAATTATTATAGAAAACTTTACACATAAAAAATTAGAAAGACAAGTGTAATGAACTCTTAGGAACCCTGATAGCTATTGGTCCACTTACGGCCAATATTGTTTTACGTATAACCCCTCCCCACCAACAACATATCTTTAAAAAAGTTGTATTGATATATAATAGTTGCACATATTTTGAGGGTACATGGGATATTTTGATACCTGTATACACTGCATAATGATCGAATCAGAGTGATTAGGATAGCCATCGCTTCAAACATTTATCTTTTCTTTGTGCGGTGAACATTACAATTCTTCTTTTCTAGCTATTTGGAATACACAATACATTCTTATTAACAATCATTTCTCCACCATACTATCTAGTACTAAGTGTATTCCTTCTATCTGACTGTGAGTTTTGTTGTTGTTGTTGTTTTATTTTGTTTTTGTAGAGACAGGATCTCACTGTGTTGCTCAGGCTGGTCTTGAGCTCCAGGCCTCAAGTGGTCCTCCCACGTTGACCTCCCAAAGTGTTGAGATTACAGACGTGAGCCACCATGCCTGGCCCTAACTGTATTTTTATACCTTGTAACCAACTTTTCATCACTGCCCCCCTCATTTTTCACCCTCTGGTAACCACCATTCTACTCTCTACCTCCAAGAGATCCAGTTTTTTTTTAGCTCCCATGGATGAATGAGAACATGTGTTATTTGTCTTTCTGTTCCTGGCTTATTTCAGTTAATGCAATGACTCCAGTTCCGTTCACATTGCTGCAAATGGTGGGTTTTATTCTTTTAACGGTTGAATAATATTCCATTGTGTATATGTACCACATTTTCTTTATCTATTCATCTGTTGATGGACATTTAGCTTGACTCGCTATCTTGGCTGTTGTGAATAATGCCGTAATAAATATAGGAGGGCAGATATCTCTTTGATATACTGATGTTCTGCATTTTTAATGTATAAACAGCAGTGGGATTACTGAGTCAATGGCAATTCTATTTTTAGTTTTTTCAAGAAACTCCATACCATTTTCCATAATGGCTATATTAATTTACATTTCTACCAACAGTGAATAAGAGTTCATCTTTTTACATATCCTCACTAACGTGTTATGTTTGTATTTTTAATAGTAGTCATTCTAACTGAAGTGAGATAATATCTCATTGTGGTTTTGATTTGAATTTCCCTGATGATTCATGATGTTGAACATCATTTTTTACATACTTGGCCATTTGTACATCTTCTTTTGAGAAATGTCTATTCAAGTCTTTCACCCGTTTTAAAATTTGATTATTATGATTATTATTTTGCTGTTGAGTTTTGAGTTCCTTTTATACTCTAGTTCTTAATCCCTGGTTGGATTAATGATTGGTAATTTTTTTTTTCTCCCATTCTTAAATTGTCTCTTCACTTTGTTTGCTTTTTTGTTTGTTTGTTTGTTTGAGTCAAGGTCTCAGCTGTTGCCCAGGCTGGGGTACAGTGGTGCAATCACAGGTCACTGCAGCCTCAACCTCCCCAGACTCAACTGATCCTCCCACCACAGCCTCCTGAGTAGCTGAGACTACAGGCTTGCACCACCATGCCTGGCTATTTTTTGGGGAGACGAGGTTTTGCCATGTTGCTCAGGCTGGTCTCGAACTCCTAGACTCCAGCAATCCACCTGCCTCAGCCTCCTAAAGTGTTGGGATTACAGGTGTGAGCCACCGCACTTCGCCTTCTTAATTTTGTTATTGTTTCTTTTGCTATGCAGAAGATTTTTAACTTAATGTAATTCTGTTTGTCTATTTTTGCTGTTGTTGCTTGTGCTTTTGAAGTCTTATCCATAAAATCTTTGCCCAGACCAGTGTCCGAAAGCATTTCCCCTATTTTTTTTGTAGTTTCATTATTTCAGGTCTCACATTGAAGTTTTTTATTCATTTTGACTTGATTTTTGTATATGGTGAAAGATGGGGCCTAGTTTTATTCTTCTGCATATGGATATCCAGTTTCCCCAGCACCATTTATTAAAGAGACCATCCTTTCCCCATTCTGTTTTCTTGGCACCTTTGTGGAAAATTAGTTGGCTGTAAGTGTTTGAATTTATTTCTGAGTTTTCTAGTCTGTCCCATTGGTTTATGTGTTTGTTTTTATGCCAGTACCATGCTGTTTTGGTTACTATAGCTTTATAGCATACTATGAGCTCAGGTTGTATGATGCCTCCAGCTTTGTTCTTTTTGCTTAGGATTGCTTTAGCTATTTGGTGTCTTTTGTGGTTTCACACAAATTGTAGGATTTTTTGTTGTTATTTCTGTGAAGAATGTCATTGGTATTTTTACAGGGGTTGCATTGAATCTGCAGATTGTTTTGGTATATAGATATTTTAATAATATTTCTTCCAATCCATGAGCTGGAATATCTTTTCTTTTTTTTTTGTTCCCTCTTTAATTTATTTCATCAGTGTTTTATCATTTTCCTTGTAGAAATTGCAAATAAAAAATATGTTGACCTCAGTTTTTGAAACAGTTTGAGTAGAATTAGTTAGTTTTAGCTCTTTCTTAAATTTATGATAGAATTCAGCAGAGAATCCATCAGATCCTGTGCTTTTCTTTGATGGGAGACTTTTTATTACTGTATCAATTTTGTTATTCATTATTAGACTCTTCAGGTTTTCTGTTTCTCCATGGTTTAATCTTGGTAGGTTGTATGTGTCCAGAAACTTATCTATTTCTTCTGGGTTTTCCAATTTATTGGTGTATAGTTGTTCACAGTAGTCAACATATCTTTTTATTTGCAAATATTTCAGTATAGATCTATAAACTATAACTCTAATAATATAATCACAATAATGTAATAAATAATATTTTAGGTTAATGTTAATTCTTTATCATGTAAGATATAGCCAGTATTCAAATTTTTCCAGTGGTCTCATAATTTATTTTTAGTTTGTTTACATAGGATCTCAATAAAGCACATACATTGCAATTGGTTGATATGTCACTGAAACATCCTTTAATTTACAGATTCCTCTTCATCTCTTCCCCTGCAATGTATTTGTTGACAAAGTGAATTCACTTCTTTTGGCCAGATTTTGATGATTGACTTCCAAAATGTTACTTGGTATATTCCTTCACCTCCTTTATTTACTGTGAGTCAGCATTTAAATCTAGAGATTGAGCAGATTTAGTAAGAATACTTCATGCCATGGTATACTTCCATTGGGAGGCACATATGCCTAGTCATTTCTTTTTTTGTGGCTAGTGGCCCTTGATAAACATTGCTTAGATTTATTAATTAATCAAGCAGAGTCTTCACTAGGGGTAGTGATATGATTTGGCTGTGTCTCCACCCATATCTCACCTTGGATTGTAATAATCCCCACATGTCAAGGTCGGGTCAGGTGGAGATAATTGAAGCATGGGGGCAGTTTCCCCTATACTATTCTTGTGGTAGTGAATGAGTCTCACAAGATCTGATGGTTTCATAAATGGGAGTTCCTGTGCACAAGCTCTCTTGCCTGCCACCATGTAAGATGTGCCTTTGCTTCTCCTTTGCCTTTCATCATGATTGCAAGGCCTCCCTAGTCATGTGGAACTGTGAGTCCATTAAACTTCTTTCCTTTATTAATTACACAGTCTTGGGTGTGGATTTATTAGCAGTGTGGGACTAATACAGGTAGTCTATGGCCTTTCAAGACAAAGAAAGTTGTAGCTCTGAGGCAGAGGTGAAGGAATTTCAGCTCCCTCTTCATTAAAACCTTTCTTGTCTTTCCTGGAGAATCCCTTTCTCATGCTGTTTCCTGAGATGTCTGCCACATGACCTGAGGGAGCTTCAGCCTATCTGGTTAATTAAGAATGGCTCTTCTCTTTTTTAGATTTAATATTTGAATCCAAGGAAACAAATGATAGAAATATAACATTATTTGTAATCATATACTTAATATTTATGTACACATTTATATATGTATGTAAATATTACTTATTTACATATTTATAATTTTATACCTTAGCTCTATTGTAACCTTCCAGAATACATCAATAGTATTTTGACTCAGTAAATGGCACATGTGGTACAAAACTAAAACTGGCTGATATAGTATTCTCTCAGCCACCAAATGTTTCTGTCCAGGAGCAACCATTGTCCAAGATTTTGTATTCTTTCAGATATAGTCTTTGGTTAAACAAGAACTTATGACTATAGTGCTTCACTATATATATATGTGTGTATATATATATACACATATATACACACATACATACACATATACATATATACATATATACACATATATACATATACACATATATACATATATACACATATATACACATATATACATATATACGTATATACACGTATATACGTATATACGTATATACATGTGTATATATATATAGTGTGTGCGTGTGTGTGTGGGTGTGCTTGTATAATTTATTATCTTCAATGAGCAATTATTACTATATTTTATACTCCTGAAATTTTCCTTTGCATATGTGGTTACAGTTATATTTCTTTTTTTTAAATTTCAACTTTTATTTTAGATTCAAGAGTACATGTGCAGGTTTGTTACATGTGTATATTGATCGATGCTGAGGTTTGGGGTACAAATGAACCCGTCACTCAGCATAGCACCCAATAGGTAGTTTTTTAACCCTTGCCCCTCATGTCCCCACTCTCTAGTAGTCCCTAATGTCTGTTGTTCCTATCTTTATGTTTATGCGTGCTCAGTGCTTAGCAGTTCTCACTTATAAGTGAGAACATTCTGTATTTGGTTTTATGTTCCTGTGTTAATTTGCTTAGGATAATGGCCTTCAGCTACATCCATGTTGCTGCAATGGTCATGATTTCATTCTTTTTTATGGCTGCATAGTATTCCATGGTGTATATATACCACATTTTCTTTAACCAGTTGACCATTGGTGAGCACCTGGGTTGATTCCATGTCTTTGCTATTGTGACTAGAGCTACAATAAACATATGAGTGCATGTGTCTTTTTGGTAGAACGATTTATTTTCCTTTGGGTATATACCCAGTAATGGGATTGCTGGGTCAAATGGTAGTTCTGCTTTTAGTTCTTTGAGAAATCTCTAAACTGCTTTCCAGTGGATGGACTAATTTACATTCCCCCAAGCATGTACAAGTGTTCCCTTTTGTCTGCAGTGTCACCAACATCTCTTTTGTTTTGACTTTTTAATAATAGCCATTCTGACTATTCTTAGATATGAGATAGTATCTCATTACAATTTTGATTTACATTTCTCTGATTATTTTTATTAATTTTTTAACGTTAGAGTTGCTTCAGTTTTCTTATAAAACTAATACTTGATCACTATAAAAATTTAAATAGTATAGAAAAGTGTGAAGAAAAACTGAAAACCACATGTATTTATATTAATACTACCTAGACACTTTCTGTGAATAGAATTACACAGATAAACTAATGCAATAATTCAATGAAGATATGGTAATAGAGGTACAATAGAAGTTCAAAATAAATAAGTAACATGTTAGACAGGTTTGTGAAATTCTTCAACTATGGTATCTGATATGAGTGATGCTGAACAAGGCAGATGTTACTGACTAGATGTGAAAAGAAGATTAATTGGCCAGGTGCAGTGGCTCACACCTGTAATCCCAGCACTTTGGGAGGCCGAGGTGGGTGGATCACTTGACATCAGGAGGTTGAGATCAACCTGGCCAACATGACAAAACCCCGTCTCTACTAAAAATACGAAAATTAGCCACGTGTGGTGGCATGTGCTTGTAATCTCAGCTACTTAGGAGGCTGAGGCAGGAGAATCACTGGAACCCGGGTGGCGGAGGTTGTGGTGAGCCAAGATTGTGCCACTGCATTCCAGCCTGGATGACAGAGTGAGACTCTGTCTCAAAAAAAAAAAAAAAAAAAAAAAAAATTAATTAACCTGTGTAAGAAAGAGCCTAGGGAAAATGTAAAATGAGAAAATGTCTTAGGCTAGAAAAACTGATGAATTCGATGAACCAAAGAGAAATAAGCATGCAACATGAACAGCCAGAAGAAAGCTTTCAGGAACTAGCGGAAGATTACTGACGTGTTATTGAAGGACTCATTCAAGA